>NC_135177.1:20299559-20628059 GCF_041146795.1 Maylandia zebra
CGAGCTTTAATCGCAATCCCGGTTCAGTGTGAAATCCAAAAAATAGGGCGAAACAACACTCGTGCATGCATAATAAATCCACGACGAGAGAGCGAGAGCGAGCCTTGTAGCACAGAACTGATAGAAACAGATTCTCTCTGTTCATATATATTAACTTCCACTGAAGAGAACTTCTACTGCAGGGGGTGGAGGAAAAAATATGGTAAAAACTTGATGAGTATGACCAACTTTGAAGAAACTATTGTTATAGAATTTACCGTCGCAGAGCAGCTGCAGACACAGAGCATACAAAATACAGGCCAATTAGCAGTTTTCTCGTTATTGCTAATTTCGCTTCGCTTATGCATGCCGTCTGTGATGATGCCTTAATCTTACTATTAGAGAGTATATTTTAATTTTTCAATAATGTGCTGTTGTTCTTTTAATTGACTTATATAAAAGGACTGATCACTATGTTATCAGCTGATGCTCCTGTTTGTTATTCACATGAATGTGTGTATGGCCTATATGAAGCATGATATCCAAAAGTGCTCTCTCTCTTTCTCTTACTGGCTGAAATCTTTTTCTTCTTCTCGTTTGTTCTGGAGGTTTTAGATGTTTCAGCGGTAAAGAGATGAAAAGGAGACGAGGTGAGAAGCATAAACTATGACAAACAGACATGTGACTTTACAGAACTTCTAATTGTTACCTCTGGTTTTGAGAACAATTCAATAAACAATTCCAAAAGTTTTATCAAGCCCAATTAAATCTTTAATTATCTTCCGCTATAATTATCACCCTAACTTAGCAACGGCAATGAACAGAAAAAAAATGAATTGAAATTAAAAATAATTCAGCAAGTTTTTTTTTTTTTTTTTGCCTTGTGCTTCGCTCTGCTCTCTCAAATCATTTACATTAATCTGCCACTCTTTTTTCTCTCTACCTGTGTCTAAAGCGCTCCTGTGACGTGTTTCCGTCAGATGCGTTCACACTCCTGCATTTTTTTCGGTAGCCGGTGACAGTTGTTGACCCGAGGCCTAAATTACTCATTACTGTAATGACCTGTAAAGCTCAGTGGCAGACATTTTTGTGCACAAACATGCATGCCAAGCAGGATAGCTTAGCGTTAATGAGCTGATATTTGCAGCCCCGATGTATCTCCCTTGACTGCCTTTAATATGCCTGCGTGCTCTGTGCTACCCAAACATTTTTCCATTTACTGTGGAAAAATCTACGCCCAGGCTTTACGGTGTTTTTGTCTGTGCGCAACTGTCTGATGTTGTTTGTACGTGTGTTTGTATATCTTTGTTTACTCCAGATCGTTACTGCCAGTTAGAGGTATGGCCAAAACAAGTAGATGGAATAACCACAGCCAAAATCACAGATGTGTTGACCATACATATGGTCATTAGGGCTTTTTCACAGCCAAAAGGACAGATGTTTTAGTACCAGTGAGTTTCATAATCTCTCAAACTACCAGCGACTTCTGTTAAAGAGAAAGTAGAAAGGCTAAAATATTTCACAAAGTGAGACTCCAGCAAATAAAAGCACAATGTGTATTCCAGTAAACTTCTGTCAGGTGTGCCATATTTCATTGTTTGTGTGTGTGTGTAAACTGTAACTATCTAAAGCACAATCCTCTACACCATGACATCATCAGTGAGTACCGTGAAGTATAACAAATTGTTACCGCTCCTTCTGACCTTTTAAGCTGAGCTGCATGCACAAACCAAACTGAATAAGTAAATAATGGCGAGAGATTTTATTTGATTATTTCTCCTGCCCCCTTTGTTGCCATTTCTGAAACAAAGAATAGATTCAATCCTTAATTTCTTTGCATCCATTGTAGCTGACATGGACATTTATGTTTACTCTTAAATTTGATTCTTATTTTTAATTGTTGCTATTTCAGTCCAGTAAATATTTACACACATATAGCATATATACAACACATTTGTATGGTCTCTCTATGGACTTTGAATGAGGAAAAATGGGAAAGGATAAAATTCCAGTTTTAATTACACATTGGATGTAATATTCACAATAACAATGAACCTCTGTTTTGTCTAGACGCACAAAAAATGAGGAAACTGGAGAAGTGGAGGACAAAAGAAAAAGTGAGAGGCCTAAAAAAATATCTAATGCAGATAAACAGTATCTGAAAATCATGTCCTTCAGAAACAAAAAAAAATCCATTAAAGACCTGACACAGGACCTGAGAGATGCATCTGGCCCATCTGACACCGTCAGAAATGATCTCAGTGGACGGTGGATGAACCCATTCTTAAGGAAGGGAAACGAGGAGAAAAGGCTGAGGTGTGACAAATTACACATGAAATTTATATAATGCAAAATGACAACAAAGGCGCTTTATATTGTAAGGTAAGTAAGTAGGGTAAGTATTTTACGGCACCCTACAATAATGCAAAGAAAACAGAGAAAACCCCAACAATGATATGTTATTATTTATGAGATGAATATAACAAATAGTTAAATACAGAAAGGTGTATAAACACATAGTGAATGACAAAGGTGACTGAAGAAGAAGCACTCAGTGCATCACTGGAATCCTCCAGCAGCCTAGACCTGTTGCGATGTAACTAGGGATAATTCAGGGTTACCTGATCCAGCCCTAACTGTATACTTTATCAAAAAGGAAAGTTTTAAGCCTAATCTTAAAAGTAGAGACGGTGTCTGTCTCCTGAATCCAAACTAGAAGCTGGTTCCACAGAAGACGCGCCTAAAAACGAAAGCCTCTGCCTCCCATTCTACTTTTAAATACTCTAGGAACCACAAGTAAGCCTGTGGTCTGAGAGCAAAGAGCTCTAATGGGGTGATTGGATAGGGTAGTATAAGGTCAGTAAGATTTTTCAAGACTTGTATAGGAGGAGCAGGATTGTAAATTCTGGATTTAACAGGGAGCCAATGAAGAGAAGCCAATATAGGAGAAATGCGCTCTCTGTTTCTCATACCTTTCAGTACTCTTGCTGCATTTTGGATCAATGGGAGGCTTTTTAGGACTTCCCGATAATAATGAATTACAGTAGTCCAGCCTAGAAGTAATAAATGCATGAACTAGTTTTTCAGCATCACTCTGAGACAGGATGTTTCTCATTTTGAATATATTATGCAAATGGAAGAAAGCAGTCCTACATAATTGTTCAATATTGAAGGAATATTGAAGTTGAATATAGAAGCACATGTCCTGGTCAAAAACAACTCCAAGATTCCTCACAGTGTTACTGGAAACCAAGGTAATGCCATCCAGAGTAAGCATCTGACTAGGAACCATATTTCCAAGATTTTCAGGGCCGAGTACAATAACCTCAGTTTTATCTGAATTAAGAAGCAGAAAGTTAGCGGTCATCCAGGTCTTTTTGTCTTTAAGACATTCCTGCAGTTTAACTAATTGGTTTGTGTTATCTGGCTTCATGGATAGACAAAGTTGTGTGTCATCTGCATAACGGTGAAAATGTATGCTATGCCTTCTGATGATACTGCCTAAGGGAAGCATGTGTAATGCAAACAGAATTGGTCCTAGCATGGAACCCTGTGGAACTCTATAATTGTGTGAAGAGGACTCTCCGTTTACATGAATAAATTGAAGTCTATTCATTATATATGATTTAAACCACTTCAGTGCAGTACCTGTAATACCTACAGCGTGCTCTAATTGTTCTAATAGTCTAGCAGGACAAGCACAGAGATGAGTCCACTGTCAGAGGCCATAAGAAGATCATTTGTAACCTTCACTAAAGCTGTTTCTGTGCTGTGCTGAGCTCTGAAACCTGACTGAAACTCTTCAAATAAACCATTCCTCTGCAGATGATCTGTTAGCTGTTTGACAACTACTCTTTCAAGGATTTTTGATATGAAAGGAAGGTTGGAGATTGGCCTATAATTAGCTAAGACTGCTGGGTCTAGAGATGGCTTTTTGAGTAAAGGTTTAACTACAGCCAACTTGAAGGCCTGTGGTACATAGCCGATTATTAGAGATAGGTTGATCATATTTGCGATTGAAACATTAATTAATGGCAGGACTTCCTTGAGCAGTCTTGTAGGAATGAGGTCTGAAAGACACGTTGATGGTTTGGAGGAAGTAATTATTGAAGTTAACTGTACATAATGTTACATCTGTGAGATGATTATGAGCAAGTTTTTCTCTAATGGTTAGAATTTTATTTGTGAAGAAATGATTTCTCCAGCTTACGAGTTATCTGCTTTAAGGTGAGTGTTTGAGAGTTACACTAGGAAATCAGGTACTTCTCTTTTTCAGAGGAGTTACAGTATCTAAAGTGGTATGCAGTGAAGAAGTATAAATATTAACAAGATAATCAACCTCTGTGGGAGTAGCATTCAGATAGCTGCTCTGAATTGTGTTGGCGCAAGGCACTGAAGAAGATAACAGTGGATGAATTATATCCTTAAACTCAATTACAGCTCTTTCAGAAAGACAGCTGCTGTGATGAAATCTTTTCCGTACCTCTGTGTAATCCATTATTGTAAATGTAAATGTTATTAGGAAATGATCAGACAAAAGACGGTTTTCAGGAAATACTGTTAAATGTTCAGTTTCTATGTCATATGTCAGAACTGGACTGAATAATCAACAAAAAATACTGTCAGCTTTTGATCTATCATGCAATGTCATCTGGAAAGAGTCTCCTGATTGTTGACAGCATCATGTAAAACACACTGTCATTGCACTAAACGCACACCTGGATAAAAAACACACACACAGTGGAACACCTGCAGTCATGATTGGCATCGGACCTCAAAATAATTGAAGCAGTGTGGGATCATACTGACAAAGAGCAGAATAAAAGACAGCAAACAGCCAAAGAAAAGCTTTAAAAGTCCTTCAAGAAGCCTGAAGACCTATTCCTGAGAGCTACTTAAAGAAATGATGAAAAAAGCTTGAGAGTTCAGGCTGTGTTGAAGAATAAAAGTGGCCATAGCAAATTTTGACTTTCAAGCTAGTTGGAAGCAAGTATTCTAGTTTTGCAGTCTATGTTTTATTAAAATGCACATCAGAAAGCCTAGAATTTGTTACTATGTAAATACTTTCAGTCTATCTGTATGTTTGGCTTTCACACATTTCTAAACAATGTTACAGCTGTAAGCAAAAACTGGTCTGAACATATCTGTAAGAATATATATTCTGTTGATAGATTTAAAGGCAATACCACCCAAACATAAAAGAAGTGGAAAAAAATAATAAAAGAACTTTATTCAAAAGCCTCAAAATAGCTGCACTGCTTTTGTGTCGGGCTACAGTAGGGAGTCTGTAGCATCGACAAATTGCAGTGCTCTCCTGTTGAAGCCATAAATCTATGATTAGTCACAAGGCCCAACCAAACGATCACTCAGCAAGCAATCAAAATTTAATTCCCTGTCCATCACAATGCAAGGCCAAAAAGCTCCCACTGCTGATGTGTCCACCCCTCCCTGCCCTCATCCCCTCTGTCTCTCTCTATTTCTCCTCCCTATTCAACAGGGCTACCTTGTTTTCACGGAGTTATTCAAGCGCTCTACCATTGATCAATCCTATTCTGTGCCCACATTTAAAATCTGTCCACCTCTCAACATCGCCACCCTCCTCACTCAATCTCTCTGTGTTCATACTATCCTGAATACAATGTGAACTTAGCCTCTGGCTTGTGCGGCATGAGTTAAACTGATTCACTCGGGTAGAGCATAGCTTACAGACACAAAAAGCAGAGGACATCTTAAGACATTTTCGCCACTTCAACAAACATAACCCATAGGTGCTTTCTAGGATTTTTGTGAATTCAATTTGCGCTCTTTGGGAGACACAAACACAAAAGCGTGAACGCCTGCATGTAAATTCCTGGAATACCCAGGTGTTCTACAAACTGTGGTCTCCACTGTGGCTTTGAATGTATTTTTTATGATCCTACCTCTCACTTACTCGCTGTGCTCTTCAAGGACTTGCATTTGTTTCTGTGAAAAAGACAAAGATTCCCTTCCTGTTCTTTCACTGCACATCAAAGCGAAAATCATATACCAATTACAGGGAGACAAAGGATGGTGAGAACAATGGTGGGTGAGCTGAACTTTACCCGTCGTCTCTGCTGTTTCTAAATGCGTATATTGTCAATGCTTTGTGTGCCGTCTCTTTTTTTGGCAACTCTTGTTTTCCTCTTTGATTCTCTCCAAAGCTGCTCTGAGGGGTGAAAATGATATCAGAAGAGCTTTAGAAGGATAGACTGGTGAGATGTGATGATCTCTTATTCTTTCACTGTTTTCTCTCTGATTGCTCCACCCACCATTTCTGTCAGTTTTTTTATTTATATTTTTTCTTCCTCCAAATTTTTTCCTCCTTATTGGTTCTTCTTTATGCACTAAAAACACTTGTCAGTCATATGTCTTTCAAACCTTGGGCTTATTAGGCTTTTCTCCTCTCTTGCTAAATGTCACTTCCAAAATTAATTTTTTTTCTCCTCCCAGATAGCAGAAAGAAAAAAAAGTAGAAATATATGGACGATACACTCTTGACATTTAAATTACAGACACAACTGAAGACTCTGCATGGATAAATGGATATACAGCACTGTTAAGTTATTAGACCTGCAAACATAAAGCAGACACACACACCCACGTTTTCTTTATACTCGTGTGCTGTCAATCACACTCCAGACAAGGCAGCTGACTGACTGCTTCAAAGGGGATTGAGGAGGATCTGTTAAAGGGATCAAACAAGGGCTGTAATCTGTCAGAGTGCGATGATACAGATTAGAGTGAAAGACAAGTTAAGGAGATGAAGGTAATCAGTTTGGGAAGTGACAGATTTAAAGGAGAGGATTAATATGATCGAAGATTACGCACTACTCTTAATGCTCGACTAAGTCTCGCCAAGTCAGAAACTTGCAAAGATGAGTGGCGAGTACGCGCGAGGAAAGAGTCGCTGAGGAATGATTGCTTTCTTTCAGACATTGTGCTTCCGGATTCTTTTGAAGTTTTCATGTAGGTGAGTGTTTCACTGTATGTGTGTTGGCTCATTTGTGCTATCAGAGGATAACACGAGTGTGTCCAATAAGTGAGTGATCTTTTCTTTGGCACATTACAGTACGAGTGCATGGATGGCTAGAGATACTACAGATCAGAGGCTGAAATTGGAGACTGTCTGGGGACTTACACGCCAGCTGAGTGAATTGCTCTGTCATGCACAACAGTCCAACTTTTTGAAAGCTGGTTTTGCTGTGCTATATGATTTTGTAGCAGTTAAGACCTGGAGCTGGCCAGGATTGAAATCCCGCCAGGACTCTCTTCTCTGCTTTCAACATCCTGCTTGCCACATTCATTTCTTTCTCTGGGTGTCCCGTGCTATCATTCCTAACTTGTATCCAGCCCTCAGTACAGCTGCATTAGTATGTATGGCCGTGTAGCTCAGGGTTTAGAGGTTTATGTCCCCTAATAGACAGAGATTTGTCCTGTCACACCCACAAAGAGCTTACAGCGAGAGACAGAGGCAGAATGGCTCCTTCCACTCTGTGTGTTGTGGGTAAAGAAGGAACATTTATGTTCCCGTCTTATCTCCAGAGAGAAGGTTTCCATTTCTGTACAAATCATAAAGCCCTAATTTGTGCTTTTCTCTTCTTTTCTCCTGCACTTTCCATCTTCTTCTTTCCCCCCTCTTGTTCTCGCTCTCTACCCCTTTCTCTGCCTCTTTTACTCACTATGATTGGATTAAGACCAAAGAAACAGAGTGTGGAGATGAGGAGGGGATGAGAGCTTATTAAGCATGTGAGAGGTGAGATGACATTAAGCTGTACAGAAAGAGATTGAGGAAGAGGTGTGTGACCACATGCACAAGTGTGTGTGTGTGTGTGTGTGTGCATGTGCATGTACCGCACACTTCTGTATTTATCCTTATAGAAGGTAGGGTGAGAAGAGGGAGGAAGTGAGGCGTTTAGCTGTGGAGCACTTTAATCAAGGGGCGAGCAATCCTGCATGACCCACTCTGTCATCCATTATTGATGCCTGCCTCAGCCAGGCTGATGAATCATTAAGCCACTCATCAGGCCTGGGAATTCTGCCTTCTCCTCGGCCGATGACACTCATTTACATAAATCACACGCTGCTATTTTTCACACTCTTGCGCATAAACACAAACACACACCCACAAACAGCCAAATACACAAAGTTCATACATGTTGGCTTGCTCTCTGATGGGCACGGCTCATACAATTTTTAATGCTTTCTGCAAAAAAACCTCCCCAAAAAAACTCATTTGTGTCATACCTTGAAGAGCCAAGTTCATTTGAGCTGTGAATACAGATTCATAAAGGTTATACTGTACATGACAATAGCACTCAACAGCTGCAACCCTACAATACCCAGTGATTAAAGACAATATGCTCAAAATCCCATGGACTGCACAGAACATGTGTTGCCTTTCCTGAAAGACAACCATGTTTTGCACTCAAGCTAAACAATTGTATAACAATGCATAGGTAAGTGGAGAGGAGAGAGTGAAAGACAAGGAGACAAAAACAAGCAGAGAGAAATAGATCTTACAGAGTTTGAGTTTGCCTCTGGGTTATATGGCAGAGGAATCTTAGGGAAACTGATGAGCACCCACGCCATGCAGGCACACACGCACTCCACCAACATATTTCTTCTCATCGTTGTAGGGTTTCCCTTCATCTCCTCTCCTCCCCTCTCCATTCACCTCCACTCCTGCTGTTTCCATGTCTTCCCATTCACTGTTGAAACTAATCCAGTACTACAGGGTAAGAATATACCTCACAGCAAGGGTAAGAAAGCCCCCCCCACCCCAGGGGCGGCTTGTCCAAAAATGCTGAAACACAAACATGCCAAACATACATGCCACAATCAGAGGAAACAGGCACACTGCCCATGAAGCCGTTAGCCAAGGCCTAGTGCGTAGCTGGAGGCTGCTCGTAGACCACTGTGATCCTGCCATCCCTGCAGCACGCAGCCAGGGCATTTCTGCACAATGCTAAGCTGAGCGCCTGCCATCTCCAATCTGCTAAACGCAGGAATGCTGCTGCTCATGATAATTACGGCGGGTTGTTTGCTCCATCACTGTTGATATGAAGACGCAAGCAAACGGCATGAATTATTAGTGTCTGCATCATGGCTCACGCTGCTGGTGGAGGTAACTCTGATATAATTCGATGCACTGTTACTGATGCATGACCGACTGCACTATCAGAATGTCCTAGTAGGTCCTATCTGCTGTAATACATAAACATGAGAGCACATAAGAATGAACACACATGGACTTTCATATGATGTTATGATAATACTACATGTATTTTTGCCCTGCTTGTATTATGATTTTATCAGGTTCACAGAGACTTTAAAAGAAAGGTAATAGCTCAGTAATACCCTTTTCAACGTTCTGAATCCTTGATCCCAACAATGACTTTTTTCAGTAAGTAAAGGTTTCTAACCATGTTGTACTAGATCGATTGTACATGTGCCATCATAGCAACTTGATAGCAGAGCACTACATCCCTATTTTCTAGACAATGGAGAAACCTTTAAATTTCATATGTTTTACAGTAATCTAAGTCACTCCGTTAATTTAATATGTGGTATGACTTTGAGCCGTCTATGTGACTATACTGGCGTACCAGCAGTACACCAGTATAAGTCACATAGATCGCAGTGCACCATTACAGCCTATTCTGTTCAAGGCACAGCAAAGCACAACATGAAAGCCTTGATCTTATGTCAACGAATCCAGGGAAGTAAAACTTGTTCATATGCATTAAAATTCCTCTGCCACTTTGATCTCTAAATGCAAAGTGCCTGCTCGATTTCTTTCAGTCGTAGTTATTTTTATAAATCACCCTTATGCACATGAAAAGTGGAGAAAAAAAAATGATGTGAAGATCAAGCTGTGAAAGAAATCCAAGTTGCTTTATTCAGAAGGAGCCCCTTGGTCCCCGTTAAGCTGGGAGAATTTCCAGGGCTTCTGCTCAACTGGGAGGTGCTGGTTCATAGCCTCTCTTTCAGTGAGTCATCCCTTCTTCAGAGGAGAGATAATTAATTTGTCTGAGCTGCTCTTAACCCTGGCCTCCGTGTCAGCAGCCAAAACGCACGCAGGTAATCAAGAGTGCAGGTGCAAATTTCTGTAAGGCAATGCACATGCAAATATGCAGGCTGTATTTAGCGAGTTGCAGCTACATCACCTATATGAAAGAATGAATCCAGGTAGAGTGGCAGAATAAAAGGCAGAGGAGTAAAACGGAGGTTATTGAAGAACAGAGAAACCGACCATCAAATAAAGCGCACCCTCTCTGCACTTTCGTCCCTTGAAGGATTTTTCAGCAATATTGCTACTGCAATATTACTCCCATCACCCACACGCTCCCGTACAGGCATACTGTACACAGATATGCACACAAACACGCACACAGCATACCTATCGCTCCTCCTCTGTCTCTCTCTCTCACATACACACACACACGCATACACACACAATTCAAACGCCTAAACAGATGAACCTTTGACCTGCTAAAAAATGAATGGGCTTCAGAGATGAGATGAGAAGCAATAGGAGATGGATATAAGAGGTGTGTCAGGGAGAAGGGGCTGAGAGCAAAGGTAGTGGCTAGAGAAATGGTTAGAGGGGAAGACAAAAGCTAGCTGCAAATTATAGTTTAAAAGAAAAAAGGGAGGGTGGGCGGGGAGCAAAGTTTATACTGCAGAGAAAATCATGTCAAGGGAATTAAAGAGGATAAGACCGAACCCAGAATGAGACGTGGCATCCTAATGACTGTGAAGCAAAAATGCTTTCATCTTCTCTTCTCTCACCTGTCTTAGTTTATTTTTTGCAATTTCACATATATATATTTTTTCTAGCACAAGCTCAATGATACACGTTTGATTACTATGATTTGGGTATTTGTGTGTATGATTTTGTTATGAGCGTGTCTTTCAGTTTCCGCCTGAGCTGCTGTTCCAGATGGTTCATCAAACATCCAGTAATTATCAAACACTCACTAATTGTACGTGAGTGTGTGTTTATGTGCTGGTGTGTCTCCAGGTGATTATCTGAAGCTGTGATCACTAATGACCACACAGACAAACATCTGTCCCCAGGTAATATACAGAATGAGAGCTTGGCCATCTGCTGTGCCTGTGAGCAGACACGTATGAGTCTACAGAATTCGTGTCTTTCCCACAACATGCGTATAATGCCAAGATCTGTGCTTTAAAGATGCTTGCTCATCCTGTGGCTATAAAATCAGCACGAGAGGCCCTCGCTATTCTTTTACCACAACTATTACCAAACGCTCAGCCACTCTTTGCCCTCTAGATATGCTCGCACACTCCTACGCAAAGCCCTTGCAGGTTAAATCAGCCCTGCAGGCATCTTTGCCCTCGAAGCCATAGACATCGGACCCAAACTGGAGTTAATAAATTCTTCCAAATTATAAAGAGGTCAGGTAGAACTTTTAGTCCAAATGGAAGGTTGTAAATGTGTAAAAATACAATCTCTCGGGGATGAATCATCAAACGTTTTGTGATTGAAAAATACTTTTTTTGTGGAAGTTCAAATGGTCGTTGAATTCATTCAAGTCAAAGCTGTGTGTGCGTGTGTGTACATCTGTGTGTGTGTCAGGAGGTAGCAAGTCAAAGATGCACAAATAAAGACTTGTCAGTAAAATATATAAAGATCATCTCCATCTCCAATGAACAAGCGCCACAAAGCTAGCGCGCACACAGGAGTAGAAGCACAAAGGCACCTACAGATAAGTAAAGGCTGAGGATGCTCAAACATCTTGCATCTCCTTCATTTCTCCATTCCTGAGGGCACGCTGCGCTGTTGTTAAGAGACTGGCAGGTTATGTCACCTCAGACGCTGGGTTCATTTACAAGCTACACAATGCATTCCAAACAAACAGGGAAGAAACTTGCAGGGTAGAAGGAAAAAAAGCTAAGGTGGATTAATAAAAAAAAATAAAATGAAGAAAGCTGAGAATCAAACTGGAAGAGCCAGAAAATAGAGAAGCAGCAGAGTATAGGCAGCACTATTCCTCTGGGGAATCATCCTGGTTATCAAGTAGAGGTTATTATGCTATGAAGCACTAATGAATTCATTAGCTAAATGAAATGTCAATAAAGGCTTGAGAGAGTGTTAAAATCGATGCCAACTGTCTCTTTCTCCTGCTCGCCCTCCTCCTTCTTTTCATCCTATCTCACCCATCTGTCCCAATTATCCACCTTTCTCTCCAACACACACACACACACACACACACACACACACACACACACACACACACACACACACACTCTCCAGAGTGTTGAGCGTAAACTGTGATGGAGGACATTAGCGGTGATCAGTGGGAGCACTTTGCAGTGGTCAGCAGGAATGGTCCAGTCATACAGAACTTTCACATTCAGCAGCACTCACCTGCTCACTCTCAAACGGCTCTAATGCCACTTAATGGCTGACTTGGTGCGTGTGCACGTGTATGTGTGCAATAACATTAGACTTTGTGTGAGCGACTGCAGCAAAGAGAGCCTTGACTCCGCAGCTGTGACAACACAGCAAGTCAACAGCTGCTCTTGAGCTTTTCTCACAGACATTTCTTCATCTCAAGCTAACGTTTAACTCTTTTTCTTTCTGACATTTGCTGAACCGCAATTACCACCTTGATCCTCTCTTCTGAGTCCTTTTAACACTGAGGCTGGATCACTTACTATTATGATCATCATTTAAGGCCCCTGGGTAAGATTCTTGTGGAATGCATTAGCGTCCACGAGAAAACTAGCAAGCTAAATAGCCAACCGGCTGGCTCATCTCACCTCTGTCCCCTTATTATGGCTTAATATTTAAAGCTAACCACTTGGCTCGCTCTGAACACGGCACTGTTTTTGTGCAGCTAAACAGTTGTTTCAAGGTAATTGTTCGGGGCATATGTTTAAATGCCACCTCATTTACATAAACACTGTTCAGCTCCCTGTGGAATCAATGAAAACAGGGGGGAGCAAATGTGGAGTCACAAACACACACACACACACACACACTGCCGCATTGGCACTCACTTTGACACCATGCTGGATAGCCAGTGATCTGTTTCCTGCAACGGCAGTGAAATATACATCAAAGTGGTCTTCAGGGGATGAACAGTAAGTATGCACATACACACACATACACACAGTCCACCCCCACTTCTAGTAGAATATTATAGCCGTGAATGTGTGTGTATGTGTGTGTGTGTAAAGGAAAGCGAGAGAAAGACAGTTTGGATCCATTGGAACTGAGAGAAGCATCATGCATGACTTTGTCCTCTTTGCACACACCTTTTCGCTCCTGCTGTCCTCCCTCAATGTTGACGCCGAAACCAAAAAAACCAAAAAACCTTTGAGGTGTTAACAAGAGATTTAGGAGTGACTCATCAGTGATGATTAAGTACTAATATACATGCAGGATCCGAAAGTTAGAAACATCCAAGGGGCCTATCGCAGTGACTAATTGGTAGCAATAAAGTAGTAATAAATAAAATCCCAATCTAGATCTCCCATGCTACACTGTGTGGATGCTAACTAAGCAACAAAACAAAAGGATTTTAACAAACACAATTCTTTTTTTTGTGGTAAAAAAGGGGGCAATGTGTGCATTGATTGGCACCCAGTGTTTGCTTAATGCCGCCTTATCAAAGTGTAGACACAAGAAGTTACTCCTGACAAATCCCAGCTGTAAAATCCTTTGTAGTCAACTGATCTGAGCTAAATCAAAGAGCGTCTGCTGTTCTGCCTGGCGTGGCGTTCCCTACAACAGGACGGACGGGGGCAAAAGATGCTGCTCAGCATGTTTAACCACCTTGAAGAGATGCGTTCAATTCACTGGTTCCTGACTGAAGGGCTAACTTTCACCTAACGCAGGCAGTCACATTTGAACTCCTTGACCACGACCGCAGATTCTGTATCATGCTGACAGGCTCGAGCCTTGTCTAAACTAATATGGATAAATCTGAAAGCGAGGTTTTTTTTTTGACCTTCTAAACATGCTTGGCCAGCGTTTTGCTGAACTTTCCACATGTAGATTTATGTTCATTAGTTTGGACATGGCCTTGGAGGTAAATGATGTCCTTCGTACCATGAATAACACCTGAAAAACAGAGCTTGTAGTCTAAAAAATGTATTCAGTAAAATTCTAACTTCTATTTTTACTTGTCTCTGTCTGTTCACATGGAGGTCAGCTACAGTTAAGCCTGTAAGCTGCTATGGATTCAATGTTTTTTCTTTCTTTCTTCTTTTTTTTTGTCAGGAACGCTTGAATCTACTGTATACTACGGGTGAAAGGGAATCTTCAGAGCAGCTGCTGCTCATGTTTTTTGCTTGAATGGTTTTCTTTGATGGGATTTCTTCTTTTTGATGATATTTGAAGGGTTACAGATTTGAAATGTGGCCTGTAGAGATTCCTAATTTTCAGTGTCATATCTGTTTTGATGGTTCACTGTAACAGTTCAACTATTTATAATCATGGGGCTTTTATGCTGAAGCCATGATGCCGTATCACATCAGGTAAATCCCAGGTGTGAATAATAAAATGATGATGGCAGTTTTGCTGTTTTCATATTGTTTCTGCTTTTATCATATGGTATAAATCAAGTAGCATTTTGCCAGGATCGCACCTGTGTGTTTCTATTTTAATGTGAATTTTCAAAAGGGTGAAAACTCCCAATATCATAATGGCTTAGGTTTGTTGTATATACACATATAAACCTACAGCTTATTAGCATTTTATTGAAAAGAGAATCAAATGGGTTGTTGTTTATTACTTATTGATTTTGTGATGTGATATCTGTTCCTTAAATGTGGAAATGTATCCAATCTCAGCTTGAGTGCTGCTCTCTCAAAGCACGTTTTAATGACATTTTACTTCCACTTTTTTATCTTATTAACCACCTCGTGACAAATCTGTTTCCAATATTGTTCTGCAGTCGCTCGGGGAGAGAGGCGCACCTCTTTGTCTTTATTGCTGAGTGACTGGGCACCCAGACAGAGCCTCTGTGCTTGGGTGCAGGTAAAAGACATTATGTTGCTTTTAACTTTCACTCTGAGTCTTACTTTATAACATAGCAGAGATCTCAGCATAGCCCACGTGTCCATCAATTCATATAAAACTGATTAGTTAGCAACTTTGAACACATCCTTGCCACCATCTGATATGTCTTAGCTTTAAACCTTTATCATAATAACCCCAATGAAGCCTGGGAGGTGATATGCGTCATTCACGCAGTAAAGTTGTTCTATATACTACGTAACCACTGCAGGAGCTTTGACCTCTTTAGAGTTTTTCCTCGCCTCCATACAACTTGGAAAAAGGTAAAACTGCACCAGAACTGTTCCAGAAACCTCTAAATTACTCTGATATTACACAACATATATCTGGATACAATATATCCTTTATACTTAGGCCAATTGCACCCAATGTATAATCTGGTATTAAACTGCTTCACACGTACTTTCTCAATGCTAAGGATGAGGATACTAACGGATTTTGGTGTGCGGGAAACAACTGTAAGCTCATCCTATGTGTGTCATGAAAGTTTGACAAATCTTTAAAAGACATGCTACACTCTAACGGATTACTTATCCCAAACAAGTGACAAGTAGTTCAACGATTCTTCATAACATGCCGAATTTGGAAAAGAATGGCTGCCCGGGAGCCTATGCATTCATTAGTCTAAAAATATAGACATGCCTAAAATAGTCATTAAGCTTCAAATGAATTCAAGTAAGAGTTCCTTTGAGAATTTAGAGTGATTTCTGGGAGGAGGTTAAACTTGTTGCAGGAGCAATAAAGACTGAGTGTTTAATGATCTTACAAGAAGATAAGAGGGTTCTGAGAAATGATCAAATACAACAGAAGAAGCCCTAATTTGTAGAAATGGAAACATGTGCTGCGCATGCTGAATCTAAACTGTGTGGCAGACGCACAGAAATCATTTCCGTGTGTTTAAAAGTTTGCAAGAATATTCCTTGCACCATCTCTGCCAGTCTGACTGTGTCTGCTCAACACTGTTCGCTCATTCCCATCACACAGTGAACGCGGGCCGAACATGACAGACTGGTAATGACTTCAGTATGAACACACACATACACACACACACTCACGCACTTATACACACATACCAGCTGCTCCTTTCCTCCTTTCTCATCAAACTTGTCATCAGCTCCGCCAGTTTGTCTCGTCTCACATTAAGAGCTCATGAATAATGTGTGATTACCAGAGACCCTTGGAGCAGCTCCTGGATGTACAACACACAAAACGCAAAACGTAGGCTACAAACGGCGAGAGATATGGAGATGCAGAGACCACCCTAATTCACACGGTCTAAAATATCACATACATATTTACATTTGCTGCCATTTCTTTTGCTTCTCTCTATGCCTTGTTTTCATTGCTCTCTTACTCTTACTCTTTTTTTTTTTTTTTAAAAACCCTTTCTACTACACATATTCCTTTATCCATACAGGTGTGCACACAAACATGCACAGACCCTCAAATACACTGAAAGACAGTTTACAACTGAATGCCAGTTTCTTGGCTCAAAGGAATCATGAGCAGCGTGGAAAGGTCAGGAAACTATACTCTACAAGCCTAGACTGGTTTTTCTCTCTTTCTTTCTTACACACACGCACACACACACACACACACACACACACACACACACACACACACACACACACACACACATACAGAGAGAGAGAAAACAAACACGTACAAATACTCCCCAGGTAATTAGGCCTATTTTTGTCAGGGCAACTCATTTCCTCCTCAAAGAACTAATGTAATTTGATTTGTTTAATTCCCATAGCCATGAGAGGGAGAAGGGGGCAAGGAGGGACAATGGCTTCATGGTTGGATACACCAATTTTTTTCCCTAAGCTTAAAATATTCACATCTCCTGCCCCCCCCCCCCCCCCCCCCCCCCCCCCCCAAATCAAAAAATATCCTTAAGGCTCAGGAAATTATCATCCTCTGCAGAAATATTCACCTATTCAGTACCGTATGACAGCACGGCTGGGTCTGCTGGGCACTTGAGTGTTTCTCCCACAGTTTACACACACGGACACACACACACATTTTCCTCCCTATACTTGGACTTCCTATGACATCACTTAACTTTACATACGTTATAAATCCCATATCTCCAAAAATAGAGGGAAAAAAAACACTTCACTTGAACTCTTTCAAACTTGATTGCTCAAACCCACACACATCTAGAGAAATCTGTCAGAGCCTGTATGCTGTCCTACCGGTGAGTCACTGTTTGCGGATGGACACAGAGGTCCTCTGAAGACTCCCTTGACGCGCCTGAAGTGTCCATTACTCAGGTGTGTGGAGCTGATAACCAGGTAGTAGCACGCGCTGCACGCCATCCCGGGGGCCTCGCGAGGTTTGGGGCCCATAAATGTTTTTTTTCCCACGTTGGTCCTGGGTGTCGGCGGTGTCCGATGAGCGCCAAGTCAAGTCCTGCTGGAAGGCTGTGCAGGTAGGAACGTTGTCGGAGCGGTGCGAGAAGAGGAGGGGGGTCTCACTCCTGCTGTCCTCTGTTGGAAAGTCTCTGTCTGCGCGAGAAAAAGACAAGAGAGGAGAATTGCTGTTTATTAAGACTGTACCTGCTTCTTAGATGCGCGCGTTCGTGTAAATGCGTGAACACAGAAGAGACAAAAAGACTAAAAAGAATGAGAGACAGTTTCATAGATGAGGATGCTAGAGCCTACTGACCGAGCTCTGATGCTGGAGTCTGCGTTTGGCATGCTGTCGTCGGCCAGGCTTAAATAAATGAATGAGCGCCTGTGGAGTGCCAGAGGAAGAGAGGGATCCATCCAGTCTCTGTTTCACACACACCCCCTCTCTCGCTCACCCCTCCTCTCGCTCTCTCTTCCCCGTCTCCCCCCCTGTCCACTGGTCGAGTCTGTAAAGTGCAGGCAGCCTCAGCCAAACAGCAACAGCGGCACCCCAATTTGAGTTCTCAGTAAAGAAGAGTGCAGCAGACACTCTCGCAGGTGCGCCTTCTCTTCACGCACCTCCAACAGAAAAGAAAGGGAAAACATCTGACCTCTCTGTCTCCCCCCCCCCCCCCCCCCACACACACACACACACCTCCCCCTTCCTCCCTTCTGCTCTATATTTATTGGCAGAGTGGTTTACAGTCACCTGTCTTGTGAATGAAATTCCGCGGTGCTTGGAGGGAGGGACGGTAAATCCATCCAGAGCAGAGCTAGTTGTTATTATCGTTCTCCAGCGCAGGCAGGTGGAAGTGGCTCAGATTCTTTCTCAGAAACACACACACACTCTCTCTTCTTCTCTCCCCCCTCCTCACCCCCGCGATCTGTATGTGCGTGCGTGCCTGCTTTCTCTCCTAGGGGGCTGCACCGGACCGGATTTCTGTCTGCTGTAGACTATAATATGCAGTCCGTGTCCGCGTGGGTCTGGGATGGACGGGGATCACTTCAGTGCATGTTGTGCTTGAGTAACTCCGAACTGAAGCCCCCCCGCACTTTCTCTTTTTTCCAGCTTTTCTTCCCTTTTCTTTAATTCTTATTGTGCGCATCAACAAGGAAATGGGAGAATCTATTTTGAACTGTATATCCTTGCATGTGATTTAAAGATTTAAACCCACCGATGGCAACCCGTGTTGACGTCCATCTCTCCCTCTCATGCCCCCCCCCCCCCCCCCCCCCCACACACACACACACACTGAAGGCGCGAAAGTTAAAGCGTCATGGTTTTATAAGATCCTGGCATCGTCTGGTGGGGGAGAGGAAATCTCTCTCACTTGCAATCTCGGGGCTGATGATTTGATTACAGATAAAAGCGTATTTCCCCGGCTCGGCCTGTCAAACTGCGCCTGTTGCCGTCAAAGAGCAGCTCTGGAACAAGCAGCAGCTGAGGCTCACGGTGTGTCTCAGCGGCGTATGGCTCTGTTCCTTAACGCGGTGCTGAAATTAAACCGCGAACACCCACAGCAGTGCACGGCGCGTCATGCATATTCAGCCTGGGATTAGGGTGCCTTTTGTGCTCAACGTCAACCCTGAGCGCTGCAGACAGCTCTGGATTTTAGAGGTAAACACTAAAGAGGACACCAAAGGACGCGTTTAAAAAAAGTGAAGTCCACTTTGCTCGCTTTTCGTGTTTTCTGTGTGGGTGGATGGTAATATACACCCACGACGAAGTTTAAGCAACTTCTACTTTGCAATAAATGATAAAACCGACAGATTCAGATGCTGATCGTGTAACTTTTGACAGTCTTTATATTGTTGCCGTTGCTGCTGTTATTAACGCAGGGGTAAGTAAAGCTTTAAGGACAACAAATATGTAATGACGAAATCCGAACAACACAAAAAATCCGTTTTCACTTTCAGTTTAAAAGCAGCAGCAAAATCTACTCTTTGTGAGACATCTGGGCTTCCACATATTTGTAGCACACAACTGTGGTTGATCCTTGTGCTCTTGATTTGCAAACATTATGTCCGCAGCAGCCTCTTACTCTTTGTCAAACTGTTGTGGCTCTGCACTCGACTCATTTTCCTCTTCAATAAGTTTCTTTCTAGTCCTAGAGGCCAGTTTTCTTGCACTTCTCAGCCCTCCTGAACATGTGTGAGCATTATTACATGAACTGGTCTCAGATGCACTTGGGTTTTGGTTTAAGTTCATTATAGTCCGAGAGAGTGTGATGCTGCTCTTTGGTCCTCTGGAACTCCATAATGGTCAATTGAGTGCTTGCGGCATGGCTGGCTGATAGATCGGTAATTACATTTACCCACCCAGTGCAAGCCTGTATCACAGGCAGAGATTTGCTTCTGTGGGTGTCTGTTTGTGTTATTAAGTAACAGCAGACAAGCAAACAATCTATTTTGGTTCATCTTTGGTTACAACAGCCCACCTCTGTTTTTAATCTGATGCATGCATCAACATAATAAGCAATGGGAGGCCATACATTCTGTGATACAGACCTAACCTTGGGACTTCTTTATGGCACAACTTTTATTCAAAAATCTTTCCAAAGCAAAACTTAAATTAAACCTTATTGATTCTCTCTGAGGCACATTCTGGTCTCCAGATTAAGCACTAACCATGGAAGATGTTTTAGATTTTGCTTGCACATAACGCATCTAAGTTATGTCAAGGTTTTCAATCATTAAATTCACATTTTTCTATCTCTTTATGAACGACATCTATCAGAAATCGTGTTTCAGTTTGTGTAATACTTCGTATAAAGTCTTGTGCATGTCTGTTCTTATAAACTTGGTGATTCATGGTGACAGTAAAATAATTATATGATATAAATCATGTCTGTGTCTGCCTATGCTTTTTCCTTTTTTAAAGGAGTATGTACTTGGGCTCATGTAGGCAATATTTCTGAAGTGTTGGCTAATCGTGAATTTTTTCCACCAGTGTTCAAGTTTGCATGCACATTCCCTATCGCAGCAGTGTTTCTTCTGCTCATTCAAATGAATCTCATTTCCTGCTGTGAGGCTAACCCTGTGAACAATTTATTTTCTGAACATCCTGGGGTCAACAGTAAGTGTTTGAACATGTATGTAAGTATGTGGCTGCAAAAAACCCTATGAGAATACCTGTTCCCTACCTCCTCTGCAGTCTAAATTCAAACATCATGCTGCTGTCGCAATTTTCTCCTCCAGCTGCCTCTGCTCATAATACTAACACAACCCCCTAATGACAATAAAACTGACTGGGCGCCAGGAACACATACAGTCATGTGAAAAATAAAGTTTTTGCAGAAGTCTTTGCAGCCCTGTGAAAAACTATATGCATCCCATGATTCAGCAGCTTGTAGAGTCACCTTCGGCAGCATTAATGATGTATGATTTTATCAGTTTCTCACATCACTGTGAGGTATTTTGGCCTGCTCTTTTTTTTTTAACAATGTTGCTCCAGTTCAGTTGTGTTTTGTGGGCATTTGTTTAAGCACAGCTCTCTTAAGGTCCCATTTCAATCAGGTTGAGGTGCGGACTTTGACTGGGCCATTTCAACACTTTAATTCTTTTCTTTTTTCCAGCCATTCGTTCCATCAGCACTTGAAGTTTTTTAATTGACCGATGCATTTCAGCATGTAGCTGGGTCTTCAAGAACAATACTGCAATCAGCACAGGAAAAAAATCAGAACGGCAAAACGTGTCCAGTATACCTATCTACCAATCCACTCAGTTGTGTGATTGCACAGAAAAACAAAGTAAAATATATTTGTGATATGAGGCTTTATTTTTAAGTGTCCTTCATAGTGGATGTTTGTAACATTGGATAAGGAAAAACCTAAAACACCCCCCAAATTTATATGCTTCCTGGTTTGGTACCAAACATATCTAAGTTTGACATTAATCAGTCCTAAACTGGCCTTTTATCACACTGACAGCATATCAGCACAAGCACCTCATACCAACTGTCAGGGGTCCAGGACACTGTTCTTGTGTTTTCCTTCAGATGCAACTTTGCAAACCTAAGCTGTGCTGCCATGTTCTCTTTAGAGAGAAGATGCTTTCTTTTTGAAACCTTTCCAAACAACCCATATTTGTTCAGTCTTCTTGTCACAAACTTTAACATTCAACACGCTAACTGAAGCCTGTAGAGACGTAGATTTTGGATTATTTTTTTAAAAGATTCTCTGAGCATTGCACAGTCTGACCTTGGGATGAATCTGCTAAGACATCCACTTCAGGGATGATTGTGAGCTTATGTCCAGACCAGCAAACTGCCAAATCTTCTGCTTTTATAGAGATGGATACACTTGCTAATTATCAGCTAATGGTTATCAGCACCTGGAACAACTTACCCCCTTAGTTCCTTTGGATGTCCTTCGTTTTTTCCTCAGTCATGTGAAATCTTTTCTTTTTCGCATGACCATAAATGCCAGCAGATATTCGCACTTGGTTCATTCACATGTGTCTAATGCCAATCTGAATGAACCAGAGTGTGTGATCTTTCTAGAGTTGGGAAGTAACAATGTAAATTTACCCAATTATGTTTCTCTAGTACAGTTTTGAGGTACTTGTGCTTTTTATTTATACTCTTTTTTGCTACTTCTTCCTTCTACTAAGAGAAATCTGCATGTCTTTTATTAGTCTGTTTTAGTCCCTATAGACATTTTTACATAATAGATGCTATAATAACTTTTAAAAATACAAAACAACACATGGTTAAACTCAGTTTCCCACCTTTTTGGCTTCTGATATTGTACAAAGAAGCAGTGTGTAGTTAATGAAAGCCACATTTCAGATGTCTGTGAGTTGGTTCACCAAATGCTGCTTTGTTTTGCCCTTTCAGCTTTTTGCATGGTTTTGTTTCAATAAAAGGTCGAATGGTCAGATATCTAATTAAAATATCAAGGACTGGACATAAAGTCCATAAAATGAAAACAAATTTTGTGCCTCTGCTCTCCTCTCTCATTAGTCCTCCCAACTTCTTAGATTTATCTGGTATTCAAATAAATAAATAAACAAATAAATAAATCTGTTTATAAAGCAGCTCAAACTAATTTTATCTCCAGCAGCTAGAAATGAAACAGGCTGCTTACACACTAATGCTTCCTCCAATAATAATCCAATGATGTCATTTCAGTAAAATAATGTACCAATCACAGGCACCAGAATAGTTCTTTTGCTTTAATATTTTAACTACATTTTGCTTTCACTTATTTTCTTTCACTCGAGTAGTGTTTTTTTTCTTTTGCCATGCAGGACTTTTATTTGTAATCAGATATTTTCAATAAAGATCCATACTTTAACTTAAGTAAAGGATTTGATTACTAAAACCGGTGTTTTTCTTTCTTTGTTTTTTTTAAACCACTTTACCGCCTGGGAATACTTTTTCCTTGACACACGAAAAAAGAAACCAATTTCACACAGGAAATTACCTTCATGCTGTCTTCTAGCAAAAGGTTTAGTTAATGTCTTACACACTTAAGCACTGCTAAGTAATGCATTTTCTACGTCTTATAGTGCCAGTGAAAGCAAAACAGTGTAACCTAAACAATAATGTAGTGCAACACAGTGATACAAACCCTTAAAAATGGTGTCTGATAAACAAGCTTCTTTGTGGTTATTAATAATGTTAACAGTAATGCTGGGGATCAGACGGTGCACAGTATGCAGAGGTGTTGTGCACTGATTCACTACCTGCTGGTAATAGTGGGCATATGTGCAGGAAGGGGGGGGGGGGGGGGGACTATTTGCACTGATCACCCACAAGAGGAAAGCCAATGTGTATATTTTAAACACTCTAATTCCCTGAAGTACCTCCCCTCTCCCCTGCTCTCTCCCTGCTCCTGGTGCACTCATTACTGTTGGAAATGATGCAGTAATACTGAGAGGAGGGAGGCGGGTGGGGGAGTTGGAGCAAGTAGCAGACAGTGAGTGAGACAGAAACAGAGAGAGAGAGAGAAGCAGAGGGAGAAGGCAAATTCGTGGTGGTATTTATTTCCCCCTGTTGCTGCCTCTGGGTCTTTTTTCCCCCTCCTCGCTTTCTTCTCTCCTTATAAACCTTTGAAATATTACAGTTAGCTTTTGGGCGCATATTGCTGTCTTTTATGCACAGCGGATGAGATTGCTTCTGAATGCATTATGATCCAGTGTTGGTTAAGTGTGCGCCTGTGTGCCCGTGGTATGTCTGTGTGTGTGGGACACCAGAAGTGGGTTTCCTCTAAACACCCACCGTGGCATCAGTGTGAAAATACTGAGCAAAAAATTTGTGTACGTGTGGAGGCAGATAAATATTCTGACAGAAGCATTTCTGTACCACTCGTATAAACAAGACCAGAGTTCCATAGAGGGGGTGGTTAAGGGTGATTTCTTTTAACAGCTAAATATTGCACAGTTCAAGGCAAGCCGAAGCTCTTTTCCAATGCCGCACTCAGTTTATGAACACAACATACCTGAGCTATTATCTGAGACACACCATCATCTGTGAGTCGCTCTGACCGCACTGTATGTTGTTGGTAATCGCTTGCAGCACCCAGAAGAAATTCAGATAAACATAAAGACATCTTAATAGAAGATGTTCTCCATGCTCTTAATAGACCGATACTTTCTGATCTAAATTGCAGACAGACCGCTAAACGAAGCTCTAGGCATTTCATGCAATTGTGGAGAGGGTTTAAATTAATATATAAATGTTCATATGGAAGAAACAGTATTAACCAAAATAGAGTTAGGGGCATCTCAATAATGATGTACTGATGCAATATTACCGGTGATAATGTCCTGAATACTTTTTGAATTTGCTTTGTTTACTTATTTTTTTTCTAGGCTTTTGTGCAGCTGTCACTCTCAAGCAAAGACCCTTTCAATTCACCGTAAAAGTGAGCATGGAGGCTATGGAGATAATAACCTAACCTCCAAAATCCAGGGACAGGCCATCCTCTGGCACAGATATATGACCATCAATAACCTTTGGATTAACAAAGACTGGACAAAGAAAAGGAGAAGCACCTTTTCTTGAAGCAAAACTTTTAAGAATTTCAGCAATAAGACTGAAACACATTGAACTTTACAACAAAAACGTGGCCATATTTAAAAATATCTTTGAGATGTCTCTCTCTGGGCCCCAATTTCCTTTGCTACAGACAGAGAGAGATGTTGATTTCGCTCTCCTTTTATTATTCTAAATTGAATAATTTGGAAATGGTTAAATATGAGCCTGTGATGTTTGGTTTCATAGGAATCAAAATGGTAATAGTAGTAGTAATAGTAGTAACAAGAGCCCAAAATGTCCCCAGTATAACTATTAATCTAAGGTCTGGTTTCTTTTATAGTTTCATTAGAAGTAACCCCAAAAGCCACATTTGTACGAATCACCTTTGACTCTTTATTGGGCAGGAAGGAAGAAGTCAACACTGCCACCTGTGTAGAAAGATCAGTATGATTGTCAGATGCTTTTTTTTGCATTCAGTCCTGTGAAAAACAAGACTTTCACAGGAGTGCACAGAGTCCACATAAGTATGCCTCATGATTTAATAACGTTCAGAACCACCTTTAGCAGCAATAAACTGAAGCAATATGGACCAATTTTTAGCTGTCAGACAGACGTTTGCACATTTGACTTTAAATAGTTTGGAATACAGAAGAGTTCATGGCTGCAAAACAAGCAGAAATCATCAGCTTCCACCATTGTGCTCGACAGTAGGTAAGAGTTGTTTGTGCTGATGTGCTCTGCTTGGTTTTCATCAAAGATTTCATTTTGGTCAAAGAGCTCCACTTTCTCGTTTGTCGAGAGGACATTATTGCAGAGGTCTTGTAGTTTGTTAAGCTACACTGTTGCAAACATGTACATTTGCACCAGGGATGATTGTGAGACCGTGTCAACACACAGCTGAACATTCAACACCAGCCAACTGTCAAAAATATCTCCTTTTAAGGTTGTACAAAGCTTTTTTAAAGGACTGAACATTTTCTGTTTCACAGAAACTGAGTATGAAAACTCCTTCATTCTGGATGCAACTTTTGCTCATCACCCTTCAGCTTGATGCTGATCCACAGATGATTCTGCCTCACCATGGCTCAGCATCACACGTGCAGTAACCAAACCATCTTCTCCGTTAACTTGGTATTCTGAATTCACAGTTGTCTTGTTTTGTTTTTCCGAAACACTAATCTAAATTCATGACCACATTTATTGACTGTTAAGGTGATGTCAAGGCTAAGATCACGTCATTCACATTTGATTCACATCGATCGTTTGTTATTAGTGTAATTGGCATCTTTGTTGCTTGCTTGCTTACTTGATAAATGATAAAAAGAAACTCTAAACTCTATTATTAAGCTGAATGTGTCTCTGAGGCTGTCACACGATAGTAAATCATAGATAATACAATATTGCCCCATTATCAATCAAATTTCCGTACAGTGCATTCAAATTGACATATATTAGTATGAAATTAGGATACAAATATTTATACAATTATCTGTGTGGGAATTTTTTCTTTACCGCTGAATGTATTTATTATTATCTGTGAGCATGAGTGTGTGTGTTGCCACTTACAGTACCTAAATGTGTGCGCATAAACTATGCACTTGCACAGTTTGAGTGCAAGCATTTGTACTCTCACCTAACGTCGGTTTCCAAGAGTTTGCCTCAGTGAGAATATAAAACGCCATGAACAGTTGCGTCTGCATATGGGCAAAGTCATGCACACATTGGTCTTTCACTGCAGATTGATGGGAATGAAATATTCCTTAATCTAAATGTAAATGGAAGTGAAATTTACCGGTGGGTTCTATGTAATTACCACTGCCACAATTTATTATACTTGTGTTTGTGTAAGGTGGAGAGCAAGAAAAGGAGAATATGAGAGACAGAAAAACGGAATTGGAGTGGTGGAGAAAATAAAGAGAAGAAATTCGAAGGCCTGTGGAAGGCCTATCAGAATGACAGAAAAAGAAAGGGGAATGATTTATATTTAGGTATGGTTTCATGCTTGAGCAAAGTAGGTGTAGACTCATGCTTAAGCGAGAGAGAATAGGAAATAAGAAGCTAGTCAAATCTCTTCAAAAGCGCCCACTGAGACAGAACCCCGAAAAAAGGAGGGGAGGGTAAAATATGGGACAAGGGCCAGACTTTGGTTTGGCTGAGCTGACAACCTGACTTAGATGCGGACCTGATATCATGGGCGGTGGTCAATTAGTCACTCTCTGGTAAAGGATGATATGTGTGATATATGGTCAGAGTATGAGTAGTGTTCTGTCCTGACTTGAACCCTGCTGGCCCCGCAGTCGATGTGAAATCATGTCAGAGGCAGATGCACTAAGAAAGATAGGCATCATTAAGGTGTGCTGCTGTTCCAATGCTATTAATGAGACCACAACTCTCACTCATACATATTTGTAGAAAGTGTGTACGTTTATTTGCGCATATTTTTCATTTAGTTTCTCACTGCGCGTTTGCATCTGTATTTGCATACGTTCGCTCAAGCTCCTTCTGCCATGTTCCGGTGGGTAAAAGTTTGAAGATGTAGTTTTTAATGCACTTCACCAGAAATTCATTTCACATATCTCACAAAATCCTCCCAGCACCTCCACTGGAAGCTAATTAGCATATATTCTCCTGCAGATGAAAGTAATGGCCTTAGAGTTAGCACTGATATAGACATACACAAAACCAAATCCAGAATGGGTCGTTATCTGTCCTGAGTGTGTGTCTGCTCGGACACACATCCATTGGCTTCCCGGCCCGTTTTGTAAATTTCTCTCCTTTTGTTATTTGTGTTTGCAAGTCACTGCATGTGTGCCATGAACTTTTACTGCATCGATCAACCCCATACCTGTTCGGCATTGTGGAGCCCTATTCAAAATGCTATTCACTACATCAAAAGATGCTGCTGTGTCTGGCTGCCTGAAAGCACATGAATATGTTTCTCTTGTTTGCGACAGTAGAGAGTTGTTTAGAATGGCACTTAGGTTATTTATTGGAATATCAGTGGTACTGTGTAAATAATACATAAGGTCTGTTGATGGGTCGTTGCTTCGTCCCAGAGGACAGTGTGAAACACACGGAGGAAGCACACACGGCCAATTTCAGTCAAACAGGGGAGCACACTCAAGAGTCCTCTCATCTACAGTTATTGTACTTCAAAGCAATGACAGTTAAGATTAAATGCGATGTTAGGGAGCGCAGAGGCTGCGCCACCCCACATCAGTAATTGTATAGGTGGAGAGGAGAAAAGGGGGGTTAGAACAGAGTGGAGTGAGTAAGGAGGACAGCTATCATAGCGGTCCAAGCTGATTTGGAGAAGCCCTTATCGGGCCTGGCTTGGTGCCCCTCTGCGCTTGGCTGCAAGCCACGCCAAAGAATGCCTAGTAGGGTCAGAGGAAGTGAGGTCATGTGAATCACGGACACACTTAAAGATCCACTTGGCAGCAAATGGTGAATTCATCACTGAAGGTCAGACATCCACCACCTAAGAGAGAAAGACTGGCGTTTTGCTGCACTAGAAAGCGATAGAAAGGGTCTATAAGGGAAGACAGGGAGTACAGAAGGAACGAGAGAAACAATTTCCATCTTTCTTTCTGTTGTTCTTTCGAAACAGAGAAGTGCAGCTGGTGCAGAGAGCAGTATGTTGCAGTAACATATAGCCCACCAAGGGAGCTTTATAGTGTTGTTCTTATGCTTGTGCTTAAAAGGAGAGATGCCATGCAGATAAACAGCAGCTGCTCCTCTATTCATTTTGTCCTTTCTTCCATCCAGATGCACGCACAAACACATTTTAATCTCAACAAAAGAACTGTATTTCTCAGAGAATTCAGCGCAAGCTTGTATCTGTGTATCTTAGCTCTGGAGTGTGTCATCCCAGTGGTGAAAGCTTTTGGAGCCAGAGGACCAGTACAGTGACCCGACTCAGCCTGCTTTAATCTAATCAGTCTCTTCAACTTCCTAATAGGCTGGTTTCCCAACAGTCTGCTCCACTGGGACAGATGCTGCTTTTATCTGTTGTACGGCTGTTTACTGATCAGGGGTCAGGAAGCTGCCTCACTGTACAAGAAACCAAAGCTCCATCACAGCACATTACATCCAGGCTTACAGTGATTAATGTGCTAGGGTTTCCACTTCTGTGTTTACTCTATGCACAAGCGTGTGTGTGTGTATGTTTGTGCGTGGCCTTTAATGTGCATGGCTGGGTCTATCAGCTGGACTTTAATCTAATCTGGTAGCAACCCTGCCACGGTGACCTGTAATGATTTAGAGCTGACCCCATCTCTCTAACTCAATACACTCGTTTCCACTCAGCTGCAGCGTGCATTTGTGTGTATGTGTATAAGTGTAAGATCAAGCTTGCTTATTTGTCAACGGCCTTGTGTCATAATGCCCCCTTAATCTCACCCCTCACATGCTCAGTCATCGATCTTCTCATTCATACACTTGAGTTCAAAAGCAGCTCACACATAGCCACTGTTATTCTCTGTCTTTCTCTTCCGTTTACCTCTTGACCTTCAGTTTGAGTTTATGGGAATAACCTCCAATCCTGTAAACAGGCCACAGCCACCCCCCCCCTCCCACACACACACACACACACACACACACATACACACACATACACACACACAAACGTACATGGGTACACACAGATAATGGTTATTGGATTCATAACTGGGGAGACTCCTATCCTCATGCTCTCTGTGCAAGATGAGAGGCGGTGAAATGAAATTCTCCCACAGCAAAGCTCTGCTCTTACCTGGGATTTAGAAAAGCTCTCTCTCGAGAGAGAGAAAGCTCTCTCTTTCTCTCTCTCGCTCTCTCTCTCTCACACACACACCTCAAGGCTAGAAGAGGAAGTACATCCAAAGACTGAGAAAAAGAGTGGAAAATAAGCAGAGAGAGCAAATGAGAGTCAGGGAGACATCGAGGGATTACAATGAGGCAAACTGGGAATGGTAGCGGTATGACAGGGAGGGGAAAAGAATCTAGGAAGATACTCAAAAAAACATGAAGTGAACTGAGTGTCAGACAAAATTGATCTGTCTATCTAAGAGGCTGAAAAGAGCCACCCTAGGTGACCAAGAATGGTCCAGGGACTAAGAGGAAGAAAGAAAAAAATAGCACCAGGGAACTTAGTCTTTGGCTACTCTTTCACCCTCCAAAAAAAAAAACACAAAATAGTCAAATCTTTTAAGATTTTTCCTCAAAACGATGTTAAAAACACCCCTTGTGAGTTTGCTGTTGTCATAACTAGAAAATAAAAAAGATTATTTCACAATGTAAAATAACCTACATCCTCAGAAAAAAAAACAGGAAAAGAAAAACGCCCTGCAAAAAGAGCTGCTGTAACCCTGCAGCAACCCAGTTCATTTTATACCTAAAAGAAACTGAAACATTACATATGCAGTTTTATTTCAACCTGTGATCAGTTATACTTCAAAAGAATCAGTCTTCTGAGGTAACATGCAAACATGAATAGTGACAAAAACACAATTTGTGGTTGTCATAATTACAGCAGTACAGTGCATAACTCAAGGAACGGTTCTCTTAAGAATCATGCATTGATTAAATTGAGACCACGGCAAGACAGTGAATCTCTCAATAACCTGCCCAAAGCAATTAAATGGCTGCCATGACTGTGTCCATAAAATACTGTGTTTCTTTCACACACTCTCAGAAATAGAGGTACGAGAGAAGAACATTTTTGTACCTATAGGTACATTTTTTTAAAATGTTCCCTTAAAAGTACAATACTGGTCTTTAAAAGTCCAGAAATGCCCCTTTAAAGGTTCAATTTTAAATAAAGTACAAATCTGTACCATTTTGACCTGTACTGCAGTGACAGTGGCAGAATGTGGTAATGGGTCAGCATGGGAAAATCTGGATGGGCCTGGTTAATTGTAAAATTCATATGAGATTTGAGTGTGCTCATAAAAGCTACATGTTATAATCAAATCTGTTGGTCCTCTCCTCTGTACGTAAATTATCCTATGATGCAAAGAATATCTGTAACCTACCTTTGTGTAAGTTATGTTAAATTATATTAAAAAACACACACACAATGACATGCAGGCACAACCAAATGATGTTAAAAAAAACTGGTCCATTTCCATTTTATTAAGTTCCAGTTATAATTTTTTATGTTTTAAATCTTTCAAAAACGTGAAATCATTTTACTGTTATGTTTGGCCATTTACTTTTTTGCTTTTACTACATCCTAGAATTGTTCATTAATTGTCAGGTTTTTATGGAATTTGCAACATCAAGTTAAACCGAGGTTCTTTGGAAGTTAAAATGTCAAGCAGATTTTTATGTTACGGTGACTACATTTTGTAAGTTACAAATATAGTTCGCCAAGACAGCATAACGGTTTCTAAACAACTGCGCATTAATACCACAATGTTGTATTTTCATGTATCAAGTTCGAAACGCGCATTTATCCCAGAGGCCGAAAAGGCAGCAGTGATGAGTGCTCCGCCTCCGCGCTGAAAATGACTCTCAGGGGGTTATCCACGGAGGAGCTCCTTAAAAAGTTGATGGAAGAAGGCATTGATGTGTCAGACGACGAGGCGCAAAGATTTAGAGGTAAGTCGGGTGTGATTTTGTGTTTTTATAAAAATTACAACGTGTAATTTTACAGTAGAGTTAGCAAAAGTCCGAAGAGCTAGATTTAACATGGGCGAAAGCTAGCAGTTAGCTAAGTTTTAAACAAAGAAAAGGTACAAATGTGGACTATTTAGACTGTTGGTGGAATGTTCAACGTCTGTCTGCCCGCCGTATTCGAGTGTTTTATCAATAAATAGTGACTAACCGTGTACAACAATGTAAAAAAATCAATAATTTCTCAAAACATGCTAGAATGTAAATATAGCTATTAACAAAATCGTTTTCTAAGCAAACTTTATGGCATCTAACTTGTTTCCCGCTCAAAGGGATTTTAAACAATGGAAGGTACACATTTGTACCATTCCACCTACTTAGTGGGATTTTCGAATATGAGAGCTGTAAGATCTGCGCAGGGACACTTACACTTACTTACATTTTTATATTACCAGTTAATTTATATTAACAATTAATCAAGAGAAATAATTGTAACTTCCTTTTGGGGAATATAGACAGATTCACAATGATAGCTTATTGTTGTTATTGTTATTATTATTATTATTATTATGTATTGACCATAATGTCACTTTAAAACTAAATTTGAAAATGGTTTTATTTTTATTTCATACTGTACTTTATATTTCAGATAATGATGTAGATGGAGAGACGGTAGACTGTGGACTCACTGAGACCATGGTTGCATATCTTTTTGACAAGTCTTTCAAAAAGCAGCTGAAGTTCAGAAACTTCACAAACCGCTACAAGGAAGTCATCATCACTTTACAACCGGTCGACCCATTTGAAGGTACAGTTGAAGGTCCAGTGTCCCAAGCAAACCAGAGGTAGGTTGTGATAAATGTCTAAATTTGCATATGCATTTAAGTGCTTGCAAAATGGCTAGTGAATGCTGTTTTCCTACTGTATTGCAGTTCTATACCTTCTTGCCGTAGACTGCCTGCAGTTATTTCCATTCCAAAATTCCCACAAGATGTCCAGAGTCGCTTGGATCTCAAAGAACCAGTCCAGAAAGAACAGAAGTACCGAAACAAAATAATTGGGACTCTTTATGAAATGCTGTCACAGTACACAATGTAAGGGTTCCTTTCTGAATAATTACATTAATTTCTTAATATTAATATTGCTGTTGTACGAGAGGCAGAGAACAAATGCTTAGCCCATCTGCCTCCCAATCTGGAGACCAGCGTTCGAGTCTGGCGTGACACACGGTTCCAATGAACTGGCAATAGTGGTAAAACCATACATCCTGTGTCTCCAGACCTTGTCTGGACTATGATATCCAAAGTGTTCATTTTCGAATTTACTCAAGAGTAAATTAATAATTCAGGACTGCAGTCAATTAATTAATGAAGTTTCGGAGAGGTGTGGCTGTTTGTCCACGCCCATTTAAAAAAAATTAAAATCAACTTTAGCTACATTGATTTGACATTGGTCTATAACATAACTATTTACGGTAATAACAATATGATTAGCAGAATTGAAGAACAGAAAAGCCCCCAGGAAAGGATAAGAGTAATCAGTGTACTGTGGGTTGTTTTTCTTATGTTTGAAACAGGTACCCAACCCACTCAGACTACATCCAGGTCATCAAAGCCCTGATTGTGAAGTATCCTTTCTTAAGAGATGTACACGGAAATGGTTATGTGAGTACCTCTCCTTTTTTGTTTCGTTTATAGATTATATTAATATAAAGTAAGCATAATTAACTATTTATATACATTTGAAACAACTAGGACACCTGGCACAGCCAACTCAAGAGAAAGTTCAAAGCAGAACGGGCTCCCCTAATCAGCAACGAAGAAGTGAACCGGGTTAAAGAAAAGTTTGGACGCACGCAGAAACATCGGACCACAGAGGAATCCAGCAGCTCCTGTCTGAAGAGACTGAAGCCCTCTCTCGTAAGTCCTCACACCCTCAGCCTCTAAGAGCTAAGGTAACATATGTAGTCTTATTATGTTCACTGTAAAGCTAAAAGTAAACATTAATTGAAAGAAACATGTTAACAGATAACATTAACATAGAACAAGGAACTTCACAGTTGATTTAACAAAAGTCAGCTCAACTTGCAATTCCTATTCAACATTTTTGCATTTTTTTCAAAGCATTTGGTGTACAAATTACCGCATTTCGAGTAACATTAACTTATCAGATTTTACTTATGATAATACTGATATCTGCTTTGACAAAGGATTCGTGCTTTGTGGGGGAAGATGCAGCCTCCGTTGATGCTCATATCAAGGTGCTAAATGATCAGCACAAGAAGCTACATCCTGACACAGCACTGGTGAAAGACCGCATGACAAAAACCTTTGCATGGAGACGTAGAGAGGTAGCTGAAGGAATGTGTACTGTGGACCTATTAAAGAGATATCCATTCCTGGGGACATCTGCAGGGGTAAGAATTGTTAAGATGATTGGGGAAACAGCTAATGATTTTTTTGTCTCTAAATCTGATTATTATTTTCTGTACTAACTGATTAATCAATCTGTTCATTATCTTTAGAATTTTTGTTCAAGGGTTAAAGCACTTTACATTCATCTCCAGTCTGTGTCTTTAAACATGTCAAAAGTTTAAATCCTCAATGTAAAATGTCATTCTTTTGTCTATTCTGCTCTTTTCATTTCCAGTTGTGTGATGAGGTTGATTTAATGCATCCCTGCCAAGACAACATCTGTCGCCGCTTTAGCGAAAACTTCACTGCTGTTCTTCAAAATGTTCTTCAAATGACCAAGGATTTGCCACTGAAGAAGGTCTACATGGAGGCAAGAGAGAATGCACTGGCTGAAGACATTACAGGTGCTAATTTGACCTCATACAAATAGTAAATTTTGTGACAATTCATTTGCTCTCTCTTCCAAAGATAATTGATGTACCATAGTGCCATGTGAAGAGCATGTTAATGGGAATTTGCATGCTATCAAAATCTAATGAAGTGCATTTGCATCTGTATGACCTAGGAATTGACTTCAAGGGGGCACTTCTCCTCTTGCCATCCATCTTCAAGGAGAAGATAGAAGATTTCATCATCCTTGGAGAGGTAAATGCATGATGCAATGCATAGCCTTTGGCCACAAGTTTCATTCTCGGTGTTTTGTTGGCATGGAGCTGAATTCAGCTGCGGTTCAGCATCACAACTAAGCTAATGTAGAGGAAACACTGCTGTTAATCCACAGTGCTGCTGTGCTCTTGGGTTTTGTCTGGTGTTTATATAGATAGATAGACCTTTATTGTCCCCTTAGGGAAATTCTTCTTCACAGGTACTGTCACTGTCAGGGGTGATTGCTTTTGCCCTTGAATATTATGTCAAACTTTAGCAGCTTATCAAACACTACCACAACAGTCGTTGGTCAAGAAGCTTTTGTTTGGAGTAGGGGCCATGTTTACAGGTTATCAGAATAGACAGTTTTGTTTTGCAGCAAAAAAAGAAGGTAATTTGAGGAATCTGTTGAAAATCCACTTGGCACATATTAAACATACTGTATACTAATGTTTTTCTTCCTCTTCTGCAGAATACTCCCATGAGTCCATACCCAACCATTCGAATGAAGGATAAGAGTTGGACAACTGCCCTCTCAAGACAGTGTCGCTGTGTTGTCACAGTTGAAGGAGTGGATGTTTGCTCATGCTGCTCGCTGGATGAGGCCTACATCTCAGCATTCTCCACCTTCTTCGTGTTCAACATGACCTACCCTGCATACTTCAAGAAAACACTTGTCTTTCTTCAGAACTGCATTGTCAACATAGGAGACCAGGGAGACAAACCCCTGCCAGTAAGTGTCACCAGGGTACTTAACCAACTCTATTAAATATGCCCCCACTCCACAAATGTTCAAAATGTTCAAAAAGGGCATTTACTCTGAGGAAGTTGATTATACATGTTGGGTTAGTACACGCACATGAGCCTCATTTCAGCATCACTTGTGGAATAAATGACTGCCAGGCAGCTTTTTCCAAGTATCACTCTTTTCAACGCCATGTGTGATCCGTCAAAACATTGTGTTCAGGTGTTTAATGTCTTTATGTGATTGTTTACTTTTTTTAAATGAATGTATTTTTCTTGACATGTCCTATGGCAATATACGAATGTAATCAAGGATGTATTCCTGTGGTTGTTTAAATGCTTTGATGTGATTCTATTATCGAAAATAAATGGTTAAATAACCAAATATTTTGGACTATTGGGGTACATTTTTGTCTCTTTAGGTACGAAATAGGTTGTCGCTGGGGGGGTACCCTCATAGGTACCCTATTGTACCCTTTTCAAGGGAACATTTCTGTACTATAGTTTGAAGGTACATTTATGTCTTAGGAAAGTACATGATTGTACTTCAGATGGTACAACTTCATAAGGTACAAAAATGTACCAAGCCTAAAGGGTACAGAAATGTCCTTCAAAAAGGAACACCCCCAGCGACAAGCATTTGTACCCTTTTTGGTACACTTTGGTACCCCTATTTCTGAGAGTGCAGATCATCTTTTCTGTGTTGTTAAGCGGAGTTATTAAATCGGAGAAATGATTTGTGTTGATGGAGTAAGTGTGGCTGGAAGAATCCTGTGCAGGATTTCATGGAGTTACTATTTTAATTATGTCAGAGCAGGGAGAACAGAGATGAGGTCTCAGCGGCCCTCTTGCTCTTCTGTGCAATCGGTCTATCTTTTAATTATCCACCACTCCTGTATGGAAAGCAGAGGGTTGCTGTGGAAAGGCGGAGATAGGAGGGGGCTTCTATTCTCTCATCAACTGCCTGATAGAGTAGTGTGATGACTTAACGATTGATTCCCCTTTCTCCCTCTCTCTCTCTCTCTCTCTCTCTCTCTCTCTCACACACACACACCACATATCTATCTTTCATGTGTCTTTTATTGCAGTGGCGGAATAATCTTTGTCATTTTAAAAACATCTCTCCCAAATATTCACAGTATAAAATCACCTTTGCATACTTTATACTTATGGGGGGATCCTGAAGTTGAAAGCAGAAGAAAATAACATGACCTAAAACTTCAGGAACAAAGTGTTGGTATAGTATGGGGGAAAAAAAAAAAGGAAAATACCGACCTGATAGGGCAAAGACCCGAGGGGCAAGCACGAGGGGCACATGAAGAATGTTGAACGCACCTTCAAACAACAATCTCCAAACAGCTAAATCTCTGTTACAAGGATACAGTGAAGGAAAGCATTATGAAATCTGTCACCAAACCATGACTCACTCTCAGCAACCTGATATTTAACTTGACCCACGAGTCACTGCAGCTTATTCACCGCTCTCCCTATAAAAGAAGGCCCGCCTTTTAATGGCTGCCAAAGCAGATGATCTTAAAGGACAACACCACTGTTTTTTTTTTTAATTAAATATTTTATATTTACATGAAAGTAAATAACATTTTGCAAATGTTGCTGTTGTTGTTTGGGGGGTGAGAGTGTCATAGTTCTTTTCATTTTTTAATAATATGATAATTAATAAGCAGACACCTGAAATGTATCGAGTTTTCTAATCCATCACCTTGAACATCACGTTGACACAATTTTTTCTCTTTGTCATTGACTGGTATTTTCATTTACATGCAAATCAGAGGAGAAGAGCCTGTGATGCATTATCACGCTTTTGTAGGTTCTGCAAAAATAGTGCTGAATTAGTGCTTACAGTGATGGATTACACAATTCCTGAGACTGTACTAAGTAATCGTCATCCCTAACTGCTTTGAATAGGGCGTGGTAAGCAACCCAAATGATGATGATAATGATTATTATCATTATCTGTTTCAGAGCACTCCTTCCCATTTAGAATTTCAAAACATTTTAATTTTAGTTGATTGCTCCATCATACATATTCATTCACTGATTCAAAATAAGTTTGCGTTTTTAATGATCGTGGACTAATTGTGACGCAATCGTGCCACTATGTTGAAGTTACAATTTAGCCAGTTGAGAGTTTAGATTTTTCAGCCAACAACTATTCAATGTCTAAATATTTTCTGGGTTTGATGGCTGGCAGATTTCCACAGTCACCTGTAGTTTGATGACTTGTCTGCAAATACTCGCCAATTAATTGCAGAACCCTAGTGAAACTATAGAAAGTGTGAAACAAAGTTTTTTGCTGTGGCGCTAAGGCAAAACGTAATTTTTCCCCCACACTTTCAAGTTTTAAAAGCACTTGGCTACTAGTTAGACACTGTTTGCAGGATTACAATACAAACTATGGGTCACTTCAGCAATCTGCCAGTGTCGAAAGTTACATTGAAGGTGCAGCAGTCTCTTTGTGAACATCTCCCTTCATCTCCCCAAGAAACCACTTGCCACCTGGTCAAGGAATGCACATTTTTCCCTAGCCACCGACAGCTACAACTCTTGGACAATGCGTGTTATGACATCACGAGAAACCGCTTCATACAGGAGAAAAAAAATGTCAACAGAAGGACAAAGCTTGTAGCAGCAAAATCACTTTCATTCTTTTACTGCACTGCTGTCAAACTCATGTTTCTTAATTTACAACAACCCTTTGTGATCTCAAATGGGCAGTTTCAGTTTTACAACAGGGCAATAGCCCTAATCAAAGCTAGCAGCTTACCTGATTGGCTACCTCCCTCGACTTTTTGATGGGGGCAATAACAAGAACAACAAAGACAACAACAACAATAATAGTAATAATGTGCAATAAACATACACTCATTCTTTTTATTTATTAAGTTAAGTTACTGTGTTGTGTTGTGCGTAATGCCGACGTGGGACAGTACTAGGTATGACTGTGCAATGACAATAAAAACTTATCTTCAGAGAAACTACTAAGAAAACCCCCAAACTGATTATAAAAAAACTTCTAAATTTGACTGTTTCTTTTAGAGTAAAGTAGCACATTTTAATGAACCATCCATTTATAAAAACAGATGGTACCCCTACCCCATGTTCCTCCTTACACATTAGGGGGATCTATCTGGTCTGACAGCTGCTGACAATCCTCATTAATACCAGCACCAAACTAATGACTCAGGCCTAAGTTGTTGCTCACCTTCTATTCTTCATTCTCTATCATTAAACACTGTCTAGTTGTTTTTGACATTGTGGTCCTTACCTAGTGAAGTGCAGTTTGCATTCGGTTAATCTATTACAATCACAAAGCTACTGTTGTAACTCAGAGAAACTTGTTGGCATCGCCTCTTTGCAGAAGTGTCTTACTCTGGGGCAGGGCAGGCCATAGGTCATGTCTTTGTCAGTAGGAAGGCCATAAAGCTGACAATGATCAGACCTCTGGCTCAGATTAAAATAATAGTGCAGACATGACGTGATCTATTCTTTACGACATGCAGCACAGTGCAAAGTATAGTGAAAAGTCCAAGAATTATGCTGTTATTCTCTGTAATTTTCACATTGGGATGGCTGGTCGATTCGGCAGTGTCAGACATGCAGTTAAATTCCTCTAAGTATAAATTGTAAATATCTTGTCTTAACCAATTTTTCACTGCTCAATTCTAAAGTAGGGTCTGAATTTATAGGGCTCATACTATAAAGTGCTGTCCACTTCAAAGTTTTGCTTTAAGTATGTTTTTTTTTTTATGCCAAAACCTGTTTATATTTTTGATACTGTGAGTAATACTTTCTGGAAAAACTTTTCCTTTTCCTCTTTTTTTACAAGTCAGTTGTTTAAAGTCAAAGGAATTTTATTACCTCCTACTTTATTATATTAGTATTTCAGCTGTTTTGTAAAGTTCAAAATGAACTTACTGCTGTGCTTTGTATTCAAATCTATTTAGAAATTTAGGACGTATTGTGATGTAGATGTAAAATATGAGTATGTTTGTGCGTGGGAATTTATTGTGTGCATGTATACACTTGCTTTTTTACTATAATTTGTAATCTATAATTAATCATTGGCTCTCCTCCTGATTCTGGGCTTTTTGCTAGCTTTTGTGAAAAGCTACTCTATCATTTCTCTCTCTCTTTCTTCCTATTTTTCCCAAGGGAAGTGTCTATTTTAGGAACCTGATGTTCTCTGACAGCTCTCACACATTCCTCCGTGGCATTAATGCCAAAAGAGGCGCACAGACACGATAACACATATACACGCACACATTAAAAGAGAAAGCGTGTACAGCTACACACAGGACTACTGGGTCTTGCTAACATCAACATTTACAGAAGTCCTTGGGTCATGTCAGCTGCAGGACTAAATTGGTTGCAGGACAAAGAAAAATCCTACACAATAGAAAACAATTTCCCCAAACATGCACAGAGCATTACCAAATACAGTATGAAAAATTACCATACAATGCAACACGGTGTGGCATAGCAGCACTCTGCTCAGAGCACAACGTCACCGTACAGGACAATAAAATTTGCTGCATTTTCCCTCATCCGTTTAGTATCGAGTGCAGTCTGGCTGTCTGTGTTTGGGGTCTGCCGGCCACAGTGATATGATATCTTGTCATAGTTTCTGTCATAACCTGTCAAGTAAGATTATGACCAGCTTCAGACATGCTATAGAAAGGGTGAATCACATTCTGAGGCTTTTTTTTACTGTGAGTGTTTGTGTCTGTACACATGAAAATAGGGCAGAACAATACAATATGATCATTAACTCTGTTCTTTTTTCTTTTTTCTTTTTTTGTGGTGAAACACACACCAAAAAAGGATGATACTTAAATGTCATTGTATAGCTCAGGAAGTCTAATTATACTCGTCTGCTGACACAAAGACGTTCCACTGGCTCCTTCTTTGAATCTCCATGGGTACCTGACACGATACGTGACCTGGACAAAGCTGGAGGGATTAATGGCTTTAGGACCGTGCGGACACACACCCAGACACATTAGCAAAAACACAATAAAGCACGTGCTCTTTTAACACAAAGGTACTCCTTTCACAAATAAATTATTTGACATGTTGGGAAATATTTGTTCACCATATTCACTTCTGTAGAGATGAAGCTAATTATGAGGACTCTGTCCCACACATATGTGATTGTTAGCATTATAGTTTTCGCCAGTGTGAGACAGAGGGCAACCTACAGCACTGAAAATAAATCTAAGGCAGCAGTAATTTAAAACAAACCGAAAAACATCCCTACAGCTTACAGCCTGGTATAAAAGAGTTTTGTGATTAAAACAAAATATATAAAAAATCATCCATCTAGAAACTGGCATTAAGGTTGTGGCAGCACTGATTGATAGGTGTTCTGACACAGTCAGCTGGACGGTCCAAACCAGTGAGTGGGTCAAGGTGGTTATGTCTAAATCTTTACAGTGTCCAGTGGCAAGGTTATAATCTATCCAGAAAAGGTGAAAAAGTAATTAGAATTTAGAAGGAAACTAATGTCTGTCATGTTACTCTATTTCAAAAATAATGGGGCTGTGGCCCTGTCAACATTGTGAGTGCCTGTGCCTCGCTTATATATGTGTTCTGAAGTGTTTTCTGCTGATTATGAAGGCTATCAGCGAGGCTTTTCTGAGTAATTATAGATTTTTTCTCTGTAAGCCAATCAGAAAGGACTATGCCTGACTCCAAGCATGTCAGAGTTCACTGCTCTCAGCATGGTCACACAGCAATTAACCTGCACTTGCTGTACAAACTGTCACTCCCCTTAACTCTCTGTCTCTTTTTCGCTCTTTCACAAATACACACTCATATGATTATACTGCAGGTATTACACATTTGAATTGCATGATTCTGCACCACTCCTGAATAGATTTCATTTTAAAGCAAAATATTCTCTACAGCATGTTTTCCTCATCAAATACACACACAGTACGAGTGTGTCGATTCCCTGCATCAACACACTCTGTCTTTCCATTCTCTCAAACATACACACGGGTTCCTACTACAAGACCTACTCTAACACTAATCGTGACTTGCCTAAACCTAATTTTAACCAAAACCTAACCTCACTCTAACCTTCATCCAGAATTGAATGATTTATGTCATGAGGAGGCAGGTTCCCTCAATGTCAGTAATACAAAATAACAGGCGCACGCACACAATGCATCATCCAGTGTGCGATTTTCAGCCTGCCGACACCTGCCATTTCAGGTTTGCAAGCTCTGCAATTTTCCCACAGCTTTGCAGCAAGGACGCTACCTCAGGACACACAAACCCACACACCTATCCACACATACACACTTCATTCATGATTCATGCCTGAATTCCCTAATATTTGATTGCCACAAGTCATTAATTATTTGTGCTTCTCTCAAAATATATCTTCCTGCATGACAAGGACATGCACCATCTTTCTGTCCATCACAGACTTTCATGCTACACATGCTCAGAGTTTGAAAAAGGCCATAGGCTTATTTGCATGAATTATAATTCTTAACAACTTTTTTGTAATTTGCACTTCAGTACTAAGCAAGCTTCATAAAATAACAAATGCGGATAACAAGTATGTCTTACATTTAATGTTATCTATGCATCCGCAGCAAGTTAAATTCTTTGGAATGATAGACACTCAGGCCTCTTTGTACACACATGCACACGGAAATAAGTGAAGAAATGTTGTTTTTGTTATGGCAGTTTGGCAGTATATGAATATTAGATATTACTCCCCAATCATCATCCTTATTTATTCATTACCTGCTAAATGCGTGTTTCTTATCGCTGCCAGCAAGCCATCTGCTATTTGGAAACACAATAGAACATCACAGAAACATACGCAATGGCAATCAGAAGTACAGTTTTGTAGAAATAACAGATTTGTTGAGAAGACAATGAATAATTCTCCTTTTCTATTAAAAACCTACACGGGACTGCAGAATGCGCAAGAATCTGGTGTTTCTTATCAGCGCTGACAGTTTGTACAGTTGTATTTTCTCCAGGGTCGCTAGAAACATGGAAAGGCTGAATAGTTGTTAATTACTGGGAATAACATATTAACACACGCACATATGCACACACACTCTCTCTCTCACACAGACATATATATATAAATTTGACAGACAGAGATGGGGTAATTTAAGGGCAGCACATCCATGTGTATGTTTCTGACCAAACTGTCAGAAGAAACCTTCAACAGGACCTGTGCTCACAGCCGAGCACCTTGCAGCTTGACTGACATTCACCAAGGATTGGCCTCCCCAGACCATCACTGATCCACCACCAAACCAGTTATGCTGGATGATTTTGAAGGCCGCATTATTTTTGCAGCGGTGTCTTCAGTCTCTTTCATGTCTGTCACATGTACTCAGTGTGAGTCTGCTCTCATCTTTGAAGAGAACAGGACACTAGTGGACTTTCCAGCTCTGGTGTTCTCTGCCACCCACATTTTCTTTGTAGCGACGGAGAAATTGAAGTACAAAGAAAGCTTTTGCTTTGAGCATCCACTAGAAACTCAGAGCTAGATGGATGCCCAGGACTCATAACACTAGAAAACAGATAACCAAGAAGCACAGAGGGCCTCAAAAACAAACAGACATGCATAAAATAGATGTAAACACTCAACAAGCATATAAACAAAGGCTGTTCCAGATTATCTCAAGGGATTTAGAGAGATTTTTAAGCATTTTCTTGCTCTGTTAGTTTGGGTTGTGTGCACTCTCTACACCATAAACAGGAACTGCAGACTGTCAGCATATTTCGAGATAACTTTGTTGTAGTGTGGTTTGGACTTACAACAAAACGCTGCTAACAGGGTGTGACAAAATATCAGCTAATACGCTTACTCAAATAAAACACAGTATAAACTGATGAGTACATTCATGTTTCATAGTAAGTGTGCACACTTACAAAGAAGGGAAAGTCTCTTATTTTTATGTAAGCTTAATTTTAATGAAGTGAGACAAAAAAATAAATCTAAAACATAAATTCCAAATTCAATTCAATCAAATTGAATTGAATTCTATTTATATAGGGCCAAATCTCAACAGCCTCAAGGAATCTCATATTGTAAGGTAAAGAGCATAATATAGAGAACATCGATATATTCAAAGAAGCCCCTTTGAGCAAGCAGTTGGCAAGAGTGGGAAGGGAAAACTCCCTTTTAACAGGAAGAACCCTCTGGCAAAACCAGGATTGGCAAGACCATATGACTCGACCAGCCGGAGGTAAAGAAAGGAAGAAAAACACACTTTATAAACTAATGTTCAAACATGAATCTAAACATCAGTTTATACTGTGGTTTGCTGTATTTGAGTCAGTGTATCTGAGATTCTCTCACACCCTTAAGCTACATATTGTGGTGGTTCCACAGCACAATAAAGTTACCTTGAAATACACTGAGAGCCTGTGTTTCCTGCTTATGGTGTGGATACTGATACAAATCAAACTAAAAGAATAAAGGATGCTTAACAACTCCCCTTAAAAAAAATCTGAAAATGACTTTGTTTATCTGTTTGCTGTGTGTTTACATCTATTTTATGTATTTCTGTTTGTTTTTGAAGCCCCCTGTCCTTCTTGGTTTTCTGTTTTCTAGTCTGATGAGTGCTGGGCATCCATCTAGCTCTGAGTTTCTAGTGGGTGCTCAAAGCAAGAACTTTCTTTGTACTTAAATGTCTTCATCATTGAAAAATGTGGGTGGCATGAATGCTGGCCAGAGAACACCAGAACTGACAAGTCTGTATTAATTCAAGAATTTTTATATTTTAAAAGACAATTCCAGGCAGTCATTCCTGGCTACAGCTCAAATATCACCTGGAAATTGTCTATCATCTCCACATACCGGAGAAAGCAGAGATTTAACCTTCTTTGAAAGAGACCTTATTAATTAAAAGGATACACAAACAAATGCCACAGCTTTGTGTTGCTTTTCACGATAATAAAACAATAAATACAAACAACAACAGATGAGACGCTCGTTTTCCTTTTGTTTTGCTTTGTTCATTTGTCTCTTTTAATTCTATTTTGTTGTACTTTTTCAACATGTTCAAAATAAAGAATCAATCAATCAATCAATAAATACAAACAACAACAGATGAGACACTCGGGGAAAAAAAGTCACTAATCCGATATAACTCTACATGGAAAAAAGGATAGATATCTAGCTATGATCTTGACTGCCAGTCAGGGCCATACACAAACATGGTTACCATGCTGCTGATCTAAGAGGACTGTTGGCTCATAATTATTTTTTGCACCAATCATCAGTAACCTCATTTAGGCATTGCGACCCAGAGGGTAGTTTGAAAGGAAATTAGAACAAATGCCATCGTTGGCTGTCAGGAACGTTCTTGTCGCCTTGTTAACTATAGCTTTGCTGTGAAACTGTACCTAGCAACAACAGTTTGCCTCATCACCATTCACAACCATATTGCCTGTGAACCTGAGCATACTGCATGCTTCCTGACTCTCTGTCGTTTTCCCTCAGCACACCACCTGCGTTAAAAAATACAGAGTAGGGAACCTGCACCTCTGATGACTATGAGGTTTTCATCATTACAGAATTAGACTTCCGTGTCAGCTTTTTCCTACCTTGTCAGCTCTTTCACTTGACTGGAGGTATGGCTGAGGAGATGAGGCGAAAAATTCTTTAGGCCTATCTCAGCCTCATAATGGGCTGTCGATTTCCCTCCAGCCACAAAGGACGAACAGTGGGGATGCATGCTATTTGCAGACCACAGCTGTTTGTGGAGATATGACTATGTAGAATGACACAGATACATTGGAGATCTTAATCTCAACCTTTTCAGCATGTAAACCGAAAAAGACTGTTCAATTTCTTCTATCTTGGATCACACAAAGAACGGCGCAGGGTGGAGGGGAGGAAAAGAAGTTAAACGAGGCAAAAAGATTATCAAAGCTTGCTATCCAAGGAGAGGATAAGACAATCCCATGCAAGCATTGTCTTTCTGGAGATATTTTCAAAGTGTCCCAGTCCCCTCTGTTCTTAAAAAGCCTGAGTTCTGAAATAACCAAGGCCATATAATTCAGCAGCGATGTGTGCCGGACGAAAGAGGAAAATCTCTAAATCTGCAGTTTCATGCAGCTCCTCCCAGCCTCTGATTTCTGACGCTTGGCTTGCCAGATAAGATTCTGAACATCAAACATACAGTCAGGGCTCATCCTGTTAAAGCAGAGATAGGGGATGAGGCTCTCCGAGTTGAGATGCTTCTATAATGCATGTAGGCCTGTTGTAGACATGATAAAAATGGAATATTGACTATAAATTTACACACATGAACATTTCTTTACACCAGTGAACATGTTGAGCTGGACAGACAAACATAACCCATAACAGAACACCCACACCATATGTGTACATGCTATACAAAAGGACACGCACTATTCATTTATCTCAACAGCCCTAAAGCAGCAACTTCATCAAAGACAAACATCTAAAAAAAATAGGGTGCACTTTCATTCAAAGTGTTTCTTTTTCTCCTTAAACCTACTCTAAGTGTTTCATAATGAACATCCCAAGTGTTTCTGTCTGGAAAGCTGGTAATGGAATATTTATAGAATATTTCTGGGAATACTTATGGGAAACTGGTTGTAACAAGCATCTTTGTTCTACTGAAACACAATTTTTTTCAATTTCTTCTTCTTGGTGTCTTTCTTTCTGTGCCTGAGTCTCTCTGCTATGCTCCCTATGTTTCTGTCTTTGTGTCTCATCGTATAGCCAGTGTGTGTCTGTCTTCCTACCACTTTTTTTCCACTGCTTTTTCAACAACCTCAAAACCTGAGCTCAGTCAGAGCCTCAATATGAATCTCATATGTAATGCATTGCCATAACAGAAATCTCTTAGAACTCATCTATCTTACAGGCTGTTCTCTGCTCATTGTAACACCATGGCACTATGTATAATAGGCGCACTCTCACTGAAAACTGTCTTTAACAACTGCCCCTCATTGTGCGTGCCTCATGATGCCTGGAAACAGCTGTAATCTCAAGTAATTCCCACCACAGCCATTCACTCTTGCTTGCAAATGTGAATTCTTTATTTTTGTCCATTAAGCTGGCAAAACAAATGTTCAACGCTCACTATTATACGCATGTTTTTAATGCACTGCAGAGTGACAGATAACACTGGAAGAATCTGAGTGTGCTTTCTCACGTGTGCTGTAATTTGCAACTCCACCCTGACATTTATAAATTGAAGGCTCAGCATATGCTCGATGTAAACATGTCCCAGAGCGCATTACGGTTAAATGTTGCAAGATGTTTTTGAAAAAGCACAAAATACTCACATGGTTAGAAAATCTGTCTGCAGCAGAAAGACTGTCCTTAAAAATGCAATTAAAAGTTTACGTGTGCTTGCTTTGTCATACAACAGAGACAATACAACAGTTTAGTTTAACTGCTTCCAATGGATGTCTGAGACATTTCATCATATCAGTGAGACTCAGCAGCAATGTGAGTTTGTATGGTTTAGGTTTTGAATTTTGGAGTTCTAATCCAGATGTCCATGGCTAATGTGCGATGGATGAGTGAGTAATATGAGTATCCACTGTAGTTCCAAACTAAGGAACAGTGTTTATTGTAACTGTCATAAACAGGATGTGGCAAGTTTTAATAATAACAACTGCACTGCATTAAAACATCCACAGCAGTTGGGATATCCAATCTTTAAGTGATGACGTATGAACCCTGCTTCCGGATACAAACTACTCTGCATTTATTAAGGCTGTTGTGTTTTTAACCTGTTTAATGCTTTGAATTTTGTTTTATTTAATGTGAACCCCCCCCCCCCCCCAAAAAAAAGTCAGTGACCACTGTCGACTTCTCTCGGTTGTTATCATCAGTTTTCATTTTTAAAGCTCAGTTTTTAAAACCTTACAATGTACCTATGGCCCAGCCCATGCAGCAGTATATTAATGACTAACCTTGTATTGCAGTTGTTCTCCTGACTGAAGTTTGGTCCGTTTACAGCATCCTGCCATGCAATTACATTTGTCCCTAATCATCGGGAACTCTCAGGTTAACTTTTATTGAGTGGAAAAACCTTAGCGTTCATCCTCAAGCTTCACTGTGTTTATGTTGTGCTAACCATAGCTGTGTAGCCAGCCACCACGCAGCACATCATTATATACCAGCTAGCCCAACTTCAGTTTTCTGTCTTCATTTATGTCGAAAGTGATTACAGAGCTGCACGTTTAAATTTTTGCTGTGGCAGTTAAGCTGCTGGATTTTTGGCTTCATGACCCTCCTTCGTGGTTCGTGCACATTGAAGCTCAGTTTGCTCCCCGTGGCTTTTCAGCTGACGACATGAAATACCAACACGTGGTGGCCTTGCTGGATCCGCTGTCCAACCGTCCTGTGATAACCGTTTTCCGGCATCCCCCCACCCATGCTGTCCTTCCTAGGACGACAGCGAATTCCTCTTCAGTCACGTCTTCTTCCTGCAGATGCCGGTGCGAGCTGGCTTCGCCAACTCCCCGCTGCTGGCTGCGAAGACCCACATTATGCAATTCATTTGCACAAATGTGTTTGATCTGCTGCTTGATGGTCACTCTCAAAGTGAGAGAACTCATTGAGAATCTATAAGAAAATCAATAAGTAATCAAACTGATAACTGATATCAATAATACAATTGGAATTGCTTAATTCTTTCATTTCCCTTCCTTAGACACGACTGTGACAAAACTAGCTTAGTGCCCACACTGTGCGGCAATTATGGCATACTGTGCGTGGTTGAATGTCGCTGGAATTGTTTACATGTTGATCTGATCTGCGGTTGATTTAGCAGGGTCTGAGTATGAATTCATTGTTTCATGTAACTTATGTGTGGTTATTTATAGATATTCGTGTAATTTTCATGCAAATTAGGTCTACCCAACAAGTGGACCATAAATTCACCCTGTGGCAAGACTTCAAAAGTAGCCCAGTTCTGTGGGAAATTACGGACTTGGCAACACTGCCACTAACTGTCTTTGCTTAGTCACTTCAAAAGAGTATAAAGTGATGAATTCTTTCAGCTCTGTTTCTCTTCTTCTATTCCAGGGACATATTTGCTGCCCCATGTGAATGACACGTGAGAATTTCACACTTTTCTGGAATCTATAAAACATGAATAGGCAAATCAACCACATATATAGACAAACATATCAAGAGCTATTTACAGTCACTAATGATGAAATACTTACTTGAAAGAGTTGTGGGAAAAACTTAAACTGATCACGTTAGGTGGGAAGAACTATTCTTGAAGGTTACCTAACTTTCTCGGATAGACAGTCATGGCCTTGGACAGCATAATTAAAGCCAACGTAGGTTTAATTTACTCGGTGGGTTCAATAATTATTAAGTTAGAGAAAGCTTGGCTAAGAGGTGGGAGAGCACTAGGAACTGAGTGCACAGAAAGAACGGAGACTTTGGAGGAGAGGGCTAAGTGGTGATGCAAAGAGAAAAAGAAAGAAAGAACAGGACGTGAAAAGAGAGTTGTCCTGGAGGCAGAGCTAGTAAATGAGTCATTGGAGTGAATCTGCTATCAGGTCTATTCTAACAGTGCTACAAGTGAATGGATGCCTTAAAGGTTAGGCATAAAATGATTTCTCATTTTGCTGCGATATACCCCCTGGTAGACATTAACGCTTTGGTTATGGACTTGAGTGTAAAAGCTCCTGAGGTAACAGGCTGCTTGTCTGCCATAAATATTTCTGGCTATATGTATGTATATTGTTATTTGAATGAGGCTGCTTTTATGGAGATGAGTATATTTTTGTGCAAATAGTTAAAGTTGATGTGATGCTGTGTGTCATTTCTATAGCCAGGTAGTCATTCTGTCTACACAAAGCCAACTCCCCTGGTACCTCACATCACAGCTGGGACTCTGTTCAGCTCCGATCCTCCTGACCCATTTCAGTGCACAGATACACACACACACGCTCGACCACACACACATATATACACCAACTGACAGTTGCGAACAGACCCATGCATTCATACAAAGCAAAGCAGCCACACGCAAAACACTTACATATGTGCCAAGCTTCATTTCTGCTCTACTGAGTCTGTTTGTGTCACAACTTTGCAGATGTTTAAGCCATGGGGACATGAACACTAAATTTGCAGAAATTCTCTTCCCGGTTGTTTGGTTGGAACAGCGGGTTTTGAAATGATAATGAATCTGTGGGCCAGGATTTCCCACATGGCATCATGTCTAGAGTGGAAACAGAAGAAATAGAATAAGGCAGCACTAGAAAGCAGTAGCAAAAGATTTTTTTTATTATTACCAAATGTAAAAGTCAAATTCTGGCTGAACTAGGTAGATGAAGCAGTCGGCGTTTCTAAGAATAATAAAATGTTAAAAAAGTGCGAATCTGAGGTTAATGTTACTGCTGCAGAGTGCAGATGGCTCCCCATACAGTTAATTTAGAGTTCAAAGTCTTGCTCTATCAGCCAATAGCTGATGAGCACAAGCAATATAAAAATAAACTAAATATACATCCAAAAGAAATCATGGATAAAATGCTGACTCACATTGCGAAAAAAACAAAACACAGATATGAGTTATATTGCATTCCAACACATGCAATTTCAGATGTTGATTGCAGATGTAATAAACAGCTATAATAACTTCATTACACACACTTATGTCACACAGAGGTTAAAAGAAGAATCACGCACAAAGTGGGAGAGGCAGTGTATAGGTCAGATTCCAAAACATTATAAATACACAGCTAAAACTGACCATCCAATCTCAGTGTGTGATCATAAGTGTGGAAAAAGAAATATCAGAGAACATGAAGACAGAAGGTGCGATGCTGCATCCACTGGCATCGGGAGATGGCCCTGAGCCTGAGCTGATGTGTATCTTTGGGACTGGGGACTTAGGACGCTCTCTGGGCCTGTGTCTGCTCCAATCCGGCTACAGGGTGGTGTATGGCAGCCGCAGACCTCACAGCTGTGGCCCCTTGCCTGAGGGAGCTCAGGTATGACTTATGGCATTATATTGAACTGAATAGAGTTTTTAAATTTAGAAACATTACTGTACGTATCTCAAACATGTTCTGTCCTTTGTTTTGCGGAGGTGATGACCCATGAAGAATCAGCCCGGTCTGCCAAGATGATCTTCGTTTGTGTTCACAGAGAACACTATGAATTTCTGGAGAAGATGGCACCTCAACTTGAAAGAAAGGTTAGTCCAAAGTTAAAATTGGAATAAAAAAGATACACCTTTAAATCTTTAAACACCTTTAAACTCTTTTTTTTCTCTTTCTTTCTGTGAATAAACATTTCTACATTTTCATTTGCCAGCTGGCCTGGAAACAATATTTAACATATTGTGTACACATAGGTTATTACATTTGTTCCCACATGTGAAACATGATAGCAAGAGTTTAAAAATGACATTTTCACGGAATTATCATGGCGATTTGTCAGCAATAATTCATGTTATTTGAGAGAACATATAAATATTAACTGCTGTGTCATTCATATATCAAGGAAATAATTTTTAGACACATGTTATCTAAATCATGGGTCTGACAATCAATGACTGATTAATTGTAACTCATTTTGATAACAGCATTACCTAATGCAAGTTCATTATGTTAAAGGTCTAACTGGTGTTAGCACAGCTGATTAAAGAAGCAATACATTGGTCAATGTGAGCCTGCGTAGCTTCAATTACAGTCTCAAAATACTTTAAACATATTCACACTGGATAAAGCAAAGTGCCGCCGTAAGACAGGAGAGAGGACGTCTGAAAATGGGCTTTTGTATGCGTATGTAGGTAATCCTTGACAGTGATTTGTGAAATTTTTTTTTTAAATAAAATAATCTCAAGATCTCGGAAGTTTATTACTTCGCTTGAACATCTTCTGACACCTCTGCACTCAGTTGGATTGTGGAACAGTTTGTCCTCAAGACATTAACCACAACATTTTCCTCAGTAAATGTTCTGAATTGTTAAGAAAACATTAAATATTAGCATTACTTTAGTTCTGTTACAGATCAAAAGACATGAAAAAACGATTACTTTTAGGTTTGCATTGTTTTATCAATTAAATCCTGCTAAGATGATTATGCTACTTTGTAACTTTTATTTGCAGCATGAATTAAGGATTAAATCTTAACAACAACTAATGCCATGCAACAGCACAGTGTAATACTACTACTACTAATAATAACTATTCTCATTTTAAAACAATGGCCAAGTTACATGTGGGAATATTACATTTTAGCCCATGATAAACAAAAATAACTCAGGAAATTAAAAACACAAGCAGATCAAAATGGCCCATTATTTAGAAATATTTGAAGTGGAAACAAAAACTTTTAAGGAAAGCAAATCAGAGACAAAATTATTAGTAATTTATTATTTGTTGTTGTGACGTTATCTGAGGACGGTTTAGTTGGCTCTAGACCTTACAGTATTACAGAAAGACACTGAACAAATCCCTCTTGAGGAAGAACCTCTGATTGAACCAAATTCAGGCTGAGGGGCTGTCTGTCTGAAACGGTCGGGGGTGACAGGAGAGTGGAGAGAAAAAAAAAATGAGCACTTGAAAAATAACAAACAGTGAGCAGGTTTGCAGGGACAGTAACCACAGGTCAAAACCAAGCAGCTATGGATCGAGACACATCTCCAGAAAGGTACGGAGAGAGGAGAAAGCATAAAATACAGGAGAAAGAACCAGAGGCTACTGACATGTAATCATGGGAAATGAATACACAGAGTGAGGAGGGTGGACAAGAGGTGCTACACAAAAACACAACGTTATCCAGTCACACCTTATGTGTGTGTAATGTCAGTGTTTTCTGCTGTTCACATCTTAACGGAATCATTCACATGATTTTTGTAAAAGGATGTGCATGAAATAAATGACAAATATTCTAACTACTTTATTTTTTCTCTCTACTCAATCAATGCTGATGGATTTATTTCAAGGTGCTGGTGGACCTCAGTAACAACTTGAAGAAAGACATGTACATGGAAGCAAATGCCGTCTACTTGCAGAGGTAACATACGCCCTCAAAAGTATGGAAAAGAAAAAGAGTCTCTCATTCATGAATACACTGTGCATGCAAGTCATTCCTTCTGTTCACCAAGGGAGCCTAACCTTTTTTTGTTCAATCTTTATTTGTTGTCAAAGATATCTTTTTCTTTCATTGCAACTGTGCCTATTACAAATCTATGTGAGAATGACATTGTTGTGGAAAAATGCTCCTAAAGACCTCTTGGAAAATGAGAGATCAAAACTCTAAACTGAATCCTAAAGAAGTGAAACAAATCAAGTGGTTGCAGCTCCCTTGACAGGTGAGCCTGCTGTGTATCCATTCGGTTGAAGTGGAAACATTGATTCTCATCGTTTTGAGACTTTTTCTTTCCCCTGGGCGTCTTTGTAAAAGAAACAATAGCAACTAAAGTCCTTTCTGTGTGTTCTCTAGGCTGGTCCCTAAAGCAGCCGTTGTTAAAGGCCTTAACACCCTGTCCACCTGGGCCCTGCAGAATGGACTTCTAGCAGGAAGACAGGTAAGACAAGAGTAGAAGTAAGGGATCTGTTAAAAAGATGTCAGCTGGCTTAAGACAAAACAAAGTCAGGAAGCTTCTGAGCCTTAAGGAAGACTATGGCTGACAAGAATAAAGATACAAACAAAGCAGTAACAGAAAGAGGAGATTACTAAATTGATCTGATCACCATGAGAAATGTTTGACTTCAAACTACAAAATAACATCTGCTTTCAGCATTTTCTGTTTTACGATGGGAAAAAATGTCTCTTGAACTGCTTAATAACAGGAGACTGCTTCAACATACGCCGTGCAAAATTTAGGGAAGCAATTGATTTCAGTTTTGTTGCTGCTGATTATTGATTTTGCTGTCTTACCATAACAATGCGAGAGAAAATGAGGGCAGCGCTTGTAAAAATACACAAACAAGCACACTTCATGATCTTACAAAGTTGAAAGACCAGTGTTTATTGCAGCTTCCGTTTCACGGCTACAAAGAGAAACACAAACATGCTCGAACCTCTGGAGACCAAACCTGAATCTGCCTCTTCAACACAAACAAGCCCCCATACGTGTGCACGTCACACACACACACACACACACACACACACACACACACACACACACACACACACACACACACACACACACACACACACACACACAAACCACTGCAGTGTTCTATTTCTTTGAAAACAGGTAGCTGTGAGAGAAAAGAGGGTGTGTGTGTTTGAATGTGTGTTTCTTTATCAGCGCATATGTAGTTACAGTATATATCCACACACACTCATGCTTTTAAGTGTGTGCTATTCCCCAGCCAGCAATTTGATTAGATCCACAGCGGGGCTGTGGCTCTGTCACATTTACATTCAGATGGAGATTTAGTCTGTCGGCTGTCCCCTGCTGTTACTGGTGCAGTAATGTAGGGAGACATGGCTGGCTGCCCGGTCCACTTACACACACACACCTGGGGAAAACTGCTCAATCCCACTGACTCTCCTATATGCCTGTCAAACTGCTCTCTCTCTGTCACACACTCTCTAGCTCTCGTTAGTTCTCGCCTTTTACAAACAAGTTAATCGTCTTATCACAGAGCTGTGAGTGCAGTAATAAGCTTCACCATGCTGTGATCTAGAATGGGATTACATATTGAGCAGCATATGTATATAAAGTAGGCACGTGTGCTTACCTAGTAATACATTTTCAGGGGCTTCTTCCCAAAAAACTGAAGGAGCGGTGGGTGACAGATAAAACAAGGGTAATTCTGTGGACACACAATGTAGGTGTAGCTGTGCAGTCATTCACTAGATATTCGCATCAGGTGAGTCATCTATTAGTAATAGAAACACAGATCATAAGAAAGTGTTGAGAGAAAAATTTTAATAAATGTTAATATTCATATTATTATTTTAGAATCTGCTTTCATCAATTTACCAACTAATACAGTTTGTAACTGCAAAGAAAAGATAATATTAGTGACACGATGAAACTTCACAGACAGTTAAAACCGCATCATCTTCCATTTTGGTCAGAAACGACTAAGAACAGATTAATGGTCCGTGCTGTTGCACTGGTAAAAATTCTCCTGCCTGCAGACATGAATGCAGAAGGTGTAGGTTTTTGAATCAGTCGCACATATGCTGTCCTGCTGCCTTAATACTCATTAGAGAACCAGACTGCCGGCTGAAAAGCCCCCAACAAAAGCATCATTTATTCCTGTTTCAGGAGTCTTTGATAAAACCTGCAGTGCAAAGCTTAGTGAGAATTTTTCAAACCTTTAAAAAATTTTAATTTTATATTTGTGACAAGCTCTATATGCCTTTGGAGAAATACACATTTATAGACTATTTCTATTTATGCCCTAGGTGTACCTGTGTGGGAACAATGGAGAAGCAAAACGGGATGTGGCAGAGATGGCCACCAAACTAGGCCTCACTGTTGTGGACAAAGGGTCCCTGTCAGCTGCTAAAGAGGTGGAGGACTTTCCTCTGCAGCTGTTCCCAGAGTGGAGGATGCCTTTGTACGTGGCTTTCGGCCTCTCTGCCTTCTTTTTCTTGTATTTGGTCATTAGAGATATCATCTATGCATATGTGGAAAATGATGAAGATATCTCCTACCGCATAATGATATCTCTGGCCAACAAGGTAAAGATATGCTCCTCTTTGTTTAGTTGCTCGTAAAACGGTATTTTACATTTCTCATTGTGTTTTTATTTTCCATGTGTCAGATCACTCCAGTTGTGTCCCTCATTATGCTGTCGCTCTGCTACCTCCCTGGAGCTATAGCTGGGTTCCTTCAGCTCTACAGAGGGACCAAGTACAGGTCAGGCATCAAACATAAACATTTTCATTCCTGGTACAATGTAAAAAAAAAAAAAAGGGCATGATTTTTGCAGCGTAAAGTGCCTAACTCATTTTCCTATGTTCCAGGCGTTTCCCCAATTGGCTAGATCGCTGGATGCTGTGCAGGAAACAGTTGGGTCTTCTTGCACTAGGCTTTGCATTGCTCCATGCTATCTACACATTAATCATTCCTGCCCGCTACTCTGACAGACAAAGAGTCATCTCCAATGTGTTGAATGAGGTAAAGTGCAGCAGGCTGGTGCAAACTGATTGGAGTGTTTCTGCAATCCTGCACAAAGAAAAATATTAAATAAAGCTTATATGTACATGTAGAACATTCACTGCAATAACAGTCCCTCCACTTTTCTCTCTTCCTTGTAGGTGAAGAAAAATACTACCACTCCACTTTACTTTGACAATACCAGCGCATGGCGCACTGACTCATTATATGCACTGGGAATCCTGGGCTTCTTTCTTTTTGTCCTGCTGGGGTTAACATCCTTGCCCTCTGTTGGAGGCACTCTCAGCTGGAGAGAGTTCAGCTTTGTTCAGGTCAGTGCAGATAAAAATGCACAGTCCTTCACATGTATGTGCTGTGTGTGAATGTGCATTTTCTCATGCACACCTTTAAATTCTCATGCTTTATCAGTCACGTGTTTCATATCAGTAAAGGCATATTTTAGAGCCTTCTAGATAATCTACATTTAGAACTTCTTAGATTTTTATCAGTTATTAAAGTGTTGTAAAAGCAATATAGCAATATGTCACTGGCACTTGTCTCCCTAGAGCCTAGTTAACTAGCCGCCTAACACAGGCACACAGAGAGACTTTAGCCAAGGATTTTAAATGTTAAGTTATTCATTAAATAGAATTATGATACCTGGTATAATCCTCCAGTGAGAAGATTTTTAATACAGGTCACAGGCCCATTTGTGTAAAGGTCAGGTCCATAGATAGACCTCAGACAGCGAATGGTACTCAGAGATGGAGGTGAAAGTCAAACTAATTCTTATGATCTAGTGAGGAGAGTTATGAAATAAGACATGAAATAACAATAATATGCTTACATAAGCTTACTTTTTGCTTCTAGTTGTGATCACTGTTGTCAACATGGGAATATAAAGCCCTGAATACAAGCAAATATCCAAAAATGCTAGGACACTGTGTAATATGATATTTGCTCTCCACTGGTTTAATAAGGTGCAAGTAGGTGCAAGATCCCTTATCGTCATCACACAGGGGCACAGTTTATTACTGCGCCATAGCAATAGCACTGTTTGCTTTCTCTGCTGTTTGCCCTTATTGCAAATGCTAAAACATGGAAATGGAGGCACATTATGCACTAGGTTGTTTTTTTATTATGTCTGCGTCTGTGCATGTCAGTCTTAAATTCAGCATAAAGCATTTCCAAGGATAGTTTGGTAATTTGGGAGATAGCTCATTCTCATTCTCTTTCTTCCACAGAGTTAGATGAGACAGTTGATACCATTAGTTTGTCTGTGTGGTAAATTTGCTCGTACCAGCCTAGAGTTGACTTATCCTAGCTTAGAGTAGCATGACAAAAGGAGAAAGAAAATACTGTCACAACAAAACTGAGCGCCTCTAAACCTCACCAGTTAATTTGCTTTTTTAAAAAAACCTTCTACCTTTGGACAAAGGTTCCACACATTTTCAGTATTTTTGCTAAGCTAAGCTAAACCCATATTTTTTACTTGTGTTTGATTAACTTTTGCTTTTATGCTCTGTAAGTTTATTTTAAAGCACTTTGTGATGTTGATAACAAAATGCTTGAAATAAAATTTTTATTACCTACTTAATAAACTCAACACTAGTTTCATGTTTATTTAACAGATAACAGAAAGCTTATCGTCTTCTTGTTGAACTCTTTTGTATTTAATCTTTAATTTTTACCATTGTGTGTGTGTGTGTGTGTTTCTTTTTCCCCACAGTCGACGCTGGGCTACCTGACTCTTTTTCTCTCCACTGCACATTGCTACATTTATGCCTGGGATAAATTCCTTCGCAAATCTACGTATAAATGGTACACTCCTCCGGACTCCATGCTCTGTCTAATTGTTCCTTCGGTAACACTGGTGCTCAAGCTGGTCCTCGTCCTCCCCTGCGTGAACCGTCCGCTCATGCGCATTCGCCAAGGCTGGGAACGCAACCGGTTAAAGGATGAGATGGGTGAACTCAAAGCCACTAACATGTGATCCCGGGTTGCTCAATGTTTCAATGACATGTTATATTATTTTTCATTTGTAGACAATCATAAAGTAGGGAAAATGAAATAGCATAACAATCGTTTCGATTTTGCACAAAGTAAAGAAAAAGAAAGACCAGTGGTTCCAGTGGTGAGTTATTGTCTGATCCTGCCTGTTCCTGACTTTACTCAGAGAAAAGTTAGGTTTATGCCAAATTGACATGCTTCTGTTGATATAAATATTTTTAATGTGTATTTTCTTTTTGAGTGAAACCCCCCCACACATTTCAGATGTTTGTGTTGTATCTTTTTCACCAAATGTGCTGAAAAATAGATTGCTATCCCCCTGTTGAAATCCACTGTTTTGATAAACATAGGCAATAGTTTCTGTATTCCACTCTCCTTTCCCTTCAAGTGGAGCAATTGTATCCCTGAGGTTGCTCTCTTTTCAGGATGTTATTGATCTCCCTGCTTTCTGACACAAATATCTCACTACCCGTACCTGCCTCCGTCTCAAGAGCACACCAGAGTGCACACTAAGACACACATGCTTATGATGCACATACACAGCATGAAGGTGAGTAAGTTAATTGGATTTCTGCATGCAGATTATATGAAAAAACAAAATAAAAAAAATGAAGCACTTAACTTGGGGGCGGAACAACAGATTTTGTAGTCAAAAGCAGATTCACAAACACCTTTACTACCATAGGTCTAGTGCAGTGTTACAGTCACCAGCAAATTTACCCGGCTGAAGCAGGTAGGTAGTAATAAAACATGCAGGCTGCCCTCAAAATACCCACTACTACCGAGGAATTGCTGAGAAAGCAGATCCAGTTAGATTTGAACAGATGATGAGCAGAAATGGGAAACTCAATAGTGATGGCTGATGAACAGGTGCAGGATGGTTAGAAGAGGTTGGTATGCACATCCCTAATGATACAGAGACAGTAAAAGGAAAGAAGAAGATGGAGTAGCTGTCGCCATGACAGATTCTGGTGCTATATAAAGAAAACGCAGTGCCTCTCGCCTAAAGCAGAACATTTAGGCAGAGACATCCTGTTATCTAGCATCTAACAGCATTATCTGCATACACAATCTGTAATCCCTTACATCCTCTCCTATTGTATTAGCCTCCTGTTACCAATGAACCGATTTTACCAAACTGCCTGCTGTTCGTGTGCATTGGTGTGTGCGTGTGTTGGTGTGTGAGTTATTCCATTATTCCAGTATTGCCTCTGGAAAGAATTAAGATGTAGCAACATGCAGAGCAGAATAGCTGTGAAACAAGCTAACTTACATAATTCATTTCCTCTCATCTTTAATTTTACACACCTAGACGGCCCTGAAACCTATAATAACTTGATATGTGTCTAGCCTTGAAGGCTTAAACCTGTGTGAGTGTAAATAATCTGCAGAAATTGTGGGTTAATACAGAGATCACTGACATTCAAGCTCCACCTGTGAAATGTACAACTAGATATTAAATGAAAGGTGTATAACAAAATAGCATGGGAACTTCAGAAATGTAAATTATGTATCCCAGAATTGTGACAGAATAAAATGCATTTAATTAAGAAATTATGGTTTATTTATGAGAGCTTTTCTGCAAAGGATTTTGTTTTTATTATTCATTAGGTCCTTTTTTCTTCATTAAAACCACTTCGGAAAATGACAAATTCTGCAAAATTGGACATCCACAGACATTCAGCCGTCATTATATTTTAGTTACTATTCACATACAGAAATTAGATATTTGAAATTGTGCGCACAGGAGTGTGCAATACCAACACTTTTAACTTTAACTCACAGAAGACGATAATTTGACTGAGCCGATACTTACAGATAAATCATGAGGTTTGCCTTTGACTTGTACAGCCACAGTTCCAAAAACATTGGGACTGTAAAATGAGATCAAACAACGTAATGACCCATATTTTATTCACAATGGAACAACAGGTCAGTAAATTAAAAGAGCATCTTAGAGAGGCAGAGTTAGTAAAGTAAGTAACATTTATTTATATAGCGCTTTTTGAAACTGGAACTTTTTTCAAAGTGCTTCACATGGGAATAAAAGCATATCAAACGAAACAATAAAAATGATATAAAACAGGTATGAAAGCATATCAATCGATACAATAAAACACTACAGGGAGTGCAGAATTATTAGGCAAATGAGTATTTTGTCCACATCATCCTCTTCATGCATGTTGTCTTACTCCAAGCTGTATAGGCTCGAAAGCCTACTACCAATTAAGCATATTAGGTGATGTGCATCTCTGTAATGAGAAGGGGTGTGGTCTAATGACATCAACACCCTATATCAGGTGTGCATAATTATTAGGCAACTTCCTTTCCTTTGCCAAAATGGGTCAAAAGAAGGACTTGACAGGCTCAGAAAAGTCAAAAATAGTGAGATATCTTGCAGAGGGATGCAGCAGTCTCAAAATTGCAAAGCTTCTGAAGCGTGATCATCGAACAATCAAGCGTTTCATTCAAAATAGTCAACAGGGTCGCAAGAAGCGTGTGGAAAAACCAAGGCGCAAAATAACTGCCCATGAACTGAGAAAAGTCAAGCGTGCAGCTGCCAAGATGCCACTTGCCACCAGTTTGGCCATATTTCAGAGCTGCAACATCACTGGAGTGCCCAAAAGCACAAGGTGTGCAATACTCAGAGACATGGCCAAAGTAAGAAAGGCTGAAAGACGACCACCACTGAACAAGACACACAAGCTGAAACGTCAAGACTGGGCCAAGAAATATCTCAAGACTGGTTTTGGTTTTTCTAAGGTTTTATGGACTGATGTAATGAGAGTGAGTCTTGATGGGCCAGATGGATGGGCCCGTGGCTGGATTGGTAAAGGGCAGAGAGCTCCAGTCCGACTCAGACGCCAGCAAGGTGGAGGTGGAGTACTGGTTTGGGCTGGTATCATCAAAGATGAGCTTGTGGGGCCTTTTCGGGTTGAGGATGGAGTCAAGCTCAACTCCCAGTCCTACTGCCAGTTTCTGGAAGACACCTTCTTCAAGCAGTGGTACAGGAAGAAGTCTGCATCCTTCAAGAAAACATGATTTTCATGCAGGACAATGCTCCATCACACGCGTCCAAGTACTCCACAGCGTGGCTGGCAAGAAAGGGTATAAAAGAAGAAAAACTAATGACATGGCCACCTTGTTCACCTGATCTGAACCCCATTGAGAACCTGTGGTCCATCATCAAATGTGAGATTTACAAGGAGGGAAAACAGTACACCTCTCTGAACAGTGTCTGGGAGGCTGTGGTTGCTGCTGCACGCAATGTTGATGGTGAACAGATCAAAACACTGACAGAATCCATGGATGGCAGGCTTTTGAGTGTCCTTGCAAAGAAAGGTGGCTATATTGGTCGCTGATTTGTTTTTGTTTTGTTTTTGAATGTCAGAAATGTATATTTGTGAATGTGGAGATGTTATATTGGTTTCACTGGTAAAAATAAATAATTGAAATGGGTATATATTTGTTTTTTGTTAAGTTGCCTAATAATTATGCACAGTAATAGTCACCTGCACACACAGATATCCCCCTAAAATAGCTAAAACTAAAAACAAACTAAAAATTACTTCCAAAAACATTCAGCTTTGATATTAATGAGTTTTTTGGGTTCATTGAGAACATGGTTGTTGTTCAATAATAAAATTATTCCTCAAAAATACAACTTGCCTAATAATTCTGCACTCCCTATATAAATAGGGTATAGTAGCACATCCAATAAAACAGCTTGCTACACATGAATATTACCTAAATGCCTGTCTAAACTAATGTGTTTTGAGCTGTTTTTTAAAAGTAGCTACAGAGTTGATGGTGCGTAGTGGGCGAGGTAAACTGTTCCATAATATTGGAGTCAAGGCTTGAAAAGCGCGATCCCCCTTCGTTTTCAAACGGGTCCGTGGAATGGTTAGAAGACAACTATCAGTTCATCTAAGGATCCGGTTTGGAGAGTAGGGTTGGAGAAGCTCTGATATAATTGGGAGCCTCACCTTGTAGGGACATGAATGTAAAAGTGAGGATTTTAAACTGATATCTATACTCAACCGGAAGCGAGTGCAAGTATTTTAACACAGGGGTGATATGGGCGAATTTATGACTGTGGGATAAAAGCCTTGCTGTGGCATTTTGGACCACTTGGAGGCGATTGAGGGAAGCCTTAGACAGACAAGAAAAGAGTGCGTTACAGTAATCTAAATGAGAGGAGATGAAAGCATGGACAAGCATCTCCTATTCGCCTTTGGATACAATAGTCTTGAGTTTGGCAATGTTTCTTAGATGAAAAAAACAGGAGCGGGTCAAGGACTTGATATGAGCGTCAAAAGACAGAGATTGATCAAAAATGATCCCAAGATTCCGAGCGGTAGCTTTTATTGAGGATGAGAAAGGACCCAGACGTGGACTAATTTGGGACTTGATGCTCTCTGGGGCAAAAATTAAACACTCTTGGCGGGGCCTGGTGCCTGTTGCTTGGTCAGGCCTCTTCCGGGGCAAAAGGGGCCCTCAGGCCTCCGGGCCTGCGGCTCAGCTCACTCTGGCACAGCTGGCTGCTGGCAGAGCCGGCGTGCACGCCACTGCAGCCCCCTCTGGCTTCTTCTCCGTGGTTACTGGGTGACCTCTCATCTGGGGCTCTCCTCAGCTCTTTCCAGGAGGGTGGCACGGATGCCCCTCCGGTGGTCCTCCTTGGGCTCTCGCACTCTGGGGCCTCTGGGTGTCTGGACCCTGGATGATGAGCCGTGGTGATCCGTTTGGCAAAGTAAATCCACTGGGTATCCATGTTGGTCTTCAGACAACAATTCTGATGGCTACACAGCTGGGAGAAATAAGACCTAACGAGACAGGGAGAGCAAAGCCGGAACACTGACATCAGACGGGAACAGGAACCTTCAAAGTAAAACAGGAAACAAAACACACTTTACTAAGACACGGACTAGACAGAGAGAGACAGACTTGACACTGACCAAAGTCTACTAAGTAATCATCATAATCAAAACAGTATCACTGATAAATCATAAATCATAATCTAGAAAAACACCAAAGCATGAAAAACAGAAAGCTGGGTCAACATGACCCAGAACCGTGACACAAACCTTGCGGCACTCCCCATGACAATTTAGCAACAGCTGAGCGAAAGTTTCCCACTGAAACTAAGATTGTTCTTTCTGTCAGAAATGAGGTGAGCCATTTCAGAACAGATCCAGATATCCCTACCATGTGATTTAAGCGGTGGATTAGGATCTGATGATCAACGGTATCGAAGGCCGAGCTAAGGTCCAATAGGACGAGGACTGAGCAATCACCTCTGTCTGCGGCCATCAAAAGGTCATTTGTGACTTTGAGGAGAGCAGTTTCTGTGTAGTGTGATTTTCTAAATCCTGACTGAAGGTTATCAAGAATGTTATGTTTCCCCAGTGCCTTTTTTACTTGGGACCAAATGACTTTTTCTAATATTTTAGAAAGGAAAGGACGTTTTGAGATGGGTCTGTAGCTTGACTGAAGAGTCGAATCCAGGTTCGGCTTTTTCAGCAGAGGTTGAATAACACCCTGTTTAAAGCATGGGGACAGAGCCAGACAGCAGAAAACAGTTTATCAGTGTGACCACAGAGGGCTCAATGGTGTCAAAAACTTTGCAAAATGACGAAGTAGGTAGGATATCAACTGGACTCATTGAGGGTTTCATTTGGGTCACTATTTCTGATAGGTCTTCTACAGAAACTGGGTGAAAGGATTCCATAATTACAGGGTGTGGAAGATCATGGTTGAAAGGACTATCTGAGGGAGCTATGTTTCCTCTTAGGTTACTGATTTCACCTTGGAAAAATCTTAGAAAGTCATTGCAGCCCTTATCTGAAAAGGCAGGTACACACGGAGTTGGGGGGGACACTATGTTATTTACTATGTTGTTTCTTTTCCCTGCTGCGAGTAGTTTAGAGAAATAAGTGGCTCTCGCATCTTTCACCATGTTGTTGAAGGTAGATAATACTTCTTTTAAGTGGAGCTTATGAACCTCACGTTTTGTGGCTTTCCACAGGCATTCAGTTTTACGGCAAATTCGCTAAAAGCTGTGAATAGCTTCAGAGGTTCACCTGTCTACAAAAAAACTGCATCTACAAATTTTGGAACATTTTCAGAATGTTCCTTTCATTATAAGATTCAGGGAATCTGGGGAAATCTGTCAGAGCAAGAGATAAGCCTAAAATTCAGTACTGGTTGCCTGTGATGATCAGGCAACACTGCATTAAAAACAGCTATGATTCTGTCATGGAAATCACTGCACGGGCTCAGGAACATTTCCAGAAATCATTTACTGTGAACACAGTTCACTGTGTCATCCACAAACGCAGGTCAAAGATCTGTCATCCGAAGAAGAAGCCATATGCGAACATGATCAAGAAATGCCATTGTCTTCACTAAGCTAAAGCTAATTTAAAATGGACTCAAGCAAAGCGGAAAAGTGTTCTGTGGTCAGATGGCTCTGATGGTTTGAGGGTGCATTAGTGCCTGTGGAACTGGCGGCTTGCACATCTGGAAAGGTCCCATCAGTGTTAAAAAGTATATACAGGTTTGAGAGAAACATCTGCTCTCATCCACATTATGTCTTTTTCAGGCAAGCGCTTGCATATTTCAGCAAGACAAGGATAAATCGCATACTGCTACTATTATAACAGCATGGCTTTGTAGTAAAAGAATCTGATGCTGAACTGGTCTGCCTGCAAAATACAACAAAAACGAACTGCTGAACAGCTAGAATCATATATCAGACAAGAACGGGACAACTTTCTCCCAAAAAATCAGCAACTGGTCTCCTCAGCCCTCAGACGTTTACGGCCTGCCGTTAAAAGAGGAGAGGATGCCAAATCGTGGTATAGAAAAGCCTCTGGGCCCTGTCCCAAATCTTTTGAAATGCACTGCTGCCATCAAATTCAAAATGAGCAAATATGCTTTTCTTAAAATTGTATATTTTTCAGTTGAAAGATTTGATGTTTTCTGTGTTTGCTTGTGAATAAAATATGGGCTTATGACATTTCCAAATCATTGCATTCTGTTTTTATTTACATTTTACACAGTATCCCATTTTTTTATTCTTTATTTTTGGGAATTGGATTTGTAAGATTTCAAACCTTTTTTGAGATTGTACCGTACTAATGTCCCTCTAATGCTAAAATATTTTGCAAAAGAAAAAAAAATTTGGTAAAGGTTTGGTAAGGCTCAGTTATATCTGCACACTGGGCATTTAAAAAAAATTCAAACAAAAAGACTTTTTTTTTGTTTTGCTGTTTTTCCTGTGGACTTGTGCTGCAATCTGCTGATTTCAGTGGAAATATAGACATGACTTTTATTTTTATTGCACAAAAGGACAAGAGCACAATGGTAAAATACAAACTGTGTCCAGGACAGAAACAACTGCATTAAGCTGCTAACAGAACGTTGGATCTTTGGATGTCTTTGCACAGACAGCATGCTAACATAAAGCTATCCATGAACCCAGAGTGATGTTAAAGCGTATGTTGACTTCTGCCCAGCAGTCAGAACCTGAACTTCAATGGGTAATAAACGCAGTGATGAGCACTCAGGCTTGTTGCTGTTTGTGTTTTTGCATTTCAATCTGCACTTTGAAGACTCTTGGGGTTGCTCAGCTTTCATAAAAAACTAAAAGAAAGACCTTTATCCTCAGGGATTTGTGTCACTGTGGAATAGTAGCCTAAGGTTTATGCTGGTAACAGGAAATAATAAGACAATGTGTTTCAGGTAATTTATAGAGTAAAGCAACATGTACTGTAACTAATGACTTTCACTGGCAAGTAAGTGAAGTACTGCAATACTTTTATGGGTACTGTGTGATATATTACTCTTTTGAGTAACATTCCCAACACTGGGTAAGGCCTCATAGTATCACATCTGTTGTGTAAAAGTGCTTTTGAAATCACAGACTACACAGACAAATGTCTTTAATTTTGTAAAGTTAAAAATATTCTAAACTAAGATTCATGTGAAATATGCCTCTGCATACTTAGCCTGATTATTAATTTATATTTAGTTTAGATTTGAGTGTTGAGCCTTGAATGCTTTTCTGCATTTTTATGAAGAATAGATGGTAAAAACTGTGATGTTCTTTCTTTGTTTTGTCCTGTTTCACATGGTTTCTCTCAGAGAAATCCAAGGCTTTGCAGACATTCAACATTCAGAAAAGGGTCTTAAGAAGTATTCACTGAACTCTTATTAAAACCCAAATAAACACAGTGCTCAAAGAAGGATCTACTTAAGTTTTTTTTCCACTTCACAGTTTCAATATTTCTGCCTTCCCTGAACTATTAAATTTTAAGGTCTTCAGGTTCAATAAAAAGAAAAAAAAATATATATATATATTTTTTTTAAAAAGCAGTGTTGTTTAAAATAAATTTTGCCATATGCTATCTTCACATTTATTTGTTTTTCATGCAAGCAAACTGTGGAAGCTTCAGGATTGCATTAAAGACTTACATTTTCTGCGCAGCATGAGGTGCACTCACTGTGGCCGAGCACATCAGTGGAGCAAATGGTACTTCAAGCAAAAAGTGTTTCCCATTGTCTGGAGGATTGGACCTTTAGAAATTCTCATCTCCCTCACTCTGTTGAGGTAAAAGTTGCCCTCCATTACATCAGGAAGCAGCTAGCCTATCACAAGGGGCTTTTCTGAGTTTTCACACAGCACATATGCTTAATTGATTCAGCACAAATGTCAAAAGTGAAGTGTTTAAAGTGAGCAGGGTTACTGCTGCAGCTCCAGTCTTGCAGCCTAATTTATTGTGGAAGCCCCTGGAGGTTTGCAAGTAGGCTACAGCATCACCAGTGCCATGGTTTGAGGAAATGTTGCAATTCCTTCAGAAAACGAGCTCAACCTGGGCAAAACAATGTGATGATGAATAACTCGATGTTTTGGTTAATTCCAAGCGCATGTTGAAGGTGGTACAAACCTGCAAGCTTCTGTGTCTGTAACTGGGTGAATCCTCTTTAAAAATATTACAAGAATGCGTTTTGCAACAATAACCACTCTAGGAGATTTATTGTGATTTAAAGTGGATATTTCCACTTTACCTGCTATCTTTTCTTGGTAAGCTCTGTCAAGTAGTTACTCAAAGACAGAAATCACTAAAGTTTTTGGTCTTCTATAAAGTAATACCAAGCATTCATATCTAAAAAAAAAAAAAGGCTTAAAAATACGGTCATTAAAGTTGAATTAAGAAGCCATAAAAAGAGGAGAAATATAGAATAATTACAAGCTGCTCAGTTTAATATCCAGGCATTGAACTAAGTAACACTAGTTCTGATATGAACCATTAAATCATAGAGCATTAGATGGATTAATGGTTGTAAAAATGTAGGTGGAAAATTGAATGTAGTTTTGTGACTGTCTATGTGACATAGAGGAAATTCTTTTAAAGCACTGATATTCTGCCTTTCCTTGGGTTTTGTCCTAATTTGATCCTAATGTGAGCTGTGCAGTTTTACAGTGAATAAATCAACATGACTTCACGAGCACACTCGTGCAGGAGTCCAAGTATTCCTCCTATCCTGCCTTCAAGGGCTACAATCATAAAGATAATATAAAGCAGAATTTACTCATATTTAGATGAATGTGTAGAGATGAGCTCCACAAGGAGAGCCAAGAGCTGACTCAGTCTTCATAAACATGGATGATAACACATCAAGGGGAACTGAATTATGTTCAGAGGTCAAAAAGTCCAGGGAACCCTTGCTTTATACTACAGTGTTATAAATGGTTTGTCAGTATAGTCATAAAGGACACTGGACACAAGACTGCAGTTCAAAATGATTGTTTTTAATGAACTATGAAGAAGAACATTAGAGAAATAAAATGACACATGATCACACATCGTAATGCTTCGCTGCACCAAGACAATCTGGCAGAAAACACAGGGAAGAGTATTTATACTGAGGAAACTATTTCGATTATTGATGACAGGAGCTGGTGTAAAAGAGAAACCCCAAACTATTATACACATACAAGGCAATTAATTAACATGTTTTTCTTTAAATTGATTATTCTGATTAAGCATGAGATTGTTTTTTTCATAGAAATGAAACTGATTAATGACATTACCCTACCCAAAGACCAGCTGCAGATGTTTTCAAGCTTCTTCTGAATGACTTGATTTATTTATAGTGTAACTTTATTCACAAGTCAGCTTATTTTCTACTAGCACTCTGCCTGTGGCCTCGAACTCTAGCGCCCTCCAGTTTATCACATTCCCAGGAATGAAGTTCAGATCTTCTAAGCTGGATCTCACAAGGGGAAAGGACATAGTTCCACATGCGGACATCAGACATCATCCCAACAAAACACTGATTGATGTCAAATCCCCCGCCATGGGAATCCTGCTCCTGTATAAATTGCAGAGAGTTAGGATGAGTTCTCACAGAAATATATTCATCCATCCATCCATCCATCTTCATCCGCTTATCCGAGGTCGGGTCGCGGGGGTAGCAGCCTAAGCAAAGAGGTCCAGACCTCCCTCTCCCCAGCCACCTCCTCCAGCTTGTCCGGGGGAATACCAAGGCGTTCCCAGGCCAGCCGAGAGATATAATCTCTCCAGCGTGTCCTGGGTCTGCCCCGGGGCCTCCTCCCGGTGGGACATGCCTGGAACACCTCACCCAGGAGGCGCCCAGGGGGCATCCTTGCCAGATGCCCGAACCACCTCAGCTGGCTCCTTTCGATGTGGAGCAGCAGCTGCTCTACTCTAAGCCCCTCCCGGATGGCCGAACTTCTCACCCTATCTCTAAGGGAGAGGCCAGCCACCCTTCGGAGGAAGCTCATTTCCGCCGCTTGTATCCGCGATCTCGTTCTTTCGGTCACTACCCACAGCTCGTGGCCATAGGTGAGGGTAGGGACGTAGATCGACCGGTAAATTGAGAGCTTCGCTTTTACACTCAGCTCCCTCTTCACCACGACTGACCGGTGCAGCGTCCGCATTACTGCAGCCGCAGCCCCAATCCGTCTGTCGATCTCCAGCTCCCTTCTCCCATCACTCGCGAACAAGACCCCGAGATACTTGAACTCCTCCACTTGGGGCAGGAACTCATCCCCGACCCGGAGTGGGCACTCCACCCTTTTCCGGCTGAGAACCATGGCCTCAGATTTGGAGGTGCTGATCCTCATTCCCGCTGCGTTACACTCGGCTGCGAACCGCTCCAGTGCGAGCTGGAGGCCCTCACCCGATGAAGCCAACAGAACCACATCATCCGCAAAAATCAGAGATGAGATTCTGAGGCCACCAAAGCGAAAGCCCTCCGCCACTTGGCTGCGCCTAGAAATCCTGTCCATAAAAATTATGAACAGAACCGGAGACAAAGGGCAGCCTTGGCGGAGCCCATCACCCACCGGGAACGAGTCCGACTTATTGCCGGCAATGCGAACCAAGCTCCTGCAACGGTTGTATAGGGATTGAATGGCCCGTAGCAATGGGCCAGACACCCCATACTCGCGCAACACCTCCCACAGGACGCCCCGAGGGACACGGTCGAATGCCTTCTCCAGGTCCACAAAACACATGTAGACTGGTTGGGCAAACTCCCATGCACCCTCAAGTATCCTCGAGAGGACAAAGAGCTGGTCCAGTGTTCCGCGACCAGGACGAAAACCGCATTGTTCCTCCTGTATCCGAGGTTCGACTAGCGGACGAACCCTCCTCTCCAGCACCCTGGCATAGACTTTCCCGGGGAGGCTGAGGAGTGTGATCCCCCTGTAGTTGGAACACACCCTCCGGTCCCCCTTCTTGAAGATGGGGACCACCACCCCGGTCTGCCAGTCCACAGGTACTGCCCCTGATCTCCACGCAACATTGCAGAGACGTGTCAACCAAGACAGCCCTACAACGTCCAGAGCCTTCAGGAACTCGGGGCGGACCTCATCGACACCAGGGGCTCTGCCACCAAGGAGTTGTTTAACTGCCTCAGTGACCTCGCCCCCGGAAATCGGTGGGTCACACCCCTCATCCCCAGACTCTGCTTCCTCCCCGGAAGACGTGTCAGTGGGATTAAGGAGGTCCTCGAAGTATTCCTTCCACCGCCCGACAATTTTCTCAGTCGACGTCAACAGCGCTCCGCCAGCACTATACACAGTGCAGGTAGAGCACCGCTTTCCCCTCCTGAGACGCCTGACGGTTTGCCAGAATCTCTTCGAGGCAGTCCGAAAGTCTTTTTCCATGGCCTCTCCGAACTCCTCCCACACCCGAGTTTTTGCTTCAGCCACTGCCCGAGCCGCATTCCGCTTGGCCTGTCGATACCTGTCGGCTGCCTCCGGAGTCCCACAGGCTAACCAAGCCCGATAGGCCTCCTTCTTCAGCCTGGTGGCTCCCTTCACCTCTGGTGTCCACCATTTGGTTCGGGGATTACCACCACGGCAGGCACCAACCACCTTGCGGCCGCAGCTCAATGCAGCAGCTTCGGCAATGGAGACGCTGAACATGGTCCATTCGGACTCAATGTCCCCAGTCTCCCTCGGAATGCTGTTGAAGCTCTGCCGGAGGTGTGCGTTGAAGATCTCGCGGACTGGGGCCTCTGCTAGACGTTCCCAGCACACCCTCACTACGCGTTTAGGTGCACCAGGTCTGTCCAGCGTCCTCCCCCGCCACCTGATCCAACTCACCACCAGGTGGTGATCAGTTGACAGCTCAGCCCCTCTCTTTACCCGAGTGTCCAGAACATATGGTCGCAGGTCTGGTGATACGATTACAAAATCGATCATCGACCTACGGCCTAGAGCATCCTGGTGCCACGTGCACTTATGGACACTCTTATGTTCGAACAGGGTGTTCGTTATGGCCAAACTGTGATTGGCACAGAAGTCCAATAACAAAGCACCGCTCGGGTTCAGATCAGGGAGGCCGTTCCTCCCAATCACGCCCCTCCAGGTCTCGCTGTCGTTACCCACGTGAGCATTGAAGTCTCCCAGCAGGACAACAGAGTCCCCAGGTGGAGCACCTTCCAGCACCCCCCCCAGGGACTCTAAGAAGGCTGGGTACTCCGAACTGCCACTCGGCGCATAAGCGCAGATGACAGTCAGGACCCGTTCCCCGACCCTAAGGCGCAGGGAACAAACCCTCTCGTCCACCGGGAAAAACCCCAACGTACCGGCAGCAAGCCGAGGGGATATAAGAATACCCACCCCAGCCCGCCGCCTCTCACCAGGGGCAACTCCAGACTGAGACAGAGTCCAGCCCCTCTCCAGGAGACTGGTTCCAGAGCCCAGACAATGCGTAGAGGTGAAATATATTCATACGATAAATAAATTCTCCAGAATACCCAGAAAGTATGAATTTACCTATCCTATGATAACAACTGGATCAGTGATGACCAATCCCCCAATGAATTTCTTTATTGAGGGCTTTCCGTTAAGCCACAGCTGCACCAGTTCAGATTCGGAATCCCAAGTGGTGCAAATAGACTGCCACGATTCAGCATGTAATCCTGGCCTGTAACTGTTACTCTGTTGTTTCTGACATAGATGTCAATCACATTACTTCCTGCTTCCTTGAATACCAGGAAGCCATTGTTGAAAGAAAGCTTGTATAGAGAGAGAAAAGGTTGTGGTTTCTGCTGAGGTCTGTAATGCACCTGCTGGAATAATGGTATGATAAAATGATCATACAGGATATGTTGCTTTTGGTTCCATTTAGCAGTTATCATTGTTTCAAAACTACCTGAAACAGGGCGTCACAGCTGTGAGGCTCTGCATGGATGTATTCTGTCTCACATTAGCTTTGTTAGTTTGTTGTGGAAAAATGAACATTTTGCCAGAGAGATCTACAAAAAAAGGGGTGTTGGACAGACCAAGTTATGACTGAAAAAATCCAAATCTAATGCCATATTGTACATCTCAATACTGTGCACAGTTTAGCCATTACATAACTGATGACAGAGAAACAAAAAGTTGGATGAACCTGACTGAAGATGGTTAATAACACTTTAAATGTTCTATTCACCTTTTGTATACATGAAGGTATAAGACATCAGTGATAAAAGTGTTTTAAGACTGTTTTTAAGATATAACATCAACGTAAAAACGCCCTTTTGATTTTCTCTTAGAAATAAGAATACATATGTATTATCTTGAGGCAGTGCAGCACATGCTGTCAGCATTACCAGGAGAATCAGAAGTGCCATCTGATAAAAAGTCAAACCAGACAATTCAGTCCAATAAATTCAGTGCTGCCGCACAGCTTTTCCTGACCTCATACAATAGGCAGTGGAAAATAGAAGGGAAGGTGCTGCCACCTTAATCCTTATTCATGTCGTAGTCTTACCTTTAAGTCTGTGCCAAGACGATGTGACGAGAACAAACTGGAATTGTGTGTTTTATACCTGCTTCCTCATTCTTGTTATTGTGCGCTTCAACACTGGAAATCTACTGTTTTTTTAATATCCATTTAATAATAACAAATATGAAAGGTTAGTGCCATATTTGTGTTAAAATGTTGTTTTTTAGTCTTTCGATCGTGGCTCAAGAGTTGGCAGTTCGTCTTGTAATCGGAAGGTTGCCGATTTGAGCCCCGACTCGGACAGTCTCGGTTGTTGTGTCCTTGGGCAAGACACTTCACCTACTGCCTACTGGTGTTGGCCAGAGGGGCCGATGGCGCAATATGGCAGCCTCGCTTCTGTCAGTCGGCCCCAGGGCAGCTGTGGCTACAACTGTAGCTTGCCTCCACCAGTGTGTGAATGTGAGAGTGAATGAATTGTGGAATTGTAAAGCGCTTTGAGGGTCCCGAAAAGCGCTATATAAATGCAATCCATTATTATTATTTTCATGGCCCCATTAGCCATTCAGTATATAAATATAAATTGAACTATTATTTAATACAAGATTTAATGATGTACAGCATGTGCAAAACTCTTGATCCACCCTTTTATTTTTTGCTAGGAAAACATGTCCAGCAATTTGCTGAAGCATGCGAGGGCAAAAACACAGTTTATACAACCAGATGATCATACCAAACTACACTTAATATGACCACACAGCCTGAACTCCCTGAGACAAGCTTTCTTTTCCAAGTAGTATTTAGTAGTAGTTGCTCTTCTTATTTCCTTCGTACTTATTCTGGGTGGGTCTTTTTAAATGTCAACCATGTTATTAAATAACCTAATTATTAAAGTGTGTCTGTGAAGGTTCTCAGTCATCCAGGTCATCGTAGTCTTAGGAGCTTGGAAAGAAAAGCGTCTGGACTTCTTTGAGTTGCTTGAAGACGTTTCACCTCTCATCCGAGAAGCTTCTTCAGTTCTAAGGTCAAATGGTGGAGAGTCCCAGATATAAACCCAGTGGGAGTTTCCCCCCAAAGAGGGACAAAGGACCCCCTGATGATCCTCTACCTAATCACATGAGCCAAGGTGTGAAAGTGGGTGTGGGTCACAATCAGCCAGGGTTTTGGGTGAGCTCATTGTGAAACCTGGCCCCACCCTATCATGTGATTTCCTGAGGTCAGATGGCCCAGGATGTGAGTGGGTGTTAAGGTGTCTGGGAAGGGATCTCAAAACTGGATTATAGATGGCAGACAGTTGGTGTCTTAAGCCACCGCCTCTGTTCAAAGATGGTCGCTCACAGTGGACATAGATGGCTTCTTTCACTCCTCTTTCAAACCATCTGTCCTCTCTGTCCAAAATGTGAACATTGGCATCCTCGAAAGAATGACCTTTGTCCTTTAGATGCAGATGGACAGCTGAGTCTTGTCCCGGGAGGTGGCTCTTCTATGTTGTGCCATGCGCTTGTGAAGTGGCTGTTTGGTCTCTCCGATGTGGAGGTCTGAGCATTCCTCGCTGCACTGTACAGCATATACCATGTTGTTAAGTTTGTGTTTAGGGGTTTTTTGTCTTTCGGGTGAACCAGTTTCTGCCTGAGTGTGTTGCTGGGTCTGAAGTACACTGGGATGTTGTGCTTGGAGAGGACCCTCCTGAGTTTTTCTGATACACCAGCTACATAGGGGATGACAATGTTGTTGCGTCTGACTTTCTTATCCTCCCTCGCTGGTGTCTGGTCTTCTTTCCTGTGCATCTTTGCTGACTTTATAAACGCCCAATTAGGATAACCGCATGTTTTAAGTGCTTCCTTGACATGTGTGTTCCTTCTTTTTCCCTTCAGGCTTAGAGGGAACATGTTCCCTCTAGCCTTCCTATATATGCATATCCTATATATACATATTCAAGGTTCAAGGTTCTTTATTTGTCACATGCATAGTTATACAAGTATAACACACAGGGAAATGTAGCCTGACACGCTCCTCGACATGAGCAAAAATTGGGGGGGGGGGGGGGGGGGGGGGTGTAGAGGAAGAACACACACACACATATATATATATATATATATATATATATATATATATATATATATATATACACACACACATATACATACATTTAGTATATACACTGGGTGAATGTGCAGTAGTAGCAGCAAGCAGGTGAATTCTGTACATTAATATGAATAGACATCTGACTATTTTACAGGATAGACAATATAAACATATTTAAAATTAAAGGAATTTGAAATGTACATTGTGCCTTGGTTTAGAGTGTCTGGAAGAGAGTCCTGTCTCAGTCAATTATAGATGATGTGAGAGGGCGGGTGTGTGTGTTTAGGGCACGGATGGCTTGGGGATAGAAGCTCCTCTTGAGTCTCTCTGTCCTTGCCCGGAAGATGCGGAACCTTCTACCAGATTGCAGAAGTTGGAACAGTTTGTTGCCAGGATGGGACGGGTCCTTCAGTATCTGCGCTGCTCTAGTCCGGCATCTCCTGGTGTAGGTGTCCTGAAGCGGGGGGAGAGCAATCCTGCAGCAGCGTTCTGCTGTACGGATCACTCTCTGGAGAGCTTTTTGGTCCTTCACACAGCTGTTCCCAAACCACGATGTCATGTTCTGTGTGAGGATGCTCTCCACAGCGCCTGTATAGAAAATCCTGAGGATCTTTGGAGAGACCCTGAACTTCCTCAGTTGTCGTAGGTGATACAGGCGCTGCCTAGCCTTTTTGGTCTGGACCTGAATGTGGGCAGCCCATGTCAGGTCTGAGGAGATGTGGACACCAAGATACTTGAAGGACTGCACCCTCTCCACTGGAGCTCCATTGATGATAATGGGCTTGTAGTCTCTGTGCTGACCCCTTCTGAAGTCCACCACCAGCTCCTTGGTCTTGCTGACGTTCAGCTGGAGGTGGTTGTCCTGGCACCACGATGCCAGATTCTTCACTTCATCCATGTAGGCCGCCTCATCGTTGTTGGAGATGGCACCCAACACCACTGTGTCGTCAGCAAACTTCACAATGGTGTTGGAGCCATGGGTGGCCACACAGTCTGAAGTGTAGAGGGAGTAGAGCAGTGGCGAGAGGACACATCCCTGAGGTGCTCCTGTGTTGATGGTGATGCTGTTGGAGAAGCACCTTCCCACCCTCACCACCTGAGTTCTGCCAGTGAGGAAGTCCAACACCCATGCCAGAGCGTTCTCACTCCCGAGGCGTAACATGTCGACGTTTTGTCACGTCCCGCGGCGTTCCTGAGGAACGCGAAAGGAGACCTTCGGCGTTCTTATGGTACGCGGCGGGTTATGGCTGGAATCCAGTGCAATGACGCTCCCGCGGTAGTAGACGTTCCAGCCCTGTATTCCAGCCCTAAACCTAACCTTATCCCTAGCCCTGACCATAACCTTATTCCTGACCTTAACCAGGACTTTAATGATGTTAAATAGCGTGTTTCTAAGCGATTTGAAGAAAAAGAGCGAACATGTGTAGGTTCAGTCCAGACGGTTCTCATATTTCCTCTTTTTCCGAGGTCGTCATTTAGGAACGTGGTGGGTAGCCGAAAACGTAATATGGTGACGATTTGTCACCTAGCGTAAAATGTTACGCTTTGGGAGTGAGAACGGGTTGCCCATGCACACAGACGGCTGTTAAGTCCCAGATCCCTGAGCTTTGTGAACAGTCTGCAGGGCACTATTGTGTTAAACGCTGAACTGTAATCAACAAACAGCATTCGCACATAGTTACCCTGTTTCTTGTCCACGTGGCTGAGAGTGGTGTGTAGGACGTGGGCGATGGCATCCTCTGTGGATCTGTTGGATCTGTAGGCAAACTGCAGCGGATCTGTGGTGTCTGGGATGGAGGAGGAGATGATGTTCTTCAGCAGCCTCTCAAACACCTTCATTACTACCGAGGTCAGTGCAACTGGCCGGTAATCGTTCAGGGATGAGGGTTTGCTGTTCTTGGGCACAGGGATGATGGTGGATCTTTTGAAGCATGTGGGGACCACAGACTTCGCCAGGGACTCGTTGAAGATGTAAGTGAACACACCTGCTAGCTGGTCAGCACAGCAGCGCAGCAGACGGCCGGTGATGCCGTCTGGCCCCGCTGCTTTCCTTATGTTCACTCTCCTCAGTGCTGCTCGGACGTCATTCTCCGCGATGCTGGTCACCGGTCTCTCGCTGATGACGTCACTGTCCTCGGTAGTCAGGCGGTAGATAGCATTAGCCGCCTGGCTAACCTTGAAACGGGCGTAGAACCGATTCAGCTCGTTGGTGAATGCAGAGTCAGCGTTGATCGGCGCAGTGTCCCTGGCTTTGTAGTCCGTAATGGTGCGTAGTCCGTGCCACATACTCCGTGTGTCGCCCTGGTGGAAGCGGGACTCCACACGTTCCCGGTACCGGCGTTTGGCATCTCTCACCGCGCGCCGTAAACCAGCACACCGCAGACCACGGCCTCTCTGTGTGAGGATCTAAACGTATTCTACGCTAGATTCGACACAGCGAACACCATGAGACCGGACAGTGTGCGCACCGCGGATGACGTCAGTGCGCACACTGTGTCTGAGGAGGATGTGCGGAGGTGCTTCAGGAAGGTGAACGCACGCAAAGCTACTGGTCCGGACGGGATTCCCGGCCGCGTCCTCAAGTCATGCGCGGCTCAGCTGGCTGGAGTGTTCACGCACATCTTCAACCTTTCCCTCTCTCTGTCTGTAGTCCCAGCCTGCTTCAAAATGGCCACCATCGTCCCTGTACCCAAATCCTCCACCATCTCCTCATTGAACGACTGGCGACCTGTAGCCCTGACCCCCATCGTAAGCAAATGCTTCGAGAAGCTGGTCAGGGACTTCATCTGCTCTGCACTACCCGACTCACTGGACCCTCTACAGTTCGCATACCGCCACAACAAGTCCACTGATGATGCCATAGCCCTGACACTACACACTGCCCTGTCACACCTGGAGAAGAGAGACACGTATGTGAGAATGCTGTTTGTAGATTACAGCTCAGCATTCAATACCATCGTTCCCTCGAAGCTGGATAGGAAACTGCAGGATCTAGGACTGAGCAGCTCCCTCTGCAGCTGGATCCTTAGCTTCCTGTCTGACAGACGCCAAGTGGTCAGACTGGGCAGCATCACCTCATCCCCCGTCACACTGAACACTGGTGCTCCACAGGGGTGTGTACTGAGCCCTCTCCTGTACTCACTCTACACCTACGACTGCACAGCCACTAACAACTCCAACATCATTGTGAAGTTTGCGGACGACACTACAGTGGTGGGTCTTATCACCAACAGTGATGAGACAGCTTACAGGGAGGAGGTCAGCACCCTGACCCACTGGTGTCAAGACAACCATCTCACCCTCAACGTCGCAAAGACAAAGGAGTTGATAGTGGACTTCCGGAGGTGCAGAGAAGTACACACCCCCATCACCATCAGCGGCGCTGCTGTGGAGAGAGTGAGCAGCTTCCGGTTCCTTGGTGTACATCTGGCTGAGGATCTTACGTGGTCAGTACACACAAACAAAACAGTGAAGAAGGCCCAGCAGCGCCTCTTCTTTCTCAGGAGACTGAAAAGATTCGGCATGAGCCCCCGCATCCTCAGGACCTTCTATCACTGTGCCATTGAGAGCATCCTCACTGGATGCATCACCACCTGGTATGGCAACAGCACCGCCTACAACTGCAAAGCTCTCCAGCGAGTAGTGCGGTGCTCTGAACGGATAATTGGAGGTGAGCTTCCCTCCCTCCAAGACATCTACAGGAAGCGGTGCCTGAGGAAAGCGGGGAGGATCATCAAGGACTCCAGTCACCCCAGCCATAAACTGTTCAGACTACTTCCATCAGGAAGGAGGTTCTGCAGCATCCGGTCCCGTACCAGCAGACTGAGAGACAGCTTTTTCCATCAGGCCATCAGACTGCTGAACACTTCATAGACACCTCAGCTTCACTACTGGAACTTTAACATTATGCACTCCATACTGTACAGTAATGCCACTGTTTTGCACATGTCTCACTCTGTATATTTTATTTTAAGTATTTTATATATTCTATTTATTGTTTACTCTATTTAATTTGTAAAATATGTGTACACACACACACACACACACACACACACACGTAGAAAAATATTTAGTATACACATCCAGAAATGCATATACTATTATATATTGTACATATATTTATTAGTTTCAGATGTAGCCATTCTTGTATTTTGCTTGTCTACATTATTGTATTTTGCACAACTCTGTTGCTTGTGAAGCTCGCACACAAGAATTTCACTCACATGTGCTGTACCAATGTACCTGCACATGTGATGTGACAATAAAAGTGATTTGATTTGATTTGATGAGCCCGCTTTGTAGGCGCTCATATCGCCAGTGGTGAGACCCGCGTTGTAGGAGGCGGTCCTGGCGTTTACTGCAGTGCGGATCGATCTGTCCATCCACGGTTTCTGGTTTGGGAATGTGGTGACTCTCGCAGTGGGGATAATCTCCTCCGCTAGCATATTGACGAAGCATACTACTACTTCCGTAAACTCGTTGATGTCGACTGCGCATGCTCTGAACATGTCCCAGTCTACGTCGTTGAGTGCATCCTGTAGCGTAGCTTCTGATTGGGCAGTCCACCGTTTTACTTCCCTCGTGGTCACGTCTTCCCTCCGTATGCTTTGTTTATACTGGGGAATGAGGAAGATGGCGTTGTGGTCAGACTTCCCAAAAGCCTGGTGTGAGACAGCTTTGTAGCCCTGCTTGTATGGCGTGTAGCAGTGATCCAAAATCCGATCCCCTCTCGTTGGACACGAGACATGCTGGTAAAAGTTTGGCATGACTTGTCTGAGGTTCGCTTTGTTAAAGTCTCCTGCTACAATGAGGGCTGCGCCCGGGTCCTTGCTGCGAGCTCAGCACATCATGTAATTCGGACAAAACCGAATTACATGATGTATATATATATATATATATATATATATATATATATATATATATATACACATACATGTATATATACATACATATATATATATATATATATATATATATATATATATATATATATATATATATATATATATATATATATATGTAAAAAAAACAAAAAAAACACCCAGCACGCCCCTGCGGGCGGTTTATCCTTCAAGCTCGGGTTCTCTACCAGAGGCCTGGGAGCTTGAGGGTCCTGCGCAGTATCTTAGCTGTTCCCAGGACTGCGCTCTTCTGGACAGAGATCTCCGATGTTATTCCCGGGATCTGCTGGAGCCACTCGCCTAGCTTGGGAGTCACCGCACCTAGTGCTCCGATTACCACGGGGACCACCATTACCTTCACCCTCCACATCCTCTCGAGCTCTTCTCTGAGCCCTTGGTATTTCTCCAGCTTCTCGTGTTCCTTCTTCCTGATATTGCTGTCATTCGGAACCGCTACATCGATCACTACGGTCGTCTTCTTCTGTTTGTCTACCACCACTATGTCCGGTTGGTTAGGCACCACCATTTTGTCCGTCTGTATCTGGAAGTCCCACAGGATCTTAGCTCGGTCATTCTCCACCACCCTTGGGGGCATCTCCCATTTTGACCTCGGGACTTCCAGGTTATACTCGGCACAGATGTTCCTGTACACTATGCCGGCCACTTGGTTATGGCGTTCCATGTATGCCTTGCCTGCTAGCATCTTGCACCCTGCTGTTATGTGCTGGATTGTCTCTGGGGCATCTTTACACAGCCTGCACCTGGGGTCTTGCCTGGTGTGATAGACCCCAGCCTCTATGGATCTTGTACTCAGAGCTTGTTCTTGTGCTGCCATGATTAGTGCCTCTGTGCTGTCTTTCAGTCCAGCTTTGTCCAGCCACTGGTAGGATTTCTGGATATCAGCCACCTCCTCTATCTGCCGGTGGTACATACCGTGCAGGGGCCTGTCCTTCCATGATGGTTCCTCGTCTCTCTCCTCTTTCTTGGGTTTCTGCTGCCTGAGGTATTCACTGAGCACTCGGTCAGTTGGGGCCATCTTCCCAATGTATTCTTGGATGTTCGTTGTCTCATCCTGGACTGTGGTGCTGACACTCACCAGTCCCCGGCCCCCTTCCTTCCGCTTAGCGTACAGCCTCAGGGTGCTGGACTTGGGGTGAAACCCTCCATGCATGGTAAGGAGCTTTCTTGTCTTTATGTCAGTGGCTTCTATCTCCTCCTTTGGCCAGCCTATTACCCCAGCAGGGTACCTGATCACGTGCGTGTTGATGGCCCGGATCTTGTTCTTACCATTCAGCTGACTCCTCAGGACTTGCCTGACCCTCTGCAGGTACTTGGTGGTTGCAGCCTTTCTAGCGGCCTCTTCATGGTTCCCATTTGCCTGCGGGATCCCCAGGTACTTGTAACTGTCCTCTATGTCTGCAATGTTGCCTTCTGGTAGTTCAATCCCCTCAGTTCTGACTACCTTCCCTCTCTTTGTTACCATCCGACTACACTTCTCCAGTCCGAACGACATTCCAATGTCATTGCTGTATAGCCTGGTAGTGTGGATCAGTGAATCGATGTCTCGTTCACTCTTGGCATACAGCTTGATGTCATCCATGTACAGGAGGTGGCTGACAACTGCTCCGTTCCGTAGTCGGTATCCGTAGCCAGTCTTGTTAATGATCTCACTGAGGGGGTTCAGGCCTATGCAGAACAGCAGTGGGGACAGAGCATCTCCTTGGTAGATCCCGCACTTGATGGTGACTTGTGCTATGGGCTTGGAGTTGGCCTCTAGTGTTGTACGCCACATCCCCATTGAGTTCCTGATGAAGGCTCTTAGGGTCCCATTGATCTTGTACAATTCTAGGCATTCCAGTATCCAGCTGTGGGGCATTGAGTCATAGGCCTTCTTGTAATCAATCCAGGCAGTGCACAGGTTGGTCAGTCTGGTCTTGCAGTCTCGGCTGACTGTTCTGTCTACCAGTAGCTGGTGTTTTGCGCCTCTGGTATTCTTGCCAATTCCTTTCTGTGTCCCACTCATGTATTGACCCATGTGCCTGTTCATCTTAGCCGATATGATGCCTGACAGGAGCTTCCATGTAGTACTGAGGCAGGTTATTGGTCGGTAGTTGGAGGGGACCGGTCCCTTCTTGGGGTCCTTGGGGATCAGGACCGTCCGACCTTCGGTTAGCCATTCTGGGTGTCTCTCGTTAACTAGCAGCTGGTTCATTTGTGCTGCCAGACGCTCGTGGAGTGCAGTCAGCTTCTTTAGCCAGTAGGCGTGAACCATGTTGGGCCCTGGTGCTGTCCAACTCTTCATACTGGAGACCCTTTCTTGGATATCTGCCACTGTGATGGTTACTGGACCCTGTTCAGGGAGGTCGCTGTGGTCTGCCCTCAGATCCACTAGCCACTGAGCATTGCCGTTATGGGTTGCGTCCTTCTCCCATATGCTCTTCCAGTATTGCTCCGTCTCCAGCCTTGGTGGTGCTGTTCTCTTATTATTGTTCCCTTGACCTTCCCCTTGCCACTGAGAGTACACCTTTGCTGGTTCTGTGGAGAACAGCTGGTTTATTCTCCTGCCTTCTATCTCTCTCGTGTACCTCCTCAAGCGGCTGGCCAAGGCTGTGAGTCTTTGCTTGGCAGTTTCCAAGGCCTCAGGTATGGACAGCTTGCTTCTTTGTCGCACCTTTCTGCAACTCCGTTAGTTGGCTAACCTCCCTCCGTGCTACTTTGATCTTGCCCTCTAGCCTCCTTCTCCATGGAGGGTACTGCCCCTTGTGGCTGTTCAACTTGTAGCCAAGCATCTCACTGATCACTGCTGCCGTATTGTAGATCAGCTTGTTAGTGTCGGTAATCGTGGTTGTAGGTATTGTCCGTAGTGCTGCATTAACATCATCTAGCAGACCTTCTGAGGGTACTTCACGTAATCTTGGTAACCGGCTACGAGGGATCCAGGTTTCAAGCTTGGCCATTATCCTATTTTTCAGGTCAGTTCCTCTCGCACTCAACGATCCTTCTCCTATCGCACTTGGGGCTATGTACCCAATCTCGGGTGGGGCTGATGATATCTTTGTCATTTATTAAAATTATAAATATATATTTTAACTCAAAAGTACAGTTCTTAAATTTAATGTTGCTGAAACAACAAAATAATAAAACATAAATAAATCTATCTGATTGAGGAATCACTCATCTTTGGAAAAGAGAGTTTATTACAGAGAAATGGCTCTTTCCAAAATAAAAGCTATACTATACGCTTCTTCTGGGCTATATTCTCAGCAGCATATTAAACATATCAGGTCCCCATAAGGAGAATCATGTGCTAACGGCTGTCTAAATGACTCGGGTAAAATCTGTAGCATCCGTGCTTGTTGTTTTTGTATGCTTCCACTTGTCTTTGCAGTAGGATGCTGTCGGAGTAAATGTGGTCATATTCGTTGTGTTCCCACTAGTGCTGTCAGCGTTAATCTCGTTAAAATGACATTAACGCCATAACGCGGCAAATCTCCGTTAACGAGTTACCGCGGATCGCCCCGTGTGTGGGGCTGGACATGGCGTCAACACGTTAACGAGCTAACTGCGCTAATGCACTAGTTCCCACCAATGTAATTGAGATTGCGTAGCCCATCCAACATACTGTTTTACTTTTGTCCATGACGTACTTACCATCAGGGTCATGCTTCACATGAAAACCAAGATAGTTCCAAACGCCAGATCTGAATGAACGTGGTGGAGGTTCAATTTCGGGTAACGTTGAGGCAGTTGCCATGTTGCAACCAGTTTGGCGTCTGTCTTGCTAGCTTGCTCTCTCTCTCTCTCTCTCTCTCTCTCTCTCTCTCTCTCTCTCTCTATATATATATATATATATATATATATATATATATATATATATATATATATTAGGGGTGCAACGATACACAAAATTTACGGTTCGGTTCGGTTCGGTTCGATACTTTGGTGTCACGGTTCGATATTTTTTCGATACAAAAAAATGTTCATGCCTTTTTAATTTGTCATTTATTAAAATTATAAATATATATTTTAACTCAAAAGTACAGTTTTTAAATTTAACCCTAACCCTTGTGCGTGTTTTTTATTTTGACAGCGAATGCGCACCTGCGGACCACTTATGTGCAGCCCTGGTTATTTAGCTCGTCATATTGCAGCCACAGAAATTCTTTTGTCCATGAAACCATAAAGCTGCACTTTCTTTTTGCCTTATATTCTGATTTGTCATAACTTCTCTGTTTTGTGGTAAGCTTTTCTTTGGCTGTCACTTCTTCACCCTGACCTGTCTTATTTGGCTCAGCAGAACTAAAATATATATCTGTCTGTGAAGGTTCTCAGTCATCCAGGTCATCGTAGTCAAATATAAATCCTGCTGCTTTTACACACGCACTCACATAAGCTCAGCGATTCTCTGCGCGATCAACCTCTCACATGTTTAAGCTGCGGGAGATTTCACTTGTCATGTTTGCATAGTAAGCTAACAATTAATAAGACGATGTCAGAGGAATTGGTGCGCAAATTATCATCACTCACAGATCAGTGCTGTCGCTCTCTATACACAGTTCGCGCGCTTGCAAAGTGAAAGCAAAAAAACAAGCGCAAATCAAACGCGATTTCAATATGTCACATATTGACAGTGGCTCACCGATGCCAATGACATAATTACCCAGCTACATTTCCGAAAGAATGCAAAAGCATTGACATATATTTTTCCTTCCTACAATAGCCCGACGGGCAGGGCAGAGAAAGATTTTGGTACCCCGACTGAAAAAAATCGCTAGCTCCGGGACGTCGGGCTAGCGATATTGCGAGCCCTGTATCTGATTGAGGAATCACTCATCTTTGGAAAAGAGAGTTTATTACAGAGAAATGGCTCTTTCCAAAATAAAAGCTATACTATCCGCTTCTTCTGGGCTATATTCTCAGCAGCATATTAAACAGCTGTCTAAATGACTCGGCTAAAGTTAGTAGCATGCTTGCTTGTTTTTTTTCTGCTTCCACTTGTCTTTGCACTAGGATGATGTCGGCGTAAATGTGCAGTCATATTCGTTGTGTTCCCACTAGTGCTTTCAGGCAGAGGTGGGACCAAGTCATTGTTTTGCAAGTCTCAAGTAAGTCTCAAGTCTTTATCCTCAAGTCTCAAGTCAAGTCTCAAGTAATGTCAGGCAAGTCAGAGTCGAGTCTCAAGTCACTGGTGTAAAAGTCCAAGTAAAGTCACAAGTCTGAAACTTTGAATTTCAAGTCCTTTCGAGTCTTTAAAAAACCCCCGAAAAAAAGCATGTTGCAGTTATATGCTAAATGTAAATATTAGACCATGTAATTTTTAAATCTGTGTTTTTCTCAACACATGACAAAATAGTGAACTTAGAAAATATACACAAATTGTGAAATTGCACCTCTTTAAAATGCAGCTCAATTAAACCTAGCTCCAAGAATAATTTTCACCGACAGTTCTGAGATAAGCTGCATGTTATTCTTGGATGCGCTTGTAGGACCGGCTTTAAAATCGCATGACAAAAATATCATACATAAATAAATGATATTTTAAAAAATATATAATTTAAAAAAAAACTGCATCACCAACGTAGCCTGGAAAACATTTGCTAGTTAGATGAAGTCAGCTATCTCATCGTAGCATATTTATATGCATATTTATAATTATACGCTTCTTGGAGTGAGTGCATACACTCATGAAGTTTAGTAACTTCCGGTCACTGCAACAAGCCCAGGTACAGTTTACCGACGGATGGGTGCAGGACCTTGAAATGCACCGTGTAGAAAGTAAAGACCATCGTACGTATCATAAGTTTACCAGTCTCACAAATCGTCGTCATAAATACACATTCGTTAACCGTTTATTAATAGGACCTTTGAGCTCAACGGTAGTTAATTAGCAGTGGAAATAATTTCTGGTAGCATCACAGAAATGTAGCAGTGACAATAATATTGTATGCTGTAATCGTACTGGGCAATTAGTGATACAAAACAACTGTTTTACCCTGTGAATAAAAGTATATGTTTTTGTCAATGTACCATAATAACAGAAGCGAAACACAATATTCTGTCAGGACAATTCACTATTTATGCACAATAAACAAAGGAGCATAGCGCGACAATTTCTGTTCAGCGCCAGACTTGCTTGTAACCTATATCACCAATTATGTTAAGAAAAATGACGCATTAACTACAACAGCAGACTGACCTTTGTGGAAATGCTTGGAGCAGACTAACCTGTGAGCTGGAGGGTTCTGGGACGTTATAATTGGTCTTTGAATGGCTGCAATCCAGTCGCATCTTTGTTACTTCGGAAACATGGCTCGAACAATTTCTCTTCAACGACGTAATCCGATAACAACCGATCTCTTTACCCGTCGGCTTCCCGTGGCTGTCATGCGACCAGCTATTGCAGTTAATAATACAACAGCTTCTTGACATTTTTGTGTTTCTTTTTATCGCTGTGTGACTGATTTCAATTGAAAGCCTGCGTGCGCTAGTACCGCTTGCCACGAGTTCCCAGAATCCTTTGTGGTTCTACCCGTGAATGACGTCACATTTTCAATCTCTATATAATATGCATGTTAAATTTTATATTTGGGGTAAAATATCAAGTCTTTTCAAGTAAACCGGTTCAAGTCCAATTCAAGTCCCAAGTCATTGGTGTAAAAGTCCAAGTCAAGTCACAAGTCTTAGAACATTATTTCAAGTCAAGTCTAAAGTCATAAAATTAATGACTCGAGTCTGACTCGAGTCCAAGTCATGTGACTCGAGTCCACACCTCTGCTTTCAGGTTAATCTCGTTGAAATGACCTTAACGCCACAACACGGCAAATCTCCGTTAACGAGCTACCGCCAATCGCCCCGTGCATGGGGCTAGACGGCCAACACGTTAACGAGCTAACTGCGCTAACACACTAGTTCCCACCCATGTAATTGAGCATTGCATGGCACATCCAACATACTGTTTTACTTTAGTCCATGACTCGCTTACCTTCAGGGTCATACGTCACATGAAAACCAAAATAATTCCAAACGCCAGATCTGAATGACGGTGGGGGAGGTCCATGTTGTAAGGAGAGCTTAACTTCTGTCTCGCTAGCTTGCCCTGCGCTCCTTCCTTCTGACAATGCTGTCTGTGTTGAGCGCTCAGTGAATCTGTGTTCTACTACTCCGCCTATGCTGCACTGTTGACCCTAGGCGGAGTAGTCGAACACAGATTCACTGAGCGCTCAACACAGACAGCATCGTCAGAAGGAAAGTTGATAAAATAAATTACAAATTTTGTATTGTTCGATACATATGCGTACCGAACCGAAAGCACTGTATCCAACGGTTCAATATCGATACGAATGTCGTTGCACCCCTAATATATATATATATATATATATATATATATATATATATATATATATATATATATTAGTGCTGTCAATAGATTAAAAAAAATTAACTAACTAATCTCACAATTTTCTGTTATTAATTGTGATTAATCTCAATTACTTTATTAATAGCCTGGCTCCAATTACATTTTTTTATTCTTTATATTTTAAGTAATTATCGTTGTTCACCGAAGTCCAGTGGTCTCCGGTGAGAGCGACATTCCTTACTTGCACAAGCTTGCTGGACTGCTGAGCCCTCTGGTCCCCATACAAAGTGTGCAGTCTCGACACAATGGTTCCTCTCGAGGGCAGATTGTAACACTCATCTCCTGATGCAGCACGAATGACTTCTCTCAGTCCATCATCTTCTACTATGCTAACTGGTCGGCAGTTTTTAGCTATCCAAACAACCAAGGAATTGGTTACCTTTTCTCTCACATTTTTTGTTATTCGTCCACAAGCACCATACTCCTGAAGCGTAGACTGGCGAGGTCCCGTAGAGGTGGATTCAGTTGGGTGTTTTGCTCTCAGGTGATACGCCAGTGATGAACTGCTTCTGTGGTACTTGAATTCAGCGTTGCAAATTGTGCATCTTACTCTCGTTTTGTCCAACAAGCCATCAGGCAACTTCTTAAAGAGAAACTTTCCACCCAAAAGTCCACCCTCGTCCATGCTTGCGTGTGTTAGCTAGTGTTAGCTAGATAGTAGCATGGTGTCACTTCTTCTTCTTCTTCTAATCATTTCTGTCAGGCCAAACGCCAGCATAGCACACTGTTGCCCCCTCCTCCAGAGGTGCTCATGAATTTAAAGGTCTTAGATTACAGGAAATTAATAAAAAAACAAAATCAGCGTTAAATTTTTTTAATGCATTAAACATTTCGCGTTGATCTTAACAATTAACACGATAATTTTGACAGCACTAATATATATATATATATATTAGGGGTGCAACGATACCCAAAATTCACGGTTCGGTTCGATACTTTGGTGTCACGGTTCGATATTTTTTCGATACAAAAAAATGTTCATGCATTTTTAATTTGTCATTTATTAAAATTATAAATATATATTTTAACTCAAAAGTACAGTTTTTAAATTTAACCCTAAACCTTGTGCGTGTTTTTTATTTTGACAGCGAATGCGCACCTGCGGACCACTTATGTGCAGCCCTGGTTATTTAGCTCGTCATATTGCAGCCACAGAAATTCTTTTGTCCATGAAACCATAAAGCTGCACTTTCTTTTTGCCTTATATTCTGATTTGTCATAACTTCTCCGTTTTGTGGTAAGCTTTTCTTTGGCTGTCACTTCTTCACCCTGACCTGTCTTATTTGGCTCAGCAGAACTGAAATGCTTTTACACACTCACTCACATAAGCTCAGCGATTCTCTGCGCGGTCAACCTCTCACATGTTTAAGCTTGCTGCGGGAGATTTCACTTGTCATGTTTGCATAGTAAGCTAACGATTAATAAGACGATGTCAGAGGAATTGGTGCACAAATTATCATCACTCACAGATCAGTGCTGTCGCTCTCTATACACAGTTCGCACGATTGCAAAGTGAAAGCAAAAAAAACAAGCGCAAATTCAAACGCGACTTCAATATGTCACATATTGACAGTGGCTCACCGATGCCAATGACATAATTACCCAGCTACATTTCCGAAAGAATGCAAAAGCATTGACATATATTTTTCCTTCCTACAATAGCCCGACGGGCAGGGCAGAGAAAGATTTTGGTACCCCGACTGAAAAAATCGCTAGCTCCAGGACATCGGGCTAGCGATATTGCAAGCCCTGTATCTGATTGAGGAATCACTCATCTTTGGAAAAGAGAGTTTATTACAGAGAAATGGCTCTTTCCAAAATAAATGCTATACTATCCGCTTCTTCTGGGCTATATTCTCAGCAGCATAAGGAGAATCATGTGCTAACAGCGGTCTAAATGACTCGGCTAAAGTTAGTAGCATGCTTGCTTTTTTTTGTCTGCTTCCACTTGTCTTTGCACTAGGATGATGTCGGCGTAAATGTGCAGTCATATTCGTTGTGTTCCCACTAGTGCTTTCAGGTTAATCTCGTTGAAATGACCTTAACGCCACAACACGGCAAATCTCCGTTAACGAGCTACCGCCGATCGCTCCGTGCATGGGGCTAGACGGCCAACACGTTAACGAGCTAACTGCGCTAACACACTAGTTCACACCAATGTAATTGAGCATTGCATGGCACATCCAACATACTGTTTTACTTTAGTCCATGACTCGCTTACCTCATACGTCACATGAAAACCAAAATAATTCCAAACGCCAGATCTGAATGAGGTTCAATTTGCCTGTTGCAAGGAGAGCTTAACTTCTGTCTCGCTAGCTTGCCCTGCGCTCTTCCTTCTGACTATGCTGTCTGTGTTGAGCGCTCAGTGGATCTGCGCTGGACAGTGCAGCCTAGGCGGAGTAGTCGAACACAGATTCACTGAGCGCTCAACACAGACAGCATCGTCAGAAGGAAAATTGATAAAATAAATTACAAATGTTGTATTGTTCGATACATATGCGTACCGAACCGAAAGCACTGTATCGAACGGTTCAATATCGATACGAATATCGTTGCACCCCTAATATATATATATATATATATATATATATATATATATATATATGTATACAGGGAGTGCAGAATTATTAGGCAAGTTGTATTTTTGAGGAATAATTTTATTATTGAACAACAACCATGTTCTCAATGAACCAAAAAAACTCATTAATATCAAAGCTGAATGTTCTTGGAAGTAGTTTTTAGTTTGTTTTTAGTTTTAGCTATTTTAGGGGGATATCTGTGTGTGCAGGTGACTATTACTGTGCATAATTATTAGGCAGCTTAACAAAAAACAAATATATACCCATTTCAATTATTTATTTTTACCAGTGAAACCAATATAACATCTCCACATTCACAAATATACATTTCTGACATTCAAAAACAAAACAAAAACAAATCAGCGACCAATATAGCCACCTTTCTTTGCAAGGACACTCAAAAGCCTGCCATCCATGGATTCTGTCAGTGTTTTGATCTGTTCACCATCAACATTGCGTGCAGCAGCAACCACAGCCTCCCAGACACTGTTCAGAGAGGTGTACTGTTTTCCCTCCTTGTAAATCTCACATTTGATGATGGACCACAGGTTCTCAATGGGGTTCAGATCAGGTGAACAAGGAGGCCATGTCATTAGTTTTTCTTCTTTTATACCCTTTCTTGCCAGCCACACTGTGGAGTACTTGGACGCGTGTGATGGAGCATTGTCCTGCATGAAAATCATGTTTTTCTTGAAGGATGCAGACTTCTTCCTGTACCACTGCTTGAAGAAGGTGTCTTCCAGAAACTGGCAGTAGGACTGGGAGTTGAGCTTGACTCCATCCTCAACCCGAAAAGGCCCCACAAACTCATCTTTGATGATACCAGCCCAAACCAGTACTCCACCTCCACCTTGCTGGCGTCTGAGTCGGACTGGAGCTCTCTGCCCTTTACCAATCCAGCCACGGGCCCATCCATCTGGCCCATCAAGACTCACTCTCATTTCATCAGTTCATAAAACCTTAGAAAAATCAGTCTTTAGATATTTCTTGGCCCAGTCTTGACGTTTCAGCTTGTGTGTCTTGATGTTCGATGATCACGCTTCAGAAGCTTTGCAATTTTGAGACTGCTGCATCCCTCTGCAAGATATCTCACTATTTTTGACTTTTCTGAGCCTGTCAAGTCCTTCTTTTGACCCATTTTGCCAAAGGAAAGGACGTTGCCTAATAATTATGCACACCTGATATAGGGTGTTGATGTCATTAGACCACACCCCTTCTCATTACAGAGATGCACATCACCTAATATGCTTAATTGGTAGTAGGCTTTCGAGCCTATACAGCTTGGAGTAAGACAACATGCCTGAAGAGGATGATGTGGACAAAATACTCATTTGCCTAATAATTCTGCACTCCCTGTATACACAATTCAGAAGGAAAACAAAGTACAGCCACCTTAACACTCTGGCTCTTTTCCATTAGACAAAAAGCCTTTGTCAAGATCAACAATGAACTGTAATTTTGAGTTCATGCCTTCACAGCTTCCCCATTCTAGCTGGAATCGATGTGCAATTCAGTTGGAGCATTCATGATTACACCATGTCCTGGTAAATAACAGTGTGCAACATGTTTTTCACTGGTTTACTGTAAATGTGACCATTTTAAGAAGAATGAACTTTAAAGGTCAGGACTGTGCTGGTGTTAAAAATATTGTCTCCTTATTTTAGAAAATGTTTTAATGGAGTTGCTGAGAGTGGATGAGAGGAATTAGGTTGATCAGTAATTCTAAATTGCCCATAGGTGTAAATAGTTGCCTGTTTCTCTGTGTTAGCCCTGCAACAGACTGGCGATCTGTCCAGGGTGTACCCTGCCTCTCACCCAGTGGTAGCTGGGATTGGCTCCAGCCCCTCCTGATGACCCTGATGAGGATAAGGAGAAGACAATGGATGAATGGACAGTGTGAGAGAAAGTTAAAATAAAAATTCAAATGATAAAAATTCAATAATGTGGGTGATAAAATTCATAATAATAAAACAAGGAAATAAATCAGCGTATATGCAATTTAAAAAAGATAAACACACCCTTACATCATTAACTTGAGGCAATAAGGACTACAAGCAGACCCACTAAAAGGTAATTTGGCTGAAGTCCTAGTCATACGGGACGTCAAAATAAAACAGACTACAGCAGCTTACAAAGTGTTTCTTTTTAAAATCCATGTGCAAACCAAGACACTGGGAAAGCTACATGTAACTGTCAGTGGTGTTAGATGCCTCAATCTGCTAAAGGATGCAATATATTAGAGATGGAAGAGATAGAGAAGAAATAGGGGAGGCATGATTAGATAACTATCACCAGCTGCGCTGGCCAGCCTCCCCTGGCATTACTCATGAACCCACTGCACCTTTCCTGCAGCTGATCCACAGACCACACCCCACCATCATAATATGGTACTTTAATTTATTGCCACCTTTTCAACAAATGCAACCAAAGTTTAGGATCGTGCTCCAGTCCTCTGGTTTTTCATGCTGCAGTTATCTGATCTTTTCGTTAGTCAGAAGTCCAGAATTTCTTTATTTAACTAGCATTGATGAGAGTGAGAAGCTCTTTTGTGAGCATCCTTTTTTGTAAACGTGTGCATTTTGATATGCGAGACAGTATTTCCTGATTTCTTTCTTTTTTCCTTTACGGTCTTTTTGCTTACCCTTTTCCCATCAGACTTAATTTAAATAAAGGTTGATTACTTGTGATAAGCAGCTGCCGGTTGTCTGATAAAGTCATTGCTCTTGATAAGCTGAAATGGCTTGTCTAAGCACAACATCAAGGGCCTATTTGTACTGTCACATCCAAATATTACACCATGTCTTCAGAGGACATCTGTGATGTGTCTGTCATGGAGAACAGAATCATGAACTGGAGGGATGAACCCTGGAGAGGGATCAGACTGAAATGACAAGGCAGAGCACACTGAACTCAGCAGGGAAAGACTCCCCAAGTTTCACCTCCAGACAGGATGAGACGTAGTTGGCAGGCAAGAAATGGAGAAAAACTTTTGAATCAGTTTGAGGAACATTTTAATGGTTTTTACACTCAGGTATGAAGCTGGTTTTAGATATAATCATGAATATAAAATGCTGTACTATTTTAATCTTGTGTTACTACTGAAAGGACATGAGTACTATTATTCTTTGTTACCCTTCTTAACAAGAGAGTGCAGAACAACAGGTGTAACTGGTCCTCAGGTATTCATACATTGAAGCATCTTTGTATATATCTGTGCCCAAGACATTACTTTTGTTTAGAATATGCAATATATCAAACTACTACAATACTACTCTTTCATAATTTATAACTTCATAAAAAAGTTGCATATTTTTCTAAAGCAATTGGAGTCTGCATCAAATTTTAATGGCTTCATCTATTGCTCATGCTCTACCTCCATCAAGTTTCAGGAAATTTAGCTAAGCATTTTCCCCCCAATCTTATCTTGCTGAAAGACAAAGAGAAAGATCAACATACAAAAACAGAAGAAAATGACTTTTCTGTGACGGTTCTGGGAATCGACTCTGTATTTGTAAAACATTTGTTATTAACAAGATTTAAATGCAAAACGGGTGTTCTTATCAGTTTCTCAACACAAGAGGGAATGTTTCATTCTCACAAATGTTATCACAAAGTAAAAAAAGACTCTAATACTACAGAGGTAGCAGTAGGAGGTGTGGTATTTTATCAACAAGAACCATACTATCATAATGAAAATAACAGATAAATAATAATAACTAGCTAAGCCAAAGGCTGCATTTTGAAGTAGGCCTCAGTGAGGCCTGGCATCTGTGAGAGAGGATGACAAATAAAGAATGAGGAAGGGAAGAGCAAGAACAAACATATATGCCAGCATTTACATGCCTATGATGGGAAGAGGAGTGTTTCAAGTGTGAACCTGCTTCTCAACTTCATATGAAACAATGTGAATAAACAACTGTCAACAATATAGTGTAACATAACAGACATAAAGAGGAAATGGCACAAGATGCAAGTTATTCTCTGAGAAGTTTGTTAAAACAGCATTTGTATGGTGCAGCAGAGGACAACACTAAGCAGTGACCTGCATAAAGAGCCTTAGGCAACTGTCAGAGTGTCAGACTTTACCTTGTAACCACTGAGCTGCTGTGCAGAAATTTGGCAATGAAAAACATAAAATGTAACAGCCTGTCAGTAAAACCACAAGCCATGATGGTGATGAAACGGTGAACAAAATATTAATTATACCTATTATCTTGATGGTAATGTTCCTTCATATAAGGGAATCATGATTTCACTACACACAATAGTTTTATTTTCCCTCTGTGCGTGCAGAAGTCTGGTGAATTACATTTATGTCTAGGAAACATTTTTAAGTAAAACTGGGGAATGACAAAAATCCTAAAAACCTTTTTGTGCCATGTAAAATAAATCCGTTTGCATGACTGGTTCGTCTTGCATGTGGGATGTTTTACAGGGTGAAAAAAGTTAAAACTACTACTACTGAAATGAAGACCACAAGCACACATACACATGCACAGGGCTACATCAGGGTTTTTAAAAACAGTAATGTCCTTGACACAGAGCTGAATACAGCCACTACTAAGTAAAATAAAAAATGAAATGATTAGAATAGTAATAATTAAAGGTAAGAAAAAATAATGAGTCTGTAGTATAAAAATGTTGCCATTTCCAAAAACATAAGGATATGCGTATGCTGAGCAAGTGAGGGATGAAATCACCATCTGACCAGTCAGTTCTTTGGATATAGTGCCACAATTCCTGCATTATCCCTCAGACCTCTTAACGTCCCTCTTAGACCTCTATATGCAGAAATCTATTTACCAGATTAGTGCAAATGCAAATGCTAGGGATGCAAGTGGTGCACTGGTACTTACACCCTCACTCAACATGAAATAAGCACACTAAAGTGAATTAAGGGTGCCCTGGTTGTATTAAGTGCACTGTTAGCCTTTGCAGTAATTTCCAGAGCTTAGTACTGCAAAATCAACAGTAAAAAACTCTAAAGGATGTTAGCAGTTTAGTACTGTAATTTGCATGTAATTGTGGGAAAATTCCATGAGATTACATTATTTTTACGGTAACTCACCGTACTCATGGAAACAGCTGTAAAATACAGCAAATGTAACAATTGGTGATGTTACTGAGATTATACTATTACACCATCCGGATTTCTGTTGTTTTCTACTGTAGATCTAAGAGTAATTACTTAAATTCTTATTCAGAGTGTATTACTATAAAATGTGATTCACTGTGAAAGTAGTATAACATATAAACTACAATATACAGCATAATTTTTAACTTAAGGAGTAAGTTGCAGCCACACTAAAATTTAATTCCTTGAACTGAATGGAACCTCATATATTAATAAATGTATTTGTTTATTCAAACAATGTGAAACACTATTAATACTATTAATTAATAGTATACTTGTAAGGTTAGCATTGTCATAGAGTCATAGAGACATTATGACATTATGCTAGTACAATTATGGTGAACAAAAAGTACATCTAAAAGTTAATTTCAAGAATACTGTTATGTACTAAAACGGGGGCCAATATAGTCCCAAGAAGCATTATTAGTATACGTACTAGGCAAGGTATACTTGGGAAATATAACTGAAGTATACTTATTTTTTGTATGGCCAGCAACAAAAACTAATGGCTACATTTAGAGTAATGTTTAAAAATGACTTCATTTAGCAGGGTGTTCCTTTTTTTCTCTTCTTATTCTTTCTTATACTGGACCTTCATTTGTTTTGTATAAGGTGGTACTTTTTAAGACACCTCTGCCTAACTACAGTGAACTAACCTAATAATATGCTCTGGTCGTCATTTTACACAAGTTAAGGTGTCACATCCATGAAACCTACACCACTAACCAGCATCAGTACTACAACTTCACTCACAAAATTAATAAATTCTGGGACAAGCAGAAACTGTATTTTTAGCGGTGCATTTTGTTGCAGGCCAGACTGCTATTAGATGCACTGTCCTAAAGAAATAATTCCTTTGTAGCACCACTTCGTCTTGGTTCAGAAGAGATGTCCTGGATATACATGATAATGTAACACATTACCACAGTTTAGCGCGTTGGGTTGTGTTTTTAAAGCGATTGTTACGTTTTTAAAGCTTTTTAATGTGACAGGTGCGATAGCCGACACCACACCTTCACCTGACGTACAATGTGACGTATGACGCACACGTCAACAATGGGGATAGAAAATAGAAAATATTGCTCGAGGTGGTTAATGCTCCTTTCGCTGGTTGCCAACCACCATTAAATAACAACAAGAAGAAAATATTGATCTGCTTCTCTTAGTTTTGCACGTTTAAGCCGCAATTCTCAAATAAAGCTGCAAAGCAGGAGAACAACATGGCCATCAACTATTCTGTGCCACAGATCCAGTTCGCTGCAGCACAGAGTGATGATGAAACCGTTAACATGTGCAACTTAGAAGTAGTCAGAGGCAGAGATGGGCACTGTAATCTGATTACTTTTTTCAAGTAACGCGTACAGTAAGGGATTACTATTGCAAAAACGGTAATTGGATTACCGTTACTTTCCCGTAGGAACGCTGCGTTACTGTGTTACTGTGTTACTGCGTTACTAAAACGAGAGTGCCCGTTAGTGACAACAGCTGTGTGCAGATCAACATATCGATTGTGGGAGAGAGTATGAGCGTGCAGCGTTTAAAGCGTGGAAGTACTGACCTTACTTTGAGTTTGATTCCATAAAAAGTGACAAAAACATTAGCGTCCGTTGTGCGTGGGAAGAAAACTTCTTTTTACAGCGAAAAAAACCCCTAAACTTCCAAGCAAGCACCGAGTGCACAACGAGGTAATGGGAAACTCACAGAGAAACTCGCGGATTCTTCAACTGACCGCGGCACACCTGCACCAGGGTAAACCTCCGCCTACCCTAGTCCTGCTTTACAGGTGAAAATAGAGCAACAGCACCACAGAGTCTTTGACTTTATTTATTTTCTGCTGTGTTTTACTTGCATCTATTTGAAAGAGTGAGTGTAAACACAAAAAATATTTTATTTTATGTGCTGGAATGTGCAGAAAATAGGTTTCAATGTTAAACTAATTTATTCAAGTCAGAATGTTGCATATAATTAAATTTTTGCTTGATGCATAAAGTTAAAAGATTAAAACTGATAAAACAAGTTAAAAAAAGAGACTTTTCCATTTGATTACATTTTGTATGATGGAGTATGTAGAAAAAGTAGAATTAGGCTGAAAGATCTATCACTCTATCACCTATTCAGGTTGTAAATCGGGTTTTTAAAAAGTAACTAAGTAACTAAGTATTTAAAATTACTTTTGAAAATAAGTAATCAGCAAAGTAATGGGATTACTTTTTGGGGGAAGTAATCAGTAATTAGTTACTGATTACTTTTTTCAAGTAACTTGACCAACACTGGTCAGAGGTAACTGGATGTTCAATCGGGTTAAATGCAAGGTTGATTGGATTATATCTGAAGATCATATGCTATTCGTGATAACTCTGCTAGACTCCAAATTGCTCATCCATGCGGGAGTATCTCAAAATTAAATGAAACCACTTCACACTTTTTCCCTAAAACGGACTGATTAAAGTTTGATCGGAACCAAGTGTTTTTTTCACTTATTCGAGAGAAGTCCGAAATGCGTTCCTAATACTGTTTGTTTTGACTTTTAAGCTACCCTACCCGGATATTTTCATTCAAATGCTAAGACAAAATGTCAATAGCTATGAATGTGGAGAGTCAAAAGACTAGTTTGGTAATAGTTGCCGATGGATTTATGAGAATTGATAGAAACTTGGACGTTTCCAACAGGTGAACTACCGAGGTTGCGCCCAAATGCTTAAAGCTGTTAGCTGGTCAGTGTTTTCAGGTGTGCTTGTACTACCTGTACGGTGCGGAGTGCTGACTAAGTCATGTTAAACCCATTAAAGCGTCGAGCTCAAATATCTTTTCATTTTTCTGCACTGTTCTCTTGTCGGCACACATTTTCTGTTTCCTGAAGCCTTTTGTGAATAATTTTGATCATGTAAAAACTGGGAATTGGTCCCTATTGACAATACTCTTATTTTTTGCCATTTAGGGAAGGTAATTGGTCACTGAACTTTTTGCAACTATGTGTATTTCTAAATTTTGTGGCTTCAGTGCACGCAAATTTATATTGTTCAGTTTGCATGTTAAAAGCCTGCCAAGCACCCCAAGGCTGATTATGCTTGGTAAGAAGTCATTCATGAAATAGAGCTGATTAGACCATATTAAAATTTCTGTTTGGCACAGGAGCTTTTCGTGGACACAGGTATCCAGTCTCTGTTTTGTTAGCTCAAATTTCTGTAATTTCCTTTATAAACCAAGGTTGTTGGACATGTGTCTCAGTGAATCCAGCAAAGTAACAATATCAAATTTCACATTTCATATTACTGATCAACATAGTAGTCTAGCTAGACCAACAGCAGAAATACTGAACTCAATACTGTAAAGTTTAACAGCAGCACAAACTATAAACTCCAAAATAACCATACAGTTGATTCATCTCCGGTAATCTAACTGGGCTGACTCTTTGTTAGGTGTGTTTAATGTGCAGAATAATTCCCAATTATGTACAATTATAATATGTTAAAACGGACTTATGTACATAAGGCCATTAATAATTAACTGCACATAGCTATTTGCTTTATGACTATCAAGACAGTGTGAAGAAGTGAAGTACAGAAATTATTTTATGTTGCATAATGACAACATGTTGCCCCTATACATTTAAGGACAAAGTTCAATGACCGCCACCTGCTGGATGGTGAGTGCAGAGGGGCGTGTAATTGTTGAGCTGGACAAAGAGAACATCTTTGCTGATGCAATGTCAGTCTTCTTTGGTTCATTTTATGTATTGAACCTGGAATACCAGGAGTCAGCATGTGCAAGGTTTTTTGTAAGGATAAACCCTGATGAAGCGCCTTGAGGCGACTTTTGTTGTGATTTGGCGCTGTATAAATAAAATAGAATTGAATTGAATTGAAGAGGGAACAAAATGTACCTCCAAGGTTGGGACAAGCAGAAGGACTGAAGCGAAAGGTTGTTCACATTAACCCTCATGTCACAACTTTCCTCCAGCGGCTTACTGAATTTGAGTGGAGAACTTCAAATTAGGTAAGTGTTTTGGCCATTTTTAGGGAATTTCTTGTATAATTTAAGTATCCAATGTGTTGTTACCTGTGTCTCCACAGATGATCCATGGCCCATGCTTTCTGGACATTTACACAAGACGAACAACAATGAAGACAAGCTCTCTTGCCATCTTGCAAGACGCTGTCTCTGTCCAATAGGTTTTTTGAGTGCAACAGTTTTGATTTTTTTCCCTTCTTTTACCCGTTTGTTAAAAATTATTTCAGCTACTTACACTTTAATTGTCACATGTATTGGCTCACCCTACAAATCAATGAACTCATTCCACAAAGCAAGATCAGGGTTCAGTGCAGGTCAGTCAAGTTCCTTCACACCACACACGCTCATCCATGTCCTTGTGGACCCTGTTTTGTGCATTGATTTGGTAGTGTGAGCCAGTATTTTGGACAAAGTGTACTGATGATGCGTGATAACGGTAAGTTACTGGTTAATATATTGCAGTTTATTACCTTGCAGCGGGCTTACAGTGACATACCGTGAATAAACGGTAGTATACCAATTTCTTAATCACAGTATGATGTTACTTTGTTGACGTAATTTACGACATAACGACATAACGGTATCTCACTGGCGTCACTGTCGCCAGTGAGATACCGTAAAAAAAGGCTACAGGTGCGTTACCATAATTTGTCCAAGAGTATTATACCACACCAGCAAAAAACGGTATCATCCTGCAGAGCGGTAAGCTACCGTAACACGGCGTCATGGTATGACGCTGGCAACAGTGACGCCAGTATGTTACCGTAAAGTGGCGATGAAAAGCCTAACAGTGTGTCATATTTTAGTTCTATATCAAATTAAAAAAATAAAGAAAAACATATAGATGTGGATATTTAGTGCAAATGCACATAAAGTATGTGTGCAAAATGATCAAAAAAGTTTGTAATTCAATCCATAAAATGCACAATACCTTTTTTAAATTTGGCTGATTTCTGTTTCAAGTTAATCTCTCTGTGGACCTCTACAGCACTACCACCACACCTGCTTTATTCGGATCCCTGGAAACATTTTCTTTCTTTTTTTTATGACTAGTTTCACAAACACTTTTGCAATTTCAGCCATCATGTTAAGGATCATCACTGATGTCGAGAGCTTGGTCACCATGTGTGGGCCAGAGGGCAAATAACAGTCTTCTGTGGAAGAGCCCAAAGGCAACATCAGGTAAGCAGGATTCATGTTATTTTCTGTAACATTCACAGGGCTATACAACATGTGTGTGTGTGAGAGGAAACTTAGCGCAAACAACCTGAATTGTGACATGAGACCTCATGTCTTTGTAGCTCACCACGCACTGAAAAGACAGGAGGTTTTTTGCTATTTTTTTCTGTAAAACACAAGGAGAACCTCATATGCACAAAGACCAAAATCTGCATGCAAATGATTGAGTGCAGAGAAGATGAGAGAGAGAGGAGTCTGGTGTTACACGACAATACATGCAGCACCTTTTTTGCCCAAAGCTCAACATTTAGCCACTGAGATCGCATTATCTAGCATCTAACAATGTTACCTGCACACACAATTTACAATCCCTTTGCACCAACTTGGATTGAATTATTCTTCTATTATTCATTTCAGCCTATTTCCTGGGTGCACTATTGTGTTTGTGGCTGTTTTCAGGCAAACATAAAAACAAACATCTTAGAAAATCGAAGTTTTTTCTTTTCAAAGTTCTTAAAAATGAGGCAGACCTGAGTTTTTATTTCCCTATTGTTGTTAGGATGCCTGGGTCGTTGACCCAGGGTTTTTGAGTTTATTATATTATTTATAATTTCTAGTCTTTGGGTTTTTGTTAGAGTCATGTCTTATGGTTTGTTTTAATGTGTAATCCTTAGTTGCTGTCTCCCCTGTCCACTATATCCCCGTTTCCAGTCAGTGTCTGTGTCTGCCCTGGTCCCACGTCTCTGTTCCCTCTGTTGTAGTGCCTGCATGTGAGTCTGTGTCTTTGTTCAGTCTGTGTTATGTGTTTCCTGTTTTACTTTGAAGGTCTCTGTCTTATCTCAGTGTGTTCAGTTTACGCTTCCTTGTCTCGTCAGTTCTGATATGCCCCAGCTGTGTTTCCCTCCTGTTGTCCATTCCCTGATTGCTCCCTCTATGTATTTAAGCCCTGTGTTTCAGTTTGTCATTGTCGCGATCTACCCTTATTTTGCTGTGTGTTCTGTCTGTGTAAAGTTTACCTTGGAGTCTCAGTTTTGTTACTTTTTGGAGTTCAGCATTAAAGCTGTATTTAAGTTCACCTTTGATTTCTGTGAGTCTGCATTTTGGGTCCTTCATATCACCACCCCTGCGTGCACACAGCCTTCACATAACAATTGTAGATATATAAATTTATATTACATTATGACCTCAGCCTTTATGACCCTAAACTTCAATAAGTAGTAAAGGCAGAATGATTTGCAGCATTTTAGCTTTCACTTCTAGTTGCAGGATCTCTAACATTAGAATCATAAACTGTGCCTCATATAGGTTTTATTTTGGTACTTTACACGTCACACAGTTTCAAACATTGCTTATATGGCAAAGTTCCTCTTTTCTGTGTCTTATCTATTAATATGCCTGTGCACTAAAACTTCCTGTTTTTCAGTCTGGCTGAGCACTTTGTGAGTCAAAAGTGGCCTTGCTCTACAAGCCTTCATTATTAAAGTACATAAAACAATATAATAGGAAAATAAGGATACTAAGGATATTGATTTCATGACACTCTTCAACAATGAGACCTCTGGCCATGGTCCACTAATATGGTGTTTATAACACCACCCAGTTCTCCTGCTTTTTTTGCGATTGTCCAGTAAAAGTGTTGAATTATCATACTATTACAAAAGACATACATATGAAATTAATGCATATTGAATAGAATTTAAATGTTATTATAAAAAGCAAAACTTCTTGCTTTGATCATGCCTCCAGTACACAATTAGTAAAAAAAAAACATACATAGATAATTGAAATGGAAAACAGTAACACAATTTGTTATATGTATAAAAAGATAACATATTTGTCAAAAATTATTTCAACACTGAGCATTTTCAAAAATATGCTGTAAAATTTTACGTCAGTAATGCAGCACTCATTATACAACAAAAATATCAAAGAAACAGTGCAGTTACGCCAAAAAATTATCAGACAAATATAAAAAACAAAGAAACAGTGTCGAAAAGTAAAAATTCTTAAAAAAAGACTTGATTTTAGATATATACATTTACATTGCAACACATAGACAGTAAAGTTTTTGTACTTTTTCAGAAAATTAAAATTTAAACCTTTGACTTAAACATAAAATCCAACTTCAGATATTGATTTTTAAAATCTTATAAGAATTCAGAATTCTTGCCTATTGACACAACTCTTGTTTGTTTTCTATCAGCACTCTTCCAACTGTCTGAAACTCAAACGCATACCAGTTCAGCACATTGCCTGCTGTGAAGCTCAGATTATTCGAGTAGTTCTGGATCTCACAGGAGGAAAGGGTGCGGTCCCACATGTGGACATCGGATATCATGCCAACAAAGGACTGATTGATGTCAAATCCCCCACCATGGGTATCCTGTTCCTGAGAAATGGCAAAGACTTTAATTAGAAGATGTATTGTTATATTTTGATATACCTAACTGTATGGTCTCAAGCAAAATCATCTACAGTTAGACATCAGTCAAGCTGTAATCACTGGCTAAAAACAGTTTGGTGATATCACTGACACATCTTTAAATTGTATGATCTAATAAACTTTGAGTATTTCATTTATGTGTTTTAGTATTCAAATGTATAATTTCTTCTAGCCCCAGAGTATATTATACATATATTGGATGTAACATGTAGCCCACAAAACATACTCTAAATATAAACGCTCTTATGCCGCAATGAACCACATGTCCATGAACATGAACAAATGGATCAAATTTTGAATTTGTATTATATTTGTCAGTGTCTGTTTGTTTGAAGATAAAGTAAAAGCTTTCTATGTGTGGTGCTTTGTAAAGGTACCTGTCCTAAGACAATGATAATGGGTCCATTGATGTTGGATCCAGAGCTGGTGAATTTTCTACTTGAGGGGACTCCATCGACCCACAGCTGCACGAGTCCAGAGGTAGCGTTCCAAGTGGAACAAATAGAATGCCATGTGTTCAACTTGTAGGCAATCCCTTCAACTGTATTCGACTTGCCCCTGGCCCACAGTTCAAATAAGCCATTTGCAGCTTTCTTGAATATCAGGAAGTTATTGTCAGCAGAGGGTGTAGCCAGAGAGAACAAGGAATGGTCTCTATTGAGGTCAGTAAAGGACCTAAAAGCAGTGAAAAATGGATTTAATAGTCTGATATGCGGTAGTTACATGTTTCTTTATTTAATTCAGTTTGTTTAATTAAAAATACCTGAAACACACGGTTACAGCCTTCAGATCTTGTCTTGATGTAGTCACCCTCACATGAGCTGTATTGGTTTGTTGTGGGAAGGTGAATATTTTATTTGCCAGATCTTTAAAAAAATAGAGAAACATATGAATAATGCAAATAGAAAAGGAAGTAATAAGCAGCATACTATAATAAAAATGAATTAATAAAAGAATATTTGAGAAAACCTAAAATCAAAACAGAAGAATGATTTTTGTTGAAGCTGTTTGTCTTTACGGCAAAGTTTGCCCTCCACAGAGCAACAGCACTAGTGCAGCTAATGCTTCACAATACAACAACACTTCACATTCACATTAAATATTAACTATAGGAATTCTGTTCCTGAGAAATGGCCGAGAGATGAATTAGCAGGTGTATTTCACTCTTATGTTTTTATGACAGATGACAAAAAGTCTAATAGAAGAATAATGAGCTTTTTTTGGAAAACATATTGCAGACATGCAATGATTTATGCAATATGATTTTTCATTTATGCAATATTTTATCATTACCAATGTGCATTCAAATGAAATGTATACAAATTTAATTGGTAGTGAAAATGTTAAATGCAACCTTTAAAAGCTCGAATTTTCCCTCCATAATACCTGCCCATATCTGTGTGCCCTGAAACATTCTAGCTGGAAACTCAGATCACTGCATATTAATATTTGCCATTGTTTGATTATTTCTGACATATTTGGAATTAATCCCTGCCTCTAACACTAAGTATCAAATGAATTTTAAATTTTTTTTTACAATAATAGGTATAGAATTTGAAAGGAAAGAAAATTGGTTTAGCCATAAGTTTTGCCAAGTGAACGTAAGGTGTGGTGTTTAAACATATTCTGTCTCTTGTCATCGTAAGCTGTGTAGCAGGCAGTCTATGGACCCAAATGCAGGACTGAGATGCAGTATTAAACCCGAAGGCGGCAGTTTTTATTCACTGGCAGAAAAGGAACTGAGAAACACAATACTTGAGCACTAGAAAATAAAACCAAAACTCAAACTAGGAAGGATGATCTAAACTGGGAGTTCATGACGAGACCAAGGGAAGCGAAACTAGAAACTCTAACATGAAATAGGACTTTCAAAGTAAAACAGGAAGCACACGACAGGCACAGACTTGACACTGAGCTAAACCTACACTGAACACGAGGACACAGGAACAAAAATTTACAGAACATAGAAGAACTTGAGTGCTAGAAATACAAAACTAGAAGTCATAAGCCACCATGATGAAATCCAAGACCAAAAATAATAATACAAAAAACTGAAACACCAGGTCACCGACCCAGCACCGTGACATCTATTCCTGCTTTCCTTTTGAATAAGGATGAAGGAGTATATATCTAAAATGGTAAACATGGACACCTCTAATGTTAGTATTTATCAACACAGTAGGCTACACACTCTAAGTCTAATACACCTTCATTGTTATTAATTTTGGTTGCATATGTTAAATACTTAATAATTAAGATAAAAAAAAAAATAGAAGGTACTTTGAGGGATTGCAGTGCACGATGTCAGCATCACCAGTAGAAGCACCAGCAGCATCTACAAAGACATGCAAACATACCAATTCACATTGTTTATTGGTACTGGTGATACAAACAAATCTGATGTCACTTTCATCATCCGCACCACAATACACGTAAAAGGGTTTCTGCACATGCAATACATTTTGTTTCAATATGAAAATCATATCTTACCTTGGATACAGTGTCAGGATAGAGCCTTCTATACTCTGGGTCCTTTTGTGAATGGTTTGTTTTTTAACAGTGCAGAATGGTTCCTTTTATACCATGGCTGCTGCTGTAAATGGTTAATTTTTTATGGCAGTCATTGTTTCTGTAAATTTCCATGTTCCTACTTCCCGCACGTGTGTTTACAACTTATGGGATTAGATCCGAGGAATCTGAAAACTTCCCCTTCACGCCTATAGCGAAGTTTGAATCAACAGTCACTAACATTCATGTCTTTGGGTTATAGAAATAAGTTAGAGTATGCGGAGTAGAGTCTGTTTTGACAATCTTGTCAATTATAAGTGACACAAAAGTGTGCATTTCATTCTTACAAATGAAACAGAGAAGAAAAAGGGGTACGTATCAATACATTACACACAAAGCCCAGCTTTGAAAACTCCAAACTATGTAATAAAAAATGCAATATACGCTTTAAAACCATTTTTATTGTGTAACATATTAATAGTATAGATTGGAAAAATTCTTTACATTGGGCATAAAATTGGTATTAACAGTATTAACAGTAATGGTATCGCTTGTCTTCTATCAACACTCTTCCTGTTATCTGAAAATCCAGAGCATTCCAGTTCAGCACATTCCCCAGAGTGAAGCTCAGCTCATCTGAGTAGTTTTGGATCTCACAGGAAGACATGGTGTAGTCCCACATGTGGACATCAGATATCATGCCAATAAAAGACTGATTAATATCAAATTCTCCACCATAGGAATCCTGTTCCTGAGAAATGGCAAAGAGTTGAATTAACAGTTATATTGCACTGTTTCTGTCAGTCACAAATAAGGAGAATGAGAATATTTGGAAAACATAAATAAATAAATGCTGTGAAATTTCGAAACATTTTAATTATATAACATAATAATAGTATTGTTTGTCCAACGTACAGTGGTTTGGCTTGTAAACTTTTCCACATTTTGTCACATTGTCACTCTATTTAGTCATTAGCACTCATCAGGCAATGTCTATGGGCAACTGACTGCACTCAGACCAAAGGGGGCTGAATAATTACGTGACAAACACGTGTGAGCTGTGTTTGTCGTTTGGAATCATGTATGATTTTCGTTCCACTTCTCACATGTACACCATTTTGTGTTGGTCTTTCACGTGGAATTCCAATAAAATTGATTCATGTTTGTGGCTGTAATGTGACAACATATGGGAAAGTTCAAGGGGGCCGAATACTTTTGCAAGCCACTGTAAGTAGTCTGAGTCACCTTAGCATAGTACCTACATAAAATGGAAATGGGGAAATCTAAAGCAATGCTGATCCCAAAAATACTAAAACCAAACCAGGAAAAATGCTTCACTGGAAGTTTGGAGCTGCACTCCTTATGGATATCAGCACAGGTTCCAGACAAGTATTGTCAGGTCTTATACTCTTTTTGTTAAATATAAAATTGTGGTTTTCACTTTAATTCTTGTCTTTAATATAAAGTGAACTTGAAGCACTAGTATGTTGGTTACAGATCCAGAGCTTCAGCCTGTTCTGTTTCCCCATCGCTCTGTGCTAAGCTAACATAATTAACCTCTCAGACCAAATCACTGTACTTTATCTAATATAGCAACTGTACACCAGTCACAGTGAGTTTGAACTGTACCTGTCCTAAAACAATAGACATGGGTTCACTGATGTTGAATCCAGAGCTGACGAATTTCCTGCTGGAAGGCTTTCCATTTACCCACAGCTGAATTATTCCAGAGGTAGCATCCCAAGTGGAACAAATCGCATTCCACGTGTTCAACTTGTAGTCTTGCAATGCAAATTCAGCATTTTTGTCCCTGACCCACAGCTCAAACAAATCACTTGCATCTAGTTTGAATATCAGAAAGTCATTGGAAGCACGCGATGTTGCCAAAGAGAAAATAGGGTGGCCTCTTCTGAGGTCTGTAAAGGATCTGTAAGCAATGACAAGACACTGACATACATGATGATGCTTATGATTATGATGATGATTATTATTATTATTACTATTTGATTTTGCATATTCAACATTACCTGAGACAGACAGTTACAGCACTTAAATCTTGTTTTGTTGTTAACAGCTTCGTGTGAGCTGTGTTTGTCGCTTCTGGGAAGGTCAACATTTTACTTTCCAGGTCTTAAAGGAATTAGAGAAATAAATTAATAAAATGATTAGTAACTTTCCGTGATGCTGATAACCAGACCAGATTTCTCACACCTACAGGGAGTGCAGAATTATTAGGCAAGTTGTATTTTTGAGGAATAATTTTATTATTGAACAACAACCATGTTCTCAATGAACCCAAAAAACTCATTAATATCAAAGCTGAATGTTTTTGGAAGTAGTTTTTAGTTTGTTTTTAGTTTTAGCTATTTTAGGGGGATATCTGTGTGTGCAGGTGACTATTACTGTGCATAATTATTAGGCAACTTAACAAAAAACAAATATATACCCATTTCAATTATTTTTACCAGTGAAACCAATATAACATCTCCACATTCACAAATATACATTTCTGACATTCAAAAACAAAAACAAATCAGCGACCAATATAGCCACCTTTCTTTGCAAGGACACTCAAAAGCCTGCCATCCATGGATTCTGTCAGTGTTTTGATCTGTTCACCATCAACATTGCGTGCAGCAGCAACCACAGCCTCCCAGACACTGTTCAGAGAGGTGTACTGTTTTCCCTCCTTGTAAATCTCACATTTGATGATGGACCACAGGTTCTCAATGGGGTTCAGATCAGGTGAACAAGGAGGCCATGTCATTAGTTTTTCTTCTTTTATACCCTTTCTTGCCAGCCACGCTGTGGAGTACTTGGACACGTGTGATGGAGCATTGTCCTGCATGAAAATCATGTTTTTCTTGAAGGATGCAGACTTCTTCCTGTACCACTGCTTGAAGAAGGTGTCTTCCAGGAACTGGCAGTAGGACTGGGAGTTGAGCTTGACTCCATCCTCAACCCGAAAGGCCCCACAAGCTCATCTTTGATGATACCAGCCCAAACCAGTACTCCACCTCCACCTTGCTGGCGTCTGAGTCGGACTGGAGCTCTCTGCCCTTTACCAATCCAGCCATGGGCCCATCCATCTGGCCCATCAAGACTCACTCTCGTTTCATCAGTCCATAAACCTTAGAAAAACCAGTCTTGAGATATTTCTTGGCCCAGTCTTGACGTTTCAGCTTGTGTGTCTTGTTCAGTGGTGGTCGTCTTTCAGCCTTTCTTACCTTGGCCATGTCTCTGAGTATTGCACACCTTGTGCTTTTGGGCACTCCAGTGATGTTGCAGCTCTGAAATATGGCCAAACTGGTGGCAAGTGGCATCTTGGCAGCTGCACGCTTGACTTTTCTCAGTTCATGGGCAGTTATTTTGCGCCTTGGTTTTTCCACACGCTTCTTGCGACCCTGTTGACTATTTTGAATGAAACTCTTGATTGTTCGATGATCACGCTTCAGAAGCTTTGCAATATTGAGACTGCTGCATCCCTCTGCAAGATATCTCACTATTTTTGACTTTTCTGTGCCTGTCAAGTCCTTCTTTTGACCCATTTTGCCAAAGGAAAGGACGTTGCCTAATATTTATGCACACCTGATATAGGGTGTTGATGTCATTAGACCACACCCCTTCTCATTACAGAGATGCACATCACCTAATATGCTTAATTGGTAGTAGGCTTTCGAGCCTATACAGCTTGGAGTAGGACAACATGCATGAAGAGGATGATGTGGACAAAATACTCATTTGCCTAATAATTCTGCACTCCCTGTAGTGTTTAATGACTTAATACATAAATTTACTTTGAGGAGTGGCAGCACATGTTGTCAGCGTCACCAGTAAAAGCAGCAGTGCCATCTGATACAAAGAAAATACAATAATTCAAAACAAACATTGCTCAAATGTTCACCTTTCAACTTTAGTATGGAAATAAGGTGTCTGTCACTTAAGGCAACCTGCTACAATATATAATGCAGGCAGAAAATTTTTTAAACTTTTGTGTGGAAAGCATTAATTTAATTTGCCCTGTGTATCATGTCTTACCTTGAATTCAGTCTCAGGAGGTTGTGTTGCATGAGGCCAGCGAGGGAGTGAGTTTTCTAGTGGCAGTGTTTGTTGGTGAAAATAGGTCTCCTTCATTGAGGTCATTGACTCTGGGTTTGTCCTACCCTTAGATCAAGAACACAGCACATTTTGTAATATTACCTCTGTAAACAACCTCTGGATTTTAAATCAAACAATCAACATGACTGGAGTACAGATTTTGATACAAGGGTTTTTTCCAAAGTGTTGCATTAACTTTGTAGGAATTTTAACCATTCTGATTAATTGACCCCCAATTTCACCTACTTTATAATTGCTTCCTTTAAGGCCTCAAACTCTTACAGTGAATTACAAAAAGAGAACGCGTCTCAGAAAGAGCTTTAGCACACTTAAGCAAACGTATAATTAATTCTAGTCAATTCTCTAAAATCCTATCAAACACTGGTTAAAAAAAGAATTAAGTATTGTACTTGTACTTGTTTTGTTACTACTGGGGAGGCCTGGGCAGGAGATCCCCGGACCAGCAGCCATACCAGTAATTTAATGTTCTCATTAGGCTGAAAGTCTCAAAATTTCTCAACCAATTTTAAATGTGTTAAGAGAATTTTTATTTTAGTTAAATCATTAAAGTATAATCAAGTAGAAACAAGTATGCCTTATAATCAAGTGTTTATATATTTTCACACGGTAAAGCTTACTGTTGAAAAGAACACAATGTATTCCTTGCTTAAGTGTGTGGGATGTTTGACAAAGACAGGATATATACATGCATTCTTTACTTCAGTGTCTGCGATGTCAGATAAGCATGAATACTGCTGTGTCGTTGTTTTTCAGTTTGTGTGCAGAAGTTAGATAGCTAAGACAATGCCTGAGCTCTCCCCTCTTCAGTTGAAAGAGGAAGTACTATGTAACCCATTTTGCCTTATAAATAAAGCGAGTAAACGGTGCTCGGTGTGTTAGTCTGCTCAGAGACTCTCACCCGTGCGCACGTCTTTAAAACTCTGAGTCGGTCTGCCAGTGTCTCATTTCTCTCTTACTGTGCTTTTACAAATGTCAACCCCTGACATTTAATTGGTCCTCCGAGCCGGATAACTGACTGTTATTTTTAACGTCTAGTTTTCCATAGACGGTCTCCATCGGATCCTGACGTCGTGACGCCTGCGCTGGAAGAAATCTGATCAGTAAAACGAAAAACCCGGACACGTGAATTCGATCTCCGGTCAGCGTTCGGCCTTCACGACTCCAGGACCCGATGAGCACCGGATCCAAAAACGCAGCGCCACAGTAGAGGTGAACATGACACGCATTCCACCAAGCGCTAAAATACGTTGATATTGAGATTTTCCTTTAAGTAGTGTGTAAACCTAGGTACGCCGACAGATCTCAGTGTCCATGCGGGACTAGGAAGACGACAGGCAAGAGCGAAATTCTAGAAAAATCGCTATTAAAAGTTCCGGTCGCTCTGGGAGTGGCTGTAACGGAACAGGTTTCCGGTCACTCAAGAAGAGTGGCTGAAGGTGAAGGTGTTACACAAATAAATAGGCCTACGGAAAATCTCAATAAAAATCATAGAAACGCGCTTTGTTTGTGAGGAGTGAGTTGTTTTTACGACCCAATACGCGGTCAAACCACTTCTCAAACTGTTTTCCTGTGTACACTCACGTATTGGTAAAGGTGGAAAAAAGGGTTGTGCTTCATCACGTAAAATTGATAACCGCTCTCTCAATTAGTGGGAGAGTAGAAGGCTGTTATCGAAAACCCATTCTCACTTTTTCATGCCAAAGAAGGTGTCACAGTTCTGACGTAATTAGTTCAAAATGGGTAACTCTAAAACTAAAGTAAAATTAACAGCAGACGAAGAGTGGTTAGAAAAAACTGTTCAAATGCAGGAATAGTCAGTGCAAAAAGGTGGAGAAATCCACATAAAATATATTGTCCAGCTTGGCAAGGCAAATGCACCCCTGATTCAATAAATGCTTTAAAAACCGCTTTGCAAAAAGAGTTATATGTGGAAAAAAGTCAAAAGCCAAACCAGTAGTTGTAATATATGTGAAAGGTGTGCCGTTAAAAATGTTTTGAGACACAGGAGCTTGTAGAACTGTCTTAACTGTAGAAGTCCCAAATGTAACATTCTCAAAAAACACTATAATTGTGAAATCAGCCTCAGGACATGTGACAAAACAGCATCTAACCGATCCCCTTTTTATGTCACATAGAGATAGTGGCCGTGGCTGCAAAAATCAGTGCATTTATGACCCATCATGCCCAGATTGTATGAAATAAATAAAAGGAAATCATTCATATGAAGACCTTTTCTATAAAAAAGAGAGATGCATAAGGTAGATTAAGGCTGTGTCATTGTTCAGCCAAGGAAAGTGTGTGAAAAGATAAATGTTTCCATCCTGGAGGGTGAGTGAGACTGCAGCTCACTCACGGTCCCTGATGGATACAAAATAAAATATAATAATCTGAAGGTTGGATCTGAGATGAGGCAAACAGAAGACCAGTCTAAAAGTAGGCACAAACCTGTTAAGAGAAAAAAGCAAATCTTGTACAGATTGGATGAACTATAAATTATCTGTTTGCCGAGTAAGATGATCCTAACTATTAAATTGGCTCAGTAATAATATAGTGATATACACTAATAAAATATTGTAATACACTATTGTTATTATATAGAGAGAAAAAGATGATAATAATTAATAAAAATATAATATTAATATTGACAAGAAGTATCTTAGCCAGTATGATGTGAGATGGACAATTGTTATGAAGAAGTCTGCATCAAGCTTAAAGGTTTGCTCAAACTCAGTATAATGACATATGAGATGAAGAAAATAAAAGCAATATCTAAACCAATTAGGTGCATAGAGGCACTTAACCTGCTTGAAAACCTGTCATTTATCCTAGATAAATATTACTGAGATACAGAGCACATCTATAATAAAAACTAATAAAGCCACGTGTAATACACCACTAGCAGTAAAAAAGACAAAGTACAATGGACTCCAGAAGCAGAAAAAGCTTTCGTTGATTTGAAAATAGCACTGCAGACATGTACCGTCTTAGCATTACCAGACTATGGAAAACCTTTCGTTCTCCATGTTGATGGTGCAGGAGGGTATATGAAAGCAGTCTTAACTCAAGCTTTTGGAGAAAAACAACGTCCATTAGCTTTCTACTCATGCAAACTTGACTCTGTAGCTGCTGGATTACCTACCTGTGTTCAGGCATGCGCAGCAGCAGCAGAGGCAGTTAAAAAATGTGCAGACATTGTTCTAGGACATAAATTGATCATCAAAGTCCCACATGCAGTGACCTCTATTTTGCTCCAAGCGAACCTCTCTTTCCTCACGCATGCAAGACAACTTTCTTATGTGGGGATTCTACTTACACAATCACACATAAAAATAGAGAAGTGTGGCCAGCTAAACCCAAGTACACTTTTGCCGATTTCTCTGGACGGAGAACAACACTGTTGCATTCAAAAATTAGAGGAAGATACAAAACCTCGCACTGATATATACAGCTCCCCCCAGAGCAGTTTCAGTAATGTTTTTGTGGACGGCTCAGCGTCAAAAGACATTCACGGTAGAAATTGTGTGGGTTATGCGGTCACAACTGTTGATAAAGTGATAGAAGCAAAAGCTCTCAGCTCCTCAAACTCTGCTCAAAGCGCAGAACTAACCGCAGTCATCAGAGCATGTACTTTGTATAAGGGTCAAAGTGTTAATGTTTACACAGACAGTCAATATGTCTATTCAGCAGTTCATCATTTCGCTAAAATATGGCATAACAGAGGAATGACAACTTCCTCAGGCAACACAGTTCAACATGCAAACCTTCTAAAAAAGCTATTAGAAGTAATAACGTTGCCAAAAGAATTAGCACTATGCAAATGTGCAGCTCATCAAAAGGATGACACAGAAATTACGAGAGGAAATAACTTTGCTGACAAAGCAGCAAAAGCAGCTGCAGAAAAACAAATTGATGTTTTAACAACAGAAACCATAGATCTAATACCTTTAGAAATACTAGCAGATGCACAGAAAACAGCATCGCTGAGTGAACAAAAATCTTGGGTGAAAGATGGAGCAGAATTAAAAGACAACCTCATGATGTGTAATGGCAAACCAGTGCTTCCAAAATCTTTGCATAGAACTGCTGCTTTAGTGACACATGGGAAAACTCATGTGTCAACAGGAGGGATGACTAATATTCTTAATAAACAATTCTATACAAAAAATTTTGAAAGTTCAGCACAAGAGTTTATCAGAACATGTATAATTTGCCAAAGACACAACGCACAGGGAAATCTACGTCCAAAGCGAGGGCATTTCCCTATACCACCGCATCCATTTCACACTGTCCACATGGATTTCATAGAATTAAATGAATCACAATCCTCCAAATATGCACTTGTGATAATTGATGTATTTTCCAAGTGGCCAGAAATATACCCAGTGAAAAAAGCAGATGCAATATCAGTAGCAAAATGTCTATGTAATCATTTTATTCCAACGTACGGTATTCCATCTCTGATAAGATCAGACAATGGCACACATTTTGTAAATGAAGTAATAAGTAAAGTTTCTGAAGCTTTAGGCTTCAGCATAAAACATCACTGTTCTTATCATCCACAAAGTGCAGGATTAGTCGAGAGAACTAACGGCACAATTAAACAAAGGTTGAGGAAATGTATGGAAGAGACTAAAAAACCTTGGCCTGAATGTCTAAGCTTGGTTAAATTATGGATGAGAATAACTCAAGGAACAGGTGGTCTAACGCCATTTGAAATCGTACATGGCAGACATTTTCCACTCCCCATAATGAGTGAGCCAATTAATAAATCTATTGCAGAAACAACAATGGCAGAATGGATGACAAAACTATTTGAGAATAAAGAAGTGAGATTAAGCAATCAACTGCCGAGTGACTTTTCTTCAGTTTCTTGCAGGTTGAACCCCGGTGATTGGATTCTGATTAAAGTCCTCCAGCGGAAAAACTGGAGTGCTCCAAAGTGGGAAGGTCCCTTCCAGGTGCTACTTACCACACCCACAGCGTGTAAGATAGCCGAACGAGTTTCGTGGATTCATCAATCCCACGTGAAGAAAGTGTTTGCACCACAATAAGACGCCGGTTCCCCTGACTCTTACGTGAACCCCTGCTGGAGGACAGGGCTGAACGGGTTTCCCGCCCTGTGCTTCCTCGGCAGTGCTACTCACGTGGGAGCTCGGGTGTGCCTGGTCGCCCTGAAGATCAGACTGACCTATCCCACCGAAGAGCAGAACCAATAATAACACCAGGGACGCCTGAATAAAATCTCAACAAGATGACTGAGGAAAACAACCTGATAAATCCAGAAGAAGAACCAGCTTCAGAATCAATGCTAGCACCAGTTCCAGCCCCAAAGCTGTTGTGCTTGGGCGCTTGTGACATCAAACGAAAACTACTCATGTGCTACATATTCTGTCTAATGGCTATCCTCCTGATGACGACACTCTTTTGGTTGATGCCCAGTGGAACCCACAAGACAGTACCAATTATTCTCCGACCTAAGAGGTGGACCCACGACAACTCGCACCTGAAGGAGATAGACAAAGAACACAACCACCCGTGGCTGAACAATGCATGGTACCGGTATGTCCATGACAGAGTGCACAGAGAAGACAATGCCGCAAACTGCTATGTCTGCTCACATATGCCCACGACAGCACTCCATGCCACAGTGTATGGAAAACCCCCAACCAAGGCTGAAGCACTCTGCATATATGACAAAGCCATTACCGGGACCTGCTCAACACCAGGAAAACCTGTGATGGTGATAGGTGGATCCATAAAGGACCAAAACAGCAACACATGCCACAACACTACACAATATATAGTCCCACAGAGTGTAAAGTCTTTAATCTACAACATAACAAACTGCACCCACCAGTACCCAAATATAAACTACACCTGCAATGAAGCCTACTGGGTGCATATAAACGTCAGCCATAGAAAACTGAAATCATTCTCAGTTGTTTTGCCACCTGACATACAACACCCAGTGTGCTTTAACTTCACAGGAGCAACCGGACAAACAGGTACGCCCCAGGGTCTGAAGAAATTAGGACAAAACCGAAACTGCTCCATGATCCTGGCGGCACCAGATTGGGATGGCATCGGCTCATCAACAGGTACATACTGGGTACAGGGCGCAGCTTGGGCGTGTGGCCTGAAAGTCTATTTCATGCTGCCACCAAACAGCACCGGACTCTGTGCCCCTGTTCTGGTATCTGACCACACCTTTAAGATGTCAGTGAACAGCAACACCAGAGCTAAACGTAACACAGGCCTCAAGCCCCATGATCCATATCTTGGTTCTGATGTACCAGATGACTTCAAACTCTGGACCAAGAGCCAGAAGGTAATACACGCTTTGTTTCCATGGATAGGAGTAGGGAAACACGCACTACAGATAGAAACCCTGGACTATCGTTTTGGATTATTTTTAAATGCTTCAACCCGCATTAATCAAGGACAGAATGAAGAAATTGATGCAATTCGCATCACTGTCATGCAGCACCGAGTGGCTTTAGACATCATTCTCGCAGAGAAAGGTGGTCTCTGCGTATTGTTTAACACTACATGTTGTACCTACATACCTGATAACATCCATTCATTAAACATGACAAATGCTTTGAATGTTTTGAAACAACTGAGAGACGCTCAGCAGCAGGACTACGTTACCGATACTCAAGGTTGGTGGGACTGGCTGCTGAGCGGCTCTTGGAAATCTCTACTGATTAAAGGCCTGTTGGCCCTTTTCAGTGTGATGTTACTATTTTGCCTTTTCATTGCTTGTATTATCCCATGTCTGAGAAGCATAATGATAAACATGTTCAAGCGTATGTTAGGAAACCATGTCTTGGCTCAGTCAGTTATGGAGGATCCCTATCGTCAGTATGATATGCTGAGTGTGAGAGAGAGAGAAGAAAATCTCTATGACAATCTTGACAAGCTTGTTGTTTAATTATTTCACTGAATGACGTGCAAGTTGAAAATGTGACTAACAAGTGACTATGCATTGAGTAAAACATGTGAAATATATTAACATCAGGAGGGAATGTTAAGAGAATTTTTATTTTAGTTAAATCATTAAAGTATAATCAAGTAGAAACAAGTATGCCTTATAATCAAGTGTTTATATATTTTCACACGGTAAAGCTTACTGTTGAAAAGAACACAATGTATTCCTTGCTTAAGTGTGTGGGATGTTTGACAAAGACAGGATATATACATGCATTCTTTACTTCAGTGTCTGCGATGTCAGATAAGCATGAATACTGCTGTGTCGTTGTTTTTCAGTTTGTGTGCAGAAGTTAGATAGCTAAGACAATGCCTGAGCTCTCCCCTCTTCAGTTGAAAGAGGAAGTACTATGTAACCCATTTTGCCTTATAAATAAAGCGAGTAAACGGTGCTCGGTGTGTTAGTCTGCTCAGAGACTCTCACCCGTGCGCACGTCTTTGAAACTCTGAGTCGGTCTGCCAGTGTCTCATTTCTCTCTTACTGTGCTTTTACAAATGTCAACCCCTGACAAAATGGAAGAACAACTTGCTACCACAGAACAGTAGACCCGTAACACTTAATAGACATTTTGATATACCATGTCATTTACTCATTGAATACTATATAGTTGCATTTTTGTGAAGGAAAAAAAAGGTGTTAAATGTAAAATCCATCAGTTTACTGCACTCGGTGACCTATTGCGCTCGACTGCACTAGGATTTATGAAAGCAATAGTAAAAATAATGTATTACGATGTCATTCTAACATCTGAAACATGTGGGTCACATTTTCAAGTCTCTGAAAGGATGCTTCACATGACATTGTGTATTTACTGCTCTAATTATAATGGCTGAGAAGAGGTCTCTTCTCCAATGAAAAGTGAATTCCATAGTCCTCTTTCTATGCTACCATAAAGCTTGGGAGTCTGAGTTAGTCAGATTAAATTGATATTTTCGAAAGTTCTTTTCCCTCCTTTGTATGACCATAGACAGTGAGTCCAGTAACACAGAGGCATTTTGTACAAAAGTGCACCATTGAAAGATCCTGTTATTTTGTCTAACTGAGATCTCTTTATGGCCACTATGGGCAAGAGGAAGCAGTTGTAGTAGCAATATTACTTTAAAACAATATTACTTTAAAACAATATTACTTTAGAGCATTGAAATGAGCATTATCTACCCTGTGAAACAAAAGTAGTTCAGTGTACTTTTGCTTTAGTGAGGACTTGGCCGTCATTTTTTTCCCTCCTTTCTAGACACACAAATGAGTTGTGTTGTTGTCATATCTCAGTCTAAAACAGTCTATAGAAGTATATGATAGAATATAATAGTTAGATGCATGTCTTCTCTGAAACATTAAACATTTTAAAAGCTGCTCTACCAAAAATATGAACTTCGTCCTTGTGAGCTGCCAAAATTCCCGCTAATCCACTCTGAAATTTATGTTTTCCAAAGCTTCATTATCTCTGAAATGCCTTTGGACATTGGACTTGTTTACTTGGTGAACTCTGGTGAACTCCTTGTTAGTGCACAACAAGTCAGTGAATTTATGGAGCAGCCAAAAGTCAAAATACAGTCTATAAGACAATAGATATACAATTATGGACAACCTGTATAATTTATCTATTGCTGTTGCTGTAGGAGGCATGGGTTTAAGATCTAGTAATGTTAGTTTCATCCTTAAATCAAACCACTAAGCGATAACAAGCATTAAAACTTAACACATCTAAATCCTGCACACAATTTTCATCAGCATGAATTTTCTTTGAGTTTCATTTTAATATTTATCTTCTGTACTTTTAGGACGGGCAGCAATGATGCCAGCATCAACAATAGAAGCCACAGTGCCATCTAATACAAAGACACTACTCATATTACAAATCAAACATTGCTTAGATTTTTAATATTTGACTTAGAAATAAGTTTTCTGTAGCTCAGGGCATCCTGCGACAATGTATAATACAATATTATATATTATATAAAATTGTATTATCTATATGAGTAGTTTCATGGCCAAATCAGATCTGTTTATTCAATATTTCATGTCAGATTTAACAGATAAAAGATCTGGAGATAATTCAAAGTGTTAAACTTGTAATTTGGTAGCTTTTTCTTGCATCTTATGACCATCATCAGGGTGAAAAATAAAATAAACCTGCTGCACACTAAATGCCTAAAGGCCTGGAAGACCATTGTTAAGAAACTACAATCTCAATGAAGCAGATATATTATTTTTAAAGTCTGCAATCAAGCTAAACCTTCCTGAGTGTAAATGTAGAGAGTTTACAAAGTGCTAACAACTGGTTACACTTGGAACAAAAATGGCTGAGTAGACTTTGCCAGAAAATATGTAAAAGAGCATGCACAGGAAACAAATCTTTGGACAGATTAAACCAAATTTAACTTGACTTAATTAGTTTTTCAGTTTCCAAAGACAAAACTGACGGCTGAAAAACCCACAAACAAGCAGCAAGTGAATGTGGCTGCTATAAAGGCCTTGGAGAGCATCTAAAGCCAGGAAACACACATCGGATGATGTTCATGGGTTCTGGATTCCAGACAGTAAAGAATTTTCATCCTATTGTCATATTAAAACAATCCTTATATTAGTTTGATAAACTTCCTTTGAGCCTCTGAAAGTGGGAGAGTGTAAATAAAGCTGTAAGTCCTACTTTGGTCACCAGTTGCATTACAGTTTGGTCCAAACTAAAATATCTTACGCACTTTATAGCATTATTGTGTCCTATTTAATTCCAGCCAGTGCTAAGTTACATGTAAGAAATGCAAATTTACTGTTGAATTTACTTATTTATTTATTTTTTTAGTGGAAATGCAGAAGGTCACTAACACTAAGAATCGGGCCTTCAAGAGGTTCTCTTTAGTTCCCAACAAAAATATCAAAAATAGAGGTGATTGGTGAGTTGTTTTTCTACCAGAGCTGATATTCTGCAGTCATTTACAGATCAAGTCTCTGTACTTTCACTTTGATTTTGGACGCATGAAAGGCAGAAGTAGTTTTATTGACTTTTATTGACAGTTAGTATTTGTTTGGCTGAAGAACGACCTGCACGGCAATCAAAAGTCCACGTGAGTGCACGTTTCCCCCCATTTTATTAGCAAAGCACTTGTTTGCTCCTGCATGTGCTCCTTGGACTTGTTTACTTACACTCATTGATCGTTTGAACATTTGAACTGAACATAGCAACACAATTTTCATGGCAATGCCATTTCTGTATTGTAAATACATGAAGATTTAATAGATGTGTGCGTTAAACAGCTCTATGGTAATCTAAAAACACTTTTATGTGTTTTGTCATGTTTGATCTAAACAAATAAAACAAACACAGCTTTCAGTGTTCTTACACAGTGTGTGTTCATCTGTGCGTTTCACAGATTGCACCACTGTGGGGCATCTGTCAAAAAGGAACTACTCACATAAACAATAAAAATCCCAGAGTCTTCTGTGTATATGGTATAGGTCCATTTAATCATAAAATTACACAAATAGTACTCGAACGATCTGATTATTTTTTAAAAAGCCAAAACAAGGAAAAAAACTGCATTTATCAGTTTGGGCCAGTAGAGGGCGACATCTAAAACACCACCTTTTAGATTAAGTTGAAATACTTAAGTAGAGATGCAGAGTTTTCAGATTTAATGGAGAAGTTTGGACTTCTCTGTCGATTGCACTTTGTGACACAGTGCTGATGGTGATATTTTGGCAAAAAAAAGCTTCTTCTTCTTTTCTTTTTTTTTTTTATACATTTTATTGTCATGCACTGACTAGAAAAACATTTATAGCACAAGTTGATGAATTGTTCACTTTACAATAAATTTACAATTAGAAATTCGTAAAATTATTTTTTATTTTTTATATTTATGCTCACCAGTTTTTGTTCTCAATGTTGTTCATGAATTAACCAACATGTAACGTAATCACAGCGACCAGTGTAACGCTTTCATATGATTATCGTAAAAGGGTTTAAAAAAAATCATCAAATATTCTTTATGATGGACATAAAAACAAAGTAGTTTTTTTGACCAGATTTTTGACTTTGTAATTTTCTGATTAGTGACACGTCATGAGTTTATTTTCTATCAGTACTCTATCTATGATCTCAAATTCCAGTGCGCTCCAGTTCAACACATTCCCTGGCGTGAAGTTTAGTTCATCCACATAGTTTTGAATTTCACAGGAGGAAAGGATGTGATCCCACAAGTGGACGTCAGACATCATGCCAACGAAAGACTGCTTAATGTCAAATCCGCCACCGTGGGAATCTTGCTCCTGTAAAGAATGCAGTGTTTGAGATACAATAGATTAAAACTACATTGTATATTATAGTACATATAGTACATTATTAGTATATACAGCGTCTGACTGAATCTAAATAAGTATTTATAATTTATCAATAAAACATGTACCTGTCCTAAAATTATTATAACAGGTCCTACGATGTTTGTTCCAGTGTTGACAAATTTCCTAATCGAAGGTAGCCCATTAAACCAAATCTGCACCAGTCCAGACTCAGAGTCCCACGTGGTGCAGATAGAGTGCCACATGTTTGGCTTGTAGTCTCGTCCTCCAAATTCAGCTTTCCTGTCCTTGATATGGGGCTCAATCTCTTTATTTGTACCATCCCAGAAGATCAGGAAGTTATTGGAATGAACAGGTGTAGCCAGAGAGAACAAAACGTGGTCTCTTTTAAGGTCTGTAAATGATCTGTAGGCATGGCAAAGGATGACTTATTTCACAATCAGAGATACAGTTGCTTCTTATAGGAAATGCATACATATTCATTGCTACCTGTGACAGAGTGTTAAAGAACTGAAATCCAATCTCGACGCATTCAGCCTCACATGAGCTCTGTTGGATTCCAGTGGGAAAGTGAACATTTTACCAGACAAATCTGAGAAGAGAGAAAGAGGAAGACACTTTTCAAGTGGTTTTGCTTTTTTTACGAAAAAGGAAAATGCAGGAAATTATGAACACAGAGAAGCATGTGCGCGGGGTCCCGCCAACACTCAGATTTAATAAGAAATTAATAAGATTAATAAGAAAACTTAAAAGAAGGAAATACAATTTTTTTTCAATGAGTCAAATTCACATGAAGCCAGAAAGAAACAACATTAAAAATACAAATTTTAAATGTATGTAAATCCTTTTTGTTTCTCAGTCTTGTTACAAAGATTGGCTAGAAATTTTAATAACGTCATTAAAAAACAAAGTATCATTAAAAGTGAATAACAAAATACATGAACATCGTAGAAATCTGCTGTTGTATTCACTTTGTTCAGAAAAAACCAAAATACCTTGAGGTCTTGCAGCACATGCTGTCAGCATCACCAGTACAGGGAACAGCTTCATCTAATACAAGCACAAATTATACTTAATTATATAAATGGAGTTTTTTCGAATTATTCTCAAGACTAGTGACACCAGTTTACTGCTTGCTTTGGATTCCTACAATAAACAATAGAGGCGTAAATTATCTACTTCACCTGTATTGCTTGTTGTAAAAACAAAATGAAGTTTTGTATATAACAGAATGAAGGTTACGTTCTTACACATGCCAGTTTTGAATGTCTCAACTTACCTTGAAATCTGTGTCTGGTACTGTCTGTGCAGCAGTTGTGAATGCTGTGAAAGTTTGAGTTTTATATACTTCTTCCCCATTTCTGGCGGTTTGTCTGTGTCAGTGTGTTCACTTCCTTCATCCACTTCTTCTTTTTTCCTACTTTTTTCTTTTTTGCTGTAATCTGCAGTATGATGATAATTCTACAGTGGTGAAGGTCAGTTCAGTTGAAACTTCCTTGGTTTGTACTACTACTCAACTAAACCATGAACTGATAAACGGGAGACTAATGAGCTCAAAACGTTTGACTAAGGGAAATAAAACAGTGAGATATGAAATTATTATGGAAAATTCTCAAAGTGATGCCTAAGAGTTGTAGCTGATGCTACATTGTATAGCTAACAACACAATAAAGGCCAAATTTTGGTGGCATATATATTAAAAAATCGAATGGTATCCAGGACCACAGCTATTACTTGCTTATATAAGCTACTTGTTCTTTCATCTTCCTCACTGTTTGATGGTGTGATCGTGGACAGAAGAGGGACGCCTGCTGTCGATCTCTGTCTTGCTGTTTTATAACATGTCCTTTGTTCGCATAGAGCTGTCATCGGTAAATTCAAAGTTAACGTTGTACATGATAATTAATGGTTATTCTGTATTACACTAAGGCATTCATAATGATAATAATAATGTAATGAACAATGGTACTGATAATAGTTCAGTTTTGAACATTCCAAAATATTAGACTAATGATCACGTAATTATTTCTGCTGTCATACAAAGAGTGAAAGTGACTTCTCTTGTGCATTTTAAAGTACCTTGCATTTGATAAGCTAATTTTGCCGTATAATTGCTAATGTTTAACTGCCTAAATTGATGTGTTTTAGAGGTTTTTAATTACATAGCAATAACAAATGTGGATGAGGCCAGTGCAGACACTAATGTTACCTGTCTGTAATCAGTAAAAGCAGGTCTGAGATGTGACGCTGCTCCTCAGAGCTCTTCAATGGCACGAGCAACTGATTGTGACAACAAGGAAAGGCGATGCAGGGGCCAGGGGGTGTACGGCATTGCAGAATTATAAAAACACAATTGTTGGGCATTACATGCTTTCAATTAGGAATTGATGCCATGGGACTACTTTGAAATTAAAATGTAAAATTATAAAATAGACACACGTGGGAGAAAAAACTTTCCCGCCCAAAGGGTCAGGTGCTTGAGCACCACCTGGGGTCTATCTGTGCATGTGCCTGTTCAGCACTCTTTCTAAAGTCTGTAACTCCAGTGCCCTCCAGCTGATGGTATTCCCAGGTGTGTAGCTATTTTCTTGTGGATGTCACAATAAAACAAACAAAAACACACAATCCCTCACATGGACATCACACATCAGTGCCAACAAGCACTTGCTTTATTTCTAGCATCTTGCAAAACAGAAGGTAATTGGTGTTTTGAGTATTTGCTTGGAAAGCATCATGGTCATGGTCCTGAATTTTTGACCCAGCATTTTGATTTTTATTGTGCATTTTTACCTTAAGAAGATGATTTACGTTTGAGCTTTGTGCGGTTTACTCTTGAGTCTCTAGTCTTGTTTGACATTGTTAGGTTGCTTTTGATGTTTTTTGTTTTGTCCTCATCGACTTCTGTGAAAGTCGGCCTCGTCTCCATGTTTACCTATGTTTCCCCATGTGTCCCTCTCTCCTTCTCTGTTCCTCAGCCCGGTCATATCCCACTGTCTAGTTCACATGTCTTAGTCTGGGTCTTACTGTGTGTTACTTCCTGTCTTATTTTGATAGTCTCTTGTCCTGCGTGTGTTATGTTTTGTTTTGCCTCCCCCGTGTATTTAAGTCCTCAGTTTCCTTCTGTTTCTTGTCATGTCGTCAGTCTTCATGTCAGTCTTGCCGCTGAGTTTTCTCTGCGCTGTGTGCTCTGTTTCATTTCTTGTGTCTAGCTTGAAGTTCTGTGTATGTGGTTCATGTCTTGCCACGTCAAGACGTTGTATTTTGTATTTTCATTTGTAACTCCCAGCAATAAAACTGCCTCTTAGTTTATATTTTGTCTCTGGAGTCCTTTAATTGCTTTATTAAGTGTTATCATTACCAGGAGATAGCATTCCTTGGACTGTCCTTATTAGATGGCGTTATAAGGGCACTCCTTCATATCCTAACTGGCTCAAGTTAGTTGTTATCACTTCACCCGTTTATGGATAGGGCAAAAAGTTCAACTTTGACTGACACCACCAGCAGTGGTATAGATCTTTAACTGATAAGGCCCATTTAAAAGGCAACTTTATGAGACCGGAAGGTTTTTATCTCAGTGTGATGGCTGCACTTACAGCCACACAGTGGTAATACCCACCATGTTAGTGTAGAGGCTTATAAGTAACATTGCATTCACATTTGTCTTTCTTTAAATATAGGAATTTATTTACAGAACAATAAATAACTGGTTTTGGTTTAGTTAATTCATATATCCACATAACACTGCATTCTAAAATAAGTGCGCACATTTTAGTTTACACTGTTATGTATGATTAATCTTTTGTTTTCTGAGTTACCTTAGTTGCAGCTGTTCCAGTCCCTTGATTAAGGAGCCAAGAGGTGGAAAAGGGGCGAATCGAGCTTTAAAGGAAGACTACAAATTGGTTCATGCCATAACTCGGGACCATGGGGGGGAATTGGAGTTCATTATGCTAGGTTTAGTTAGGTTTTGTGTGTTTTATCCCTTCTCGTGTTTTTTGTGGGCTGGTCAGCCACTATTTAAGTTTCCCCTTTGTCTCGTTAAGTTAGGTCAGTTTGTTTGAGTTATCAGTAGTGCTGTCAACTTTGAGAAGAGTTCTGTTATTTTGACCTCTTTTATGGGCCCAAGATTTTGATTCTTTTTGCACGAGTTAACCAATTATGTTTTTTGGGTTAAATAAAAAATCTTTTTTTTGGACTTTAACCTGTGCCTAAGTTTCCTTCACTGCGCGTCCATCACACTCAGCAGGAGTCACAGGAATGGTGTATCCTTTACTTTGAATACATTCTTTCACATCTACGCCTGTACTTGTCATGATTAGATTTCATTTACAGCTACTAATAAAATGACGTTTACGTGTTTACGTGTTACTCACTTCAGGAAATGACTTGATGCAGCGCAACATCACGGGGCTATCTGAACTGTGACAACCCAACAATAGATTCTTTCAACAGACGACGGTGATGGAGGAGTCTTAAATTCCTCTTTCCTAGTGATGAGATCCAGCGGTGACTGGGGAGAAGGCTGGTTTTCAGGCCAAATGTTTCTGAGAGAACGCTATCTGATCAGCCAGAGGGATGAACCCTGGAGAGGGATCAGATCGAGACGACTAAACGAGACACAGCCAACTCAGCAGGGAAATCTCCCAAAGTTTGAGCTTCTGGATAGAAAGAGATATTGAAAGAGAGACAAGACAAGACAATCTTGGTCTGTTACACTGCTGTTTATTTTAAAGAGTATTTACAGTGGTTACAATTAACATAATGGGTGTTTAACAAGAAAGAACAAAGGAAAAGCAGTGAGAACCAAATACGTAACTATAAATGCAATAAACATAACCCACTACACACTGCAAGTTCAGATTGATAGTTTTTTTTCTTTTTTCTTTATTTTTTATAAGGATGTCATAGAGGACACAACACAGAATCTCAGATTACATTGTGTAACACTTCTGGATGTGGAAATTATTGAGCTTCAATGGAGGCGAACACAAAGGCAAAGGAAAGCTGCTTTTACATGTACCACGTTTACAACACTGAACAGTTTTCTTGTAAACATATAATCCTGGCTCTATGACATCTATGCCTTTGCGTCTGTGTTTATAATTCATTTGTACCTGCAGTGCCATTGCCTTATGTTAGGAGTAATTTTTTGCGTTCTTGCTCGGGATCAGTTCTCTCCCAGCCCTGTCGAATCCGGGTGAGAGTGCTGTCCACGCAAGGCAGGAGGAGAAGCAGCTTGAGCACTAACACCACGGAAGGCACCACCAGACTAAGCATGTAGCCAGGGAGCATAAACCATTTGTAGGATGAAGGCTGAAGAAACGTATCCCAGCCGTACAGGTAGGTGTGAAATGTACAGAAGAACAGTGTCAGGTAGCCCAGCTTAGACTGAAAGACAGTAAAACAATGAAACAGGTTCATCATGTTACATTTCATTCACCCATTTATTTTCAGAAAGCACTGATGTTATGATGTGCAGTCAGTTTTCTTTCTGGCAGACTTGTTTGCATCTATGCATAAGGAACATGTCGTCTGTGTGTGAATGCCTCAGCTACTCAGAGGAGAGAGGTGCTGAAGGATAAATGTGAATAAAATAAAAAAAAAGAATAAAGATAAAAGACAATTTCTTTTCTTTTATATGAAGTCAAAAACTGCAGTGACAAGCTGACCTTAATAGAGACATAGCTCCATATGTGCAACGCATGCACTCTTTGACTTTGTGTACTCATATACATAAAGGTACACATACATACTTATGCACATTTAAATACATTATATACACATGAACAAAGCCTTAGGACTGAGGCCCAGGATAATATATGCCCCCAAATTACATCTGATGCATAACTTAACATTTAAATCTCTGCTCTAATTTGGGCTGGAGTAAAGGGAGGGGTGGAATAAGAATATGAGCTTGACATGACCCAGATACATTTATGAATGAGTTTGTTCCCTGTAGTGTGTCCCATTTCATTTTTGATTGGTCAGAGTGGGAACAAAGGTAAACATTATTTGTGTCTGTTTAAGTAAAGACAGAGTTAGAAAGAGAAGGAGGGAAATATAACTAACAGATTTCTGACAGTTTGTTTCCAGTGGGAACTTTAACACAGCTGCCTGGCCCATGTGTGTGTTTTCCTATCCACATTTGTACTTGCCAGTTACAGTTTGTACCTTTGCAAATTAGACACAATGTGAACAATTTACCAAACAATTTTTCTGCCAGAATCATTCCTTGAAGGCGCAGTAGCCTCTCTGTCAATTTTCACACTAACTGCTCCTCAGCAGCCTCGAGTATAAATAGGGGCAATAGTGGAGTAGCAGTACGTGGAAAATTTCAGGGTGCACTTGAAAGCATCTCCAGCAGACATATTAGAAGTGAGTGCCAACGAGGGATATTTCATAAAAAGCATCCGTGTGTTAACTGAATCATAAATCTGGTTGTCATTTGCAGCTTTTCCTGGCCAAGTGAAGAGATGATCAGTTGAAACAAATTAAATTTACCAATGAGCTTTATTGTATTCATTTTATGAGAAATTGACAGATTAAATATCACAGAAATGCTCTTTCCTACCACTGTGTTTATTTGTTCTTTGTTTAAAAAAAAAAAAGTGTTTTGAAACTTCTGTTATTTTTGTTTTTATTTTTAAGCGTGATTGAGTAAACCAGAGACTAGCAAAAATACTCATTTACTGTAGATCCGGGATGTCAAACACATTTTATCTTTGTGACATCTTTAAATTATAGAAATCTATAACTTAATTAGTTTGGCTTTGTATGGATAGCCACGGGGAATCTCTTTATCATCAGGAAAATCTGTAAAACTTTTGAAAATACAGATGTAAATGTCCAAATGTTCTGTTTTCCAAAACCATCCAGTTGGTTGGTTTGGAGTCTTCACCGGGTTGATTCTGGCCCCCAGGCTTTATGTTTGACACCCCTGCTCTAGATGGAGAGCATGTTTTCCATTTTCTATCTGATATTAATTGATTCCAGTAATAAGCAAAGATGCCAACTTCTGTACAAGCACAAATCTGTTGGATGGATTGCTCGGAACATCAGTGGGCCAGCTCCAGGGAAAAATCCCACACTTTCATTCCTCCACTTGTGACTTGAAGTTTTTCTTCTTATAAACAGGATTCACTCATCAGGCCAAGAGTTTTGTTTCGCTGATGTGCCAATATGAGTTTGCACGAATCACATACTATAAATCAAAGATGGAAAACCTACATTTGTTTTAGTGACCATCGGAGGACAGTTCCTCTGATTGTAAAAAGTGGTGTGATTATATACAGGGAGAGCAGAATTATTAGGCAAATGAGTATTTTGTCCACATCATCCTCTTCATGCATGTTGTCTTACTCCAAGCTGTATAGGCTCGAAAGCCTACTACCAATTAAGCATATTAGGTGATGTGCATCTCTGTAATGAGAAGGGGTGTGGTCTAATGACATCAACACCCTATATCAGGTGTGCATAATTATTAGGCAACGTCCTTTCCTTTGGCAAAATGGGTCAAAAGAAGGACTTGACAGGCTCAGAAAAGTCAAAAATAGTGAGATATCTTGCAGAGGGATGCAGCAGTCTCAAAATTGCAAAGCTTCTGAAGCGTGATCATCGAACAATCAAGCGTTTCATTCAAAATAGTCAACAGGGTCGCAAGAAGCGTGTGGAAAAACCAAGGCGCAAAATAACTGCCCATGAACTGAGAAAAGTCAAGCGTGCAGCTGCCAAGATGCCACTTGCCACCAGTTTGGCCATATTTCAGAGCTGCAACATCACTGGAGTGCCCAAAAGCACAAGGTGTGCAATACTCAGAGACATGGCCAAGGTAAGAAAGGCTGAAAGACGACCACCACTGAACAAGACACACAAGCTGAAACGTCAAGACTGGGCCAAGAAATATCTCAAGACTGGTTTTTCTAAGGTTTTATGGACTGATGAAATGAGAGTGAGTCTTGATGGGCCAGATGGATGGGCCCGTGGCTGGATTGGTAAAGGGCAGAGAGCTCCAGTCCGACTCAGACGCCAGCAAGGTGGAGGTGGAGTACTGGTTTGGGCTGGTATCATACAAAGATGAGCTTGTGGGGCCTTTTCGGGTTGAGGATGGAGTCAAGCTCAACTCCCAGTCCTACTGCCAGTTTCTGGAAGACACCTTCTTCAAGCAGTGGTACAGGAAGAAGTCTGCATCCTTCAAGAAAAACATGATTTTCATGCAGGACAATGCTCCATCACACGCGTCCAAGTACTCCACAGCGTGGCTGGCAAGAAAGGGTATAAAAGAAGAAAAACTAATGACATGGCCTCCTTGTTCACCTGATCTGAACCCCATTGAGAACCTGTGGTCCATCATCAAATGTGAGATTTACAAGGAGGGAAAACAGTACACCTCTCTGAACAGTGTCTGGGAGGCTGTGGTTGCTGCTGCACGCAATGTTGATGGTGAACAGATCAAAACACTGACAGAATCCATGGATGGCAGGCTTTTGAGTGTCCTTGCAAAGAAAGGTGGCTATATTGGTCGCTGATTTGTTTTTGTTTTGTTTTTGAATGTCAGAAATGTATATTTGTGAATGTGGAGATGTTATACTGGTTTCACTGGTAAAAATGAATAATTGAAATGGGTATATATTTGTTTTTTGTTAAGTTGCCTAATAATTATGCACAGTAATAGTCACCTGCACACACAGATATCCCCCTAAAATAGCTAAAACTAAAAACAAACTAAAAACTACTTCCAAAAACATTCAGCTTTGATATTAATGAGTTTTTTGGGTTCATTGAGAACATGGTTGTTGTTCAATAATAAAATTATTCCTCAAAAATACAACTTGCCTAATAATTCTGCACTCCCTGTAGATGTCTTTGAATCACAACTTAAGTTAGCAGGGTACAGTATATAATTCTGGCCTCTTTTATTCAATAAGAACATTTTAAGTCAGCTATATTTTCTAAATAAGTGGATGAGCAGGTCAATTCTATTAACTTGTTAGGACAGGTTTACAAGGCAACGTTGGGTCTAAGCTTTCTCCAGTTAACGTTTTTATTACTTTCTTTTCTTTACTGTCTAGCAGGTCTTGCTAAAGTGCTCTATGCTTTCATCTCATGATGTTTGGGCTGCTATAAATCCCTCCTCTTCTGCTTCCAGCTCATTGAAAACTTGGCTGCCAGACTTCTAACAAATTCAAAGATCAATCCCCTTCTGCTAGAGATACATCACTTTAGATACTACATTTTATATCCGTCTTACCTGTATAAAGCTGAACTCTCTCCAGCTGAGCACATTGCTGACAGAAGGGAGGGAAGTTATTCCCAAAAGGAGATACAGGCCAAATCCCAGAATCCCAATAACGTAGTACGAGTCAGTACGCCAGGCCATGGTGGTGTCAAACGGTGACGTTTTGTTCTCCTTGATCTTAAAATCACAGTAAACATTTTTACCAGCTGTTTACGGAGTGGTGGAACTAGGTATGATTAATAATGTTTCCAAGTCTTACCTGTGAGATAGTATGTGCTGCCAGTCTGTATCTCACATAATATCTGAGGGCAAAAATGATTATTTAGAGAAAAATCATGTGGACAATTCAGATGGGCATAACTCTTTAAGATCTGAAATAAAACCTAGATGAAGACTTCACAAGAATTGCTGAATTAGCATTATTCACAAGTTTATTAAAGCATGATTTAGCCTTATCATTATAGCTGTATATATGTGAAAGGGTTACCTAGGCAACCAGACCCTGACATGTCATCTATGGGTAGTCTAAAACTAGTGCTTAAAGTTGAATCCACACATGAAGCATTTGTCAACGATGTGGCGACCAGAGACCAAAAGAAAGTCAATGACATTTGGGACCATGTACATCTTCCCAAACAATGTTATTCTAGTGAGCAGTTATAAACAGTCCCAGATATGTTTAATGAAGAGGCATGAAGATGCGCAGCTCTTACACACCTGATAGGGATGATAAGAGTGTAGAGCACATGCAGAGAAGCCAAAGCAAGAGCTACGAGTCCCAGCTGTTTCCTGCACAACATCCAACGATCCAACCAGTCGGGGAAACGCCTGAAACATGGGTTTGAGTAGTATGGCACAAAAATGATTAGAAAATTGCACACCTCTCTGCTGGGATTAAATATAATTGCATCCTATTTTGATTACTGACTTGTATTTAGTTCCTCTGTAGAGCTGAAGGAAGGCAGCTATGACTCCAGGCAAGTAACACAAAGACAGCATAATGAGCGACACGATGGGGAACACCTGAAAGAAGGAGACAGGAAGTTGTTTTGAGGATAAAAACCATGAGTTTTAAGTGAAAACTTTTTATTTGTTCAGTCATTTTTTATGGGATACATTTGGCGGTGACTTTTCAAAGTGTACCATGTGCTAATTTGTAAGGTAATAAACAGGATTTACCTTGTTGGCCAAGGATGCCATGATTCTAAAGGAGATGTCTTTATCATTCACCACATACGAATAGATGACATCTCTGATGAGTAGATAGAAGAAGAAGAAGGCAGTGAGGCCAGTGGCCAATTGCAAGGGCAGCCTCCACTCTGGGAAGAGCTGCAGAGGGAAATCCTCCAGCTCTCTGGCGGCAGTCAGAGACCCCCTGTCCAGAACAGTGAAGCCTAATTTGGTAGCCACCTCTATTACTGCCTGCTTTGCCTCAGGACTGTTCCCACACACGTACACCTGGAGAGGTAAGAAAAACAATCTATATTTTTTAACGCTCAAGAAGCGCCCCATGTGAGAAGTGCAGGTTTTCATCATTCTACATTTACACATTTATGTTTATGAATCTCACACACATGATGATCAACCAACAGAGACACACTGACAGTCAATGTGGTCATAGGAATGCTCAACACCTATGCAATGTTGCTGATGGTGCTCAAAATTAAACATAGTCCAGTGCATAAACATGTACTCCCCACAACACACGCGTTCTCCTGTGGTTTTTATTTTTTATTTATTGTCCACTGGGACTCTGAAACTGGATCAAAATGAGCAGAAAAATACACACATGCTGCAGTGAGAGAGCAAAACACATGACGGGATGCTTAGATCTAAGAGAGAGTGTGGAGTTAATTGATTCAAGGATACCACAGAGACAGCATTCTCAGGAAAGACATGAGGCTGACTCCTCTCCTCTTTCGCTTGGCTTTGGTTTGATCAAAACTTCAAAATGAGTTAATAATATAATTTGGTTGGAAATATTTTCCTTTAGGAAAGAGATTATTATTTTTAACTTCTTGGTCAGCAGTTGCTGTGTGAACATATCAGAGACTGTCAAATGCATGTGGTTCTGCATGCAAATACGTAATAGTTTTTACTATAAGGCCTTTTACATGACCCCTAGTATTCATGCAAGCAAGGAGATTTTAACACAACAAGCAGATGTAGCTTTTACCTGTCTGTTGGCATCTGAAGGTCCATTCTGAAGGGCCCATGCAGACAAGGTGTTAAATCCCTTCACCACCTGAGCTCCAGGGATTAGCCTGGTTATTAAACAACAATCATTTGCCTCATGTTCTTACATTTTTTTAGGTGATTCAACCCACATGGTCCATGAGATATCCCAATATTTCATATTATTACATTACTGCCCTAGTTTCCTCTTACCTCTGCAGATATTCAGCATTGGCCTCGGGGTACATATTCTTCTTGAGGTTGTTGCTGACATCCACCAGAACCTTCCAATCAATTAAATAAATACAGTACATGAAAAGTTAGAAATGATCCAAGTGCTTTGTCACACAAAGTCATCTCACTGTGCAACAAGGTACCTTCCCCTTGAGCTGAGGTGCAAGCGTCTCCAGGAAGTTGTAGTTTTCTCTGTGAATACAAACAAAAACCAGCCTGGCTGATTGGGCTGCAGCCACATGACTCATCGCCTGCACAAGACATAAACACAGGAGAACTGTCACGCACGGCCATGACACATAGTAACACGACCGCTGACAAATGGTTTCATTTACTTTGACATTCTAGTTCAGTCGGGACAAGAAACAAACCAATGCACAATGTAGAGCACAAACAAAAACAGCAACATCTGGAGAGATGCTTGCATGTCCACAAATTATCAGCAAACATGTTTAGCTAAACAAGGTCAAGTCTGATTAGAAGAGCTGCTTTTCTCACAGCATTAACTATGCACTTTGAATACGGGGTATTTGTTTTGGTTAAGGACTATCCTTCAGTTCACATGTTGTGATATCAGCTGTCAAATAAGAACAAGAACAACAAAAACAACAGACATCATGCTCTGTACCTGAGTTCCCGGAGGCAATGGGCCACAGCTGTGGGGTCTGCGGCTGCCGTACACCACCTTGTAGCCAGTCTGGAACAAACGTTGGCCCAGAGAGCGCCCTAAGTCCCCCGTCCCAAAGATACATAGCATCTCCTGCTCAGTGGCTGCTGGTGTGCTCAAAGGACACAGCGATACGCTCTCTGAATTCACCTCCTTTGACATGCTGCTCAGTCTGTCACACAATACGGCCACAGTCTGACACAAAAAGGGAGAATACCTCCTGTGGTTCTGAAAGAACAAAACGCTCTACCAGGTCTTCTGCAAGCCCAGTGACAGCTGGGTAATGTGTCCAAGTTCAAGACAGTTGTAACTAAATTACTGTTACTTCAAATAAGGAAATCTTCTGGAAAAAGTGCCAGTGGACCATCTGACTGCCTCTCAAGTTCATGTGTCTGTTCTGTCATTTTCTAGACTGACAGATTTTTCAGTCCTGAGTCAGTTTTTGTATTGGTCTATCCCCTCCCATTTTAGGATTGGCTCAGACTGAAGTCTGTTTAATCTGGGAAACTCCATGGCAAAAGGTTGGAGGCAGGTTTCAGAGAGCCCTAGTTTTCTATCTGAGCCTCTCTGTCTCTCTGTGCTTTGCTTTGCCAGGAAAACTGTGGCAAAGTAAAGAATTATGGCAGGCTTCTGGGAAACCACACATATTATGCAACACTGGAAAACAAGACTTCAATGTACTATAGCTGGAAAAAAATATTTTCCCCAATTTATCACATAAAGTCACAGCACAAGAAACCCAGATTATGCAATAGATGAAAGTTGTTGATATGAGGACATGAAGGAAATGCGCAGTTAAGAATCAACGTGTGGACTGTTTCTGCTCAGACAAGCTCACCATAACAGGTTCATACATGTAGATGGAAACCGTGCCTCAAATTAAACACACACAAAAAACTTCATAGACAAAATCACAGTCACCTCATATTACATGTAAAATTCCCACGTCCTGTACCTACATAATTGCTTGGTCTTGAGTGCAAAACAAATAACACTTATTTTAATATCATAAGGATAATTGTGGTTCACTGGGAGTCAAAGAATACAATCCTCATAATCAGTCAGGGATACAGTGGTCAGAAGAGGTGCACCCTGATTCATGGAGTTTGTAGGCAAACCCACCAATTACAGTCTAAGCTGCACTCATGTGTTGTCCCAGTGAGTAATTAATGTTCTTAGCCTCATAACTTAAGCTGGCCTCTGAGTGCAGCCCTTCCTATTTTCCCAGAGGTCCAAAATAGCTCCACCGTTCAGGGCTGAGGTAAACCTCAGGCCTAGTGACCTGTCCTAATCTGTAATTACTCCCTCTGCTGTGCTGCATCACTAAGTGGTTGGCGTGTGGATGTATTGTGCACAAATATAACTATACTTTACTAATGCAAACAGACACACACACACACACACACACACACACACACACACACACACACACACACACACACGAGTATATATGCATATATGCACAAAGAAACAAAAAAAGTAATGAAATTTGTTGCTGATCTGGGTTCTTGGCCCATAATTAGCCAGAGACCTTAACTGCAATTAATCTCCTACTTGGTAAACAATTACTCACTTGCTCTTCCTCCCACAAGATACCAAGGTCAGAGGAAAAGCAGTGTTCAAGAGAAAGCATCTGGCTTGATCAGATCAGTAAATACAGTAAGAAGAAAAGTAAACAAATGAATGTCTGCTGGGTGAAAAAAATAGTTAAAGTTTATGTAAATCTAGCAGGTCAGTGTTATTTATATGATACAGTGTTTGTTTTTTCCCATATCAAGCGGTCAGTTATAACTAACCAGGAGTCCCTTAGCCTCTTAGACAAAAGTTCAGAGTTCAATCAGTAAAAGCCCAGGCACAAAAGCGCAGAGCTAGACCTCAGTGAGCACAAGAGCTGCACTTAAGTACTTCTGAGCTCTATGCACCAAACAATTTAGCTTAAAACAGTGTGGGTGGATTTCTGATGATCAAAACAAAACTGAATGGAAGCGGCAATCACATATCAAATGTCAAGTCTGAAAAAAGGCACTCTCAGGCTGATGATTGGGCCTTCCAGTATTCCCAGGCTAAAGCCATTACCATGATTGGCTTTACACTCTGCAATATATGAGTGTCTAAGCAAAAGCCAGACTGCATTACAGCCCCATAGTATGTCAATAGATTTTTCTGCGTGAAATGAGGCTTATAGAGAGAGTAACATCCAGCTTTCTTTGGTGTTATAGTGAAAAAGAGAGACTTTTAGTCACGCTGTTCAAGGTTTCGGTGCATACATACATGAAGAACGTTGATCGCAGAAGAACTTAGACCGTGATCATGTGTTACTGGATGAGATGGACACCAGGTTATAGATTATCTGAGTGTGATGGTCGGTTGTAGTGATAGTGACACACAGCAGAAAAATTTCCTGGAGATTGTGATTGGATGTCTAAAATCAAGGTCGATAATACAAAGAGGTGGTTGGTTTGTTAGAAGTCATTCTAGATAATGGTTCCACAATATTGTAGAGGTTTGACGGGTAGAGGTCATTGGATCTGAGGTGTGACCAAGCAAACAAGCTCCTGTGCCACTGGGCAAAAGAGAAGGGCAAAAAAACATCCTGGTCTGAGGCTAGAGTTTAGTACAGTGACTTTTCCCTCTTCTCGCTTCACCTCCTCTACATGACACATCTGCTGTTTGTGTTTACCTTAAGGCGCTGAATGTCCTCATGTGAACCTCCTTAGCTATCTTTTTGAAGTAATGTTTTGGGTTGCAGGCTATGACCCAACACAGCCAGAGACCACATCTAAAAACACCCTAGGACCTGGCGTCCACATATGTGGACATCACATTTTGGGTTATTTAGACCAAAATACTCAATTTTGCTCTACACAAGGGCCTGATATCCACTTGAGGACATTATACTGCCACTGTTCTAATGAAATTTTAAACAAATATCCTCATATGTGGCTCTCGTTTTTCTTAGAAACAAAAATAAGGCTAAAAAAAAAAATCGGGTAATTCTTTGTTTTTATAATTCATCGGGTGCCAATATGCCCAAATATCAAAGAGGAATTAAAAAAGCATGCTTTGGAAGAGTTCGGGTCTTAGGAGGTTAAGGCAGAAATATGAGAGACCCAGAAGGAAAAATAACCCAGGGCTAGTTGCAAGAAAATGTTTTTGAACATTCACCAGGATTTGTGCATTGATTGTACATAAAATCTGATTCAAAATTACAGACAGAGTTTGAAAAAACTAATAAGACAAAGTTTGTGTTTGTGTGACAAACTTTGAAAAAATAATCACTGTGCTCTGTACTAATGACTTCATCAAAACTTTAAAAATAAGATTTGATTTGTGGGCTCCAGATCAGTACCGGCTTAAAACAATATGGTGTATTTAAGCTGATTAGGAACAAAATCAGCTCTCGTAAAAGGTTGGATCACAGTGATAGTAATAGTATAGTAATAAGCTACAAAACCTTTATGAAATTTTGGGGGTTCACCAGTCCTCAATAAGGGAAACTTTCAATACATGGAGAAAATTCAGAACTGCTGCTGCAGCGGGCTCCCTACAAAAATTCCATCTGCAGCACAACGTGGAGTGCCGAAAATAGGTGAAAATAACCTGTGTGCAGCAGAAAAACACCAGCAGCCAACACCTATCAAAGACCATCCAGAAACCATTTGTGGACAGATGGGACAAAAGTTGAAGTTTTTGGCAAAAAAAAGCAAAAAAAAAAAAAAAGCACAATATGTGTGAAGGAAAAGCGCAACTCTGAAATATGATGAGGAATATGTCACTGGCTGAGGGATGTTTTTCTGCCTGACCCAGTATTTGTTTGTGAGAAAACCCAACTCAGAACCCAACCTTAACCCACCCATGATGATTTAATATGAACTGCAGAGAACTGTTGATCAAGATGTCCTGGAAATGTTGAGAACCAGACACAGTTACATAAGTGTCCAAAATCCCTCCTCCTCTTCCTCCTCAACGTCCAAATCTCACAAACATAAAAAATGTGAGGAATGTCGCTGCCGCAATAAGCTGTTTTTTTAGACACAACCCAACACAGTTTGCAGTTACTTGATTAAATGTGCTCAATAAACAGACGAGAAGTACAACTGTTTGTGCATTACTAGTTTAGTCTGATTAGGTTTGCCTAATCCTCATAATTCAGGAGGGTTTATGAACTCTTTTATTTTTTTTGCCAAAGGTACTTTTTCACCATTTACACTGAAAATAGCAAAGCTGTCAAAACCTCCCTTTTGCAAATTGTTTACACGAGTAACAGAGGAAAATAAAGTCCAGCTGGCTGTTTTGGACGCAGATGACATCCATAGTGAAACTTATCTTGGCTTTGGACAGAGTCAGAAACATTGCTGCAAGCTGTGCTTGCTCGTTGCTCTGCTACTCTCCCTCTCTTTCTCCCTCCCTCCCTCTCGCTGTCCCTCAGCTCTCTGGTCTATCATTTTGATCGTTTTAGAGATTTACAGTGAAATCTCCCTCCTGACCCCTAGTGCTCTGGAGCTCAATGAGTGATCTGTAAAGTTAATGGGTCAGATCCAATCTTTCCTTGTAACACACTTCACTCCACACGCACATCCGCACACACACATGTGCTCCCTCGCCTCCGCTCATATATCCGTCTCTCTATCTCTTACAATGCAGAACAACATCAGGCTATGGTCTCAGCTTTATGAGCCCTAATCACAGTGGTTATAAAACCTGACTAAAAGATTGAACGGTTGTCTTGGTAACACTGATGTATGCAATACTGGAGGGGACCTGAGACTCTGGATATTGGGTCTACTTAGTGTGTGCTGTTGACTCGGCCCATTCTGCCCCCTCAAAATAACACTAAAATTATGTGGAGACGTTGGGCCCCTAAAGCTTCTACAAACACTCACAGGTATCTGCTTGCCTGGTTAGACCTTTACTCGGGACTGCTTGTCCAAACTGGTTTGGGTTGGAGGCAGTGCAGTTCCTTCTGTTATCATTCATCATGTAGTATCCTGCATAAAACCACCAAAGTGAAGCTTACTATACCAAAAATCCAGAGTAATTGAAAACATGTTGGTGGGGAACATTTCCTCGTGGCCTGCCGTGAACAGTCAGCTTGATCAGTGATAACATAGCAAGCAAGAACGTGATGGACTGTCCCAGCGCAGTGTCTGCAAAACAAGGGTACATGTGCTTCAAACGTCTGCTGCTCTTTTACGGGTATTATGTAGATTAGTCATCCTATAATAAGGGAAAAGTGAAAGGTTTAAAAGTAAATACAACTATAGAACCGCAGATGGAGCCACCACAGATGTAGCTACAACCTACTTTGGTGTAACCTCTGTTTTATTTCAATTAATATGTGTGCAAAGTTATTTAATAACTTTAATATCCTTGAATGCAAAGGTTAGAGAGCCAAAGTTAGAGAGACACAAATATGGGGAGCAGCAGAGAGCTCACACAATCAATGAAGTATTTATGCCCCAAATTCTGACATTAAGCAATTTGACAACTTGTAAAACCTTTACATATGATCTATTTACATATAAAATGATAACCTTAATGGAATCTGGTCATTCTGGAACATTCTGTTTAAACCAAGCTCATTTTCCTTCATGATTAATTATCTGAATAAATAAACCTTTGATTTTGTATGTTTCAGTTGCATTTTACTCAAAATTATTACTCCATGTTTACTGGAGTAAACTATTTTTTAAGTGCACACTACCAAGTACACTTTAGTGCACACCATTTGACCTAACTAAATCTATTTCTTTCTGTTTAGGACTAATTGTATGTCTGTTGTGGTACTACACCTGTACGTTTGTATGTGCGGGGATTAGTGTATTACGTTTTTGCACTTTTGTAACTCAGTTTTCAGTCTTTTCCATTAGTTCCTTTTTGTGTGTTTTGTAATACGGACTTTCCCGGCAGAAGAACACAGTGACCAAATTAATTTGTAATCTGGTACTTTCTATATCAACACATAACCTACAGTATTATCTCTCTGGTGCTTTGCACAAATAGGTGGACTTGCATGGAATCGGATTTTGGGATTGATTTATTATTTTGGTCCAGGCATGACAACACTAACCACATACTTAACTCACAAGTGAAAATGAAATATGAAATGTTTTAGCTTCTGTCTTTGCTCTTGTAAAGTAAATGACTTCTAAGAGGATTTGTTTGTTTGTTTTTTGCCAATTCTCTTAGCTGGCTCCTTCATCGCTCTGCTCAAAGATATTTTAGGCATTGAATTTCTATTTTTTTTTTATGAGCAATGGAGCCCAGTTAAATGATCTGATGTTTCAAATGTTTATGTACAGAATCTGACAACAGCCACTGGGTTTTAGTCAGCTGGATTAAATCACATTTTGGAGTTAAGATCTTAATAAATAATGCCTGCATTTGAAAGCCTCATATGTGATAATAAATATTACAATAGCAAGGTTTTTAGGCATGCAGTTTGAATGATGCGGTGTATAAATCCGGGAGCAACATCAGAGGCAGACACGTCTGTCATATGTGCTGTATTATGCGGGACTTTTTCCGTCATCTTTGACTATTTTACGACCTTGAGCAACCATCTCCCAAGATAAACTTCTATCTTATGAGCCCTGTGTGTGGGTCAGGTACCAGCTGTTGATGAAATTTAGCAGCAGCAGAAGCAGCGGTAACCGTGGCAGCACGAGTTGCAAAGTGAGCCATAAAAGCAGCTACACTGGCAGAGCAGGAGTGTAACCGGGGCTTTTGACAGCTTAAATACACCACCTTATTACAAAGACTCAGTTGGATGTTGCAGCAAATACTGTGTCACATGAGAGTCTGGAAGTGCTGTGCAAATTGTCTGCCTGAACTAGCTTTGTAGGCTTTGCTCCATTTATGCCATTTAGGATTTATTCTTTGTGTATTCTGACAAACATGCTATAGGGAGTGAAAAGCAACCTATTCTAAAATTTTACTGCTATTGCAATAAGTTTTATGATTTGCCAAAAACACCTCTTTCCCAACACACTAAAAACAAGAAGTGAAACGGTATAAAGTGGAAGCAGAATGAACCGCTCATCACTTTTGTAAATATGTATGTATTATGCTTCAGTGAATTATCTCTAACTACAAATGACCAGAAGGACGTTTACTCAGTGTTTAAACTGCAAGTTTGTGAACAGCATATGTTAGAGTGAAAACAACAATAAAAAAAAAAACTGTGTAAGGCTCTAAGTTGCTTGTGCCTGGCATACATGTTTCATGCACCTAGAGTATTGCAGAGATCTGCGAGCTGTTGAGTAAAACTTCACTTCCTCCACATCTGACCTAATGTGGCCACCCTTCATGTCTTTTAATCACACCGCTCACTCCGTTTCTGTGTTTTTCCCCTCCATTTGACTCCAGAAGCCGTTCCTTCTCAGCACCTACAACATCAAATCCCACTCTGGAACAGAAGTCCTCACAGTAGTGAATATATAATTCATCCCCATGACCACACGCTGCTGAATATTTCACTCTGACAGTCATGTATAATTATGACTCTGTGTCAAGCTGTCACTCTACTGCCCCCTCTCTGGTAGTTTCTCCACACAGCCCTTCAGGCCTCAAAAAAAAAACCCAAAAAACTGTTTCCTTGGCCGTGTGGGCTGCCTTCCCGTCTTTGGGAGGAAGTGGATTGCTCAATTACTGTCAATCGCAGGCTTACAAACCACCATTCATACCTGGTCCTACCGCCAATGAAACACATAAGGAGTCGCAGTTACTTGCAAAAATTATGTGGCACTGAGCAGAAATCCACAGAATGCATACTGTGGTGTTTAGGTAATGAGATAAAGGAAGCTGTAACGACCCTCACGAGGGAAGTAATGAGACTTAATGGGAGTTAATGGGGTTACACTGATCAGGAGAGCAGAGAGACCCCAGGTTAATACCGCTACTAACAGGACAGAGACTGAGTGAGGGGGGTATACACACACACACACACACACACACACCCAATATAAAGGCCTATCTCAGCATTCGCACCTCAGCCTGAAATCATTAGATTGTTATAACACTTCTCAGTTTAAGAATTATACATGAGCCCTCTGGAAGGTTCCAGCTTTGATTTTCTTGTCCTATGCAACTGTTAGGGTTATACAAGCTGTGTGTGTGTGTGTGTCTGTGCACATGTATGTGTGTTTGTGTGCACGTGTGTGTGTTTGAAACAGTGTGCTCTTTCAAGTCTTGCGCGCTTAGCAGCAGTTAATGAGATCAGGGTGAGTGTTACCTGTGTGCAGGGCCTTTGATGAAATATGTTCAGAAAGAGAGAGAGAGGGGGGGTCTCAGAGAATGAGATGGGAAGAGAGAGCTACGAGGAGCAAGGAGGGAAGAAAGTGTCACTGTGTGTGTGCACGCATGTGTGCGCGGAGTGATATATAGAGATAGCTTGAAGAAAATAGAGAGGATATAGAGGGGATAATAGTGAAAAAGAGAGGGAGTGGGTGCAGAAGCAGGGAAAAGTGACAGAGAGCAGAAGGGGAGGCATTCATTTTTAATCGAGAAGAAAAGTCACCGCAAAAAAGAAGAAGAAAGGCAGACGGATGAGACCCATTCACTTATAGCCACTCACAAAGAGACACACTTTATCCACACACCTACAAACACTCAAACATTTTCATGCACACCCAGAGAAAACATGCACAAACCCGCTGACAGCTTTACTTAAAAGCAAATCATGTTTGGTCTGTTTAGCTCTGTTCACTTGAAAGGTGGTATTGCACTGAATTTTTTTTTTCTTTTCAATAAGGGAGAGTTTGGATTATTTTTTCCTTCATCATAATCAGACTGAAATCCTCCTTTTTAACTCTAATACTTTAATTCTAATTACTAAACACACGCACAACGAGCTCTAGGCTGGGAGGGTCTTTATCCCTTGGGACAGAAAGAAGGAGAGACTGTAGGAAACAAAGCCAGACGGAGCCAGAAAATGAGAGCGAAAAAAGAAACAGACAGTTGAAAGTGAAAAAATGGGGAGAACTAAACAAGTGGGGATAAGAGTACTACTTTGCGCTCCACTATTTCATTGAAGGCTGGCTTAAAACCACTTCGATTTATAAATGGCAGGGCCAGCCCACAGCACTCCAACAACGACTTAAAGGTATATTTTATTTGATGAGGTAAATGGCAGCAAAAATACAAATGTGCCATTTAAGAACGAGTAGGTGAGCCCAAAGAAAGGTTCTGTAATATTGAAGAAGTTTTTAATCCGAACCTACCTGGAGACAGTATATATTCAAATGCATTAAAAAAATGATTTCTTGCTGATTTGCAAAGGAGCGCCTAAAGCCAGGTTTTGCCACTGCTTCTGCAGAATTTTTTCTCCTGCTTCACTGATAGTGTTTTTGGTGCGTATGTTCCCGAGAGGGCGTCGTTATATCTGCCAAAGAGCACTTATTTAATAACACAAAAGTCAGTCATGGTCCAAAATGTGGCAGAAAGATGAGAAAAAGCTTCATTTTGGTCAATTGCCTGATTAAAAATGTATTCACCAGACTCCCTTTTGCCTTCAGAATTGCCTCAATTCTTCATGTCATAAACATTATCGTTCATGATAACATGAAACATTGTTGCGGATTTCTCGGCAGTGCATCATTGATGTGATTTACCTGTTCCACCACATCCCAAAGGTCCTCTATCAGATTGCAATCTGGTGACCATGGAGGCCATTTGATCACTGTCAATTCATTGTCATGGTCAAGAAACTAGTTTAAGATGATTTGACCTTTTTGACATGGCGTATTATCCTACTGGAAACAGCAATCAGAAGATGGATACGCTGTACAGTGTGGTCATAAAGGTAGGCTGAGTGTCTTACTCTCCTTACCCCCAGCTGGTCACAGCAGATGGCTGCCTCTCCCTAAGCCTGGTTCTCCCAGAGGTTTCTTCCTGTTAAAACTCAGTTTTTCTGTCCCACTTTCGCCAACAGATTGCTCATTCTGTCTGGTTATTGAAGTTTCCTCTGTATTATTGTAGGGTCTTTACCTTACAGTATAAAGTGGCTTGAGGTAAATGTTGGCATCTGTTTATTGCCATAATAAAGAAATTTGAATGGAATTGAATTGATGTGTAAATGCCTAAATGCATTGTATTTCTGCCATTTGATTGGCTGATTAGATATTTGTGTTAATGAGACGTTTAGACATTATATCTACCAAATTAGTCAGTGATTGGTGAATTTAAATGCTGTGCATAATTAAGTCACTGTTCTTTTGGCACTGTTAAAAAACGAGCAGCAGAAGGTTAAAGTGTTCTTATCTGCCAGGCTAACCATTAGGATTGTTTTCTCGCTCTTTTATAAATACAAATGCCTTTCGATTGACCCAAACCTGTCCCAGAATGCACTAAATACCTACCACATTTACAACTATGTCCTTTGTACCTTAAAGCAACAACATTTAAAGGATTATCTGCTGTATTGCCAATCCAAAAGACAGATTCTCTGTGGGATCTAATAACACTTTACTGACCACTGGCCCGATGGGATTTCCGTTCAAACCAGATCTGAACATAAAAACGAAACAGTAAGGATGTTTCATCTTCCCCCAGGGGGCTATCTCCCTCTTTTAGCTCATTCCCTACTGTTATCTCTCCTCACATTGGCTGCTTTCATCCTGTTTCCAGAACTGAGATGATACACAACACAGGGAGACACACAAAATTAAAATAAATAAATAAATAAATAAAAAACCATACACACAGCAAGAGGAGGAAGCATATAGAAAAGAGAGATGCTCACACACAAACATACACAGACACACACGGTCACTTATATACAGACACAGCGGGCCCTATTTCAGGATGCTGTCAGCAGGGGGACAGAGGCTAGAGGAAACACAGGATGAATTCTCCTTTGCCTCATTCCATCACACTGCCATGACACCCCTATTTACCTCTTCCATCTATCTCCACACTGGCTGTCTACTACCTTGGCTTGTTTGTGTGTGTGTGTGTGTGTGTGTGTGTGTGTGTGTGTGTGTGTGTGTGTGTGTGTGTGTGTGGGTGCTTGTTGTGTGGGTATAGCTGTACATGTGCCACCCTAAGCACATTCACAGTGATAGAGTGAGTGAGTTGAGTTGAGCTGGATACTGTATATTGTGCACTGCGGTGTTAAAACATGCTGTACGGCCCATCAGCGTTTGTTTCTCAGGCTGAAACACTGACGCTCGCTCTCGCAGGAAGTTTCCTTATCAGCGTTTGCATTGGTACAATTCTGGATGTTTCCCAAGCAATTTCTCCAAATGATGAGCTCTTAATTCTGCTGCAGTACTTTTTTTTCTTATCAAGTCTTCGAGATGCTTGGGAACCCGGTCGTGATCCAATGCCTTTGCTTCACACCTCATACGTCCTCCTGCGATATGAGAAAGCCCCTTTCATTGGAGGGGTGGAGGAGCGTTCTATCCAATTCCCCAATCTCATTTTTGCTCTGAGAGAAATGTTCCTTTTCTTGATGCCTCTCGCACATGCACGTATACAGACACATTCTCACAAATGGTCTCTACCCTGCTGTCCTTCTATTCCCCAAGGCTACGGTCATGCATTTTCACTTCATATTAATTTTTTTTATTTGTACTTCCTGGCCTTCTGTGATTCATGACCACAAGAAGAGAGAATGAGCAGTGAGGGCAAACAAAATGAATATTAGCGGTACAGACATGCAGGATTGAGCTGTCCAGTGGCCTTATCGCTCACTGAAATATTTGCTTGCACTTCTCAAGGCAAACAAAAATGCTTTCTGAACTTTTGAGTTTTCTCTGTATCGACAGTGACTTACATTTATACTCACATATTTGCACTATAAGATTAGCCGATTTTGAGCGGTAGAAGTAGATTCTTGCACTTGTCACAAGAATTTCTGACTTCAGCATCCTTAGGCTAAATTAGTTTCCGAAGATGCATGTAGTTGAAGTTGACTATTTATTGGTAAATCCCACAGATACAGATACCTGAGAAGAGGTATGCAAATAAATTAGAATTACACTAGTGAAAGCTGGACAGTGCGTGCAAAAGCTCCTGTTACAGGCTTCTTCTTCTTCTTTCAGCTGCTCCTTTCAGGGCACAGCCTCAGGTATCTCCATCTCACTCCATCTCTTGCATCCTTTGCTGTCACGCCAACTGTCTGCATGTCCTCCTTACATCCATGAATCTTTTCTGTGGCCTTCCTCTTTTCCTCCAGCTTTGGCAGCGCCATCTTCAACATCCGATTCGTAGTAAATCCACCATCTCAACCTTGCCTCTTTTATTTAGTCTCCAACTCGCTCAACCTGAGCGGTCACTGATGGGTTTGTCTGGCACAGACCCACCGCTGGAACGAGACAATTCTACTACAATGGCAAAAGCAAGACGCAAGTCACCAAAGTTCTTTGGTAATCACGTGCACGAGGGACAGAACTGTGACGAGTGCTGTTCCTGATGCTTGAACCCCAGTCACTCTCAGTCAGCCCCCCCGTAGCACTGTTCTTTATTGAGGTTACATGAATATGCATAGTCTCATTAAGATATGACATCTTACATAGGTGTACATGTGAACAAAGAGTACCATCTGTGTGTATGTGTAAGTATGCGTGTGTGTGTATGTGGGGGGGGGGGGTGACCCCATGAACGAGTCACCTGCTAAACAAAAGGCACTTATACCTAAACGGACATAGATGTGATTCCAGAGCACTCTGGAATGCATACAGTCTTTGCAGACCACTAAGGATCACACATCCTATCACTACACAATCGATTATACACCTCTAAGAATATATGGTTATATATTTCTAAGCATAAATGACAATCCACAATATAAACCTAACAGTCACTCTGATGTACTCTTTTCTAATCACAAAGCAAGCCATACTATTTGTCAGATAATTGTTCAGGTTTAGTGAGTGGAATTAGCAGAGGTGAAGACCAGCATACAGCTACTGGCCACATGTGCTACAAGTGTCAGTCCAGGCTGTCAGACTCTTAATTATACAGCCTTTAAGTAATATAATTTAAACATCTTATAAAAGCTGGGAAACTTGGACACATCATCTCTACCACATTATAACCATGTTTATTTCTGCTGTAAAGTTGCACATTTTAATATGGGAGTCTAATCAAATTCTCATTTGGAGCCAGCTTCAAGTGGCCACTCATGTTAGTGCGGTTTTTGCCACTTTGAGGCTGTTTTAATTTTCCAGACATGGAGGCTGTTGCTTGTACGCACTGCATCTCTATCGAACATGACCTTCGTAAAAGTTAATGAAATTAGACTGCAATGGGCTGGATGCATTAATTCCAATCATGACTTACAGCCATGTGTGACAGTCAGGAAGACTATGCTTATATTTGTATTTGAGAGGGGCACAATGGTGCCAAATATCTTATTCTATGTGTAGTAATGCAACAATGCTCATTCACATTCGACTCTTCAGTGCAGTGAGGAGGCAATCAGTTCACAGCACTGGAGGAGCAGCAGATTGAAGCACAGATACAGTTCTGCATGTACTGATTAATATCATAATTTCCTATCTGCTAACACACTGAGAAAGTTCCTTAAATCTGCTCTAAAGCATGTTTGAAAATCTAGTCCGCTCAGGAGTTACTATTTTTATCATGAAATATTCATTAACATGTGATAGTCAAATACCCCAAGGACGTATGTATGAATATTTGAAGAGTGCTTACTTGCTGTAATGTGGTTTAAGATGTAATTCCTGCTGGGTTTGCAGCAGTTGGTTTGATTAAATTCCATGCACGAACTCAGTTCATAATACTCACACTCTGTTCATTGTGTCAGCTTAAACACAGCAGGGTGACAAATTGTTGCTCATATGAAAAGGCCTGCATATCCATATGCATAAGCAGTTCTTGGATATGCATGCCTACTGGTGGATGCAACAGACTGCAGGTGACCACTGGCAAAAAATATCCTTCCTATCGTTCAAGAGTTGATGGCTGAATATTATTCATGTCTCTCTCCCTCTCTCTCTTTCTTTCTATGTTTTTCTATGTGTGTGTGTGTGGGGGGGTGGGTGTGGTTGACAGTCTGCTGATGGACTAACACCTTTTTTCCCTCTCACTAGAGCTTTGGAGACCCATTCAACATAATAAATGTCCCTCAGATCCATCTATCTCTATATTCACAAGCATGCAATTAAGTCTGTAAGTATTCGGACAATCCAAAAATTGTCCTAGTAGTTTTCGTCCTCTGTCCATCACAGTGATCAACATGTGATTGAAGTGCAAATTTTCAGCTTAATTCAAGCGGTTTTAACAACATTTTGGGATTAACTGTTTGGGAATTACATACATTTTATACACAGGACCAAATTTTAAATATGAAGATAAATGATGAAAATCATTTTCCCTCGATGCCTGCATAGCCATGAGCCAGTGGACATCACTAAATGCCATGTCCCCTTTGCTGAAATGATTTGGTAGGCTTTTACTGCAGCCGGCTTAAGGTGTTATTTGTTTGTGGGTGTCTCATGCTTTTGTTTTGTCCTTCATAACTGAAAATCATTCTCTGTTGGGTTGACACAAGGTGACTGACTTTTTCATTAAAAATATGCCAATTCTTTGGTTTGACAAACTCTTTGGTTGCTTTTGTAGTATGCTTTGGGTCATTATCCACTTGTCAGTTTTTCAGCATTTGGCTGAATCTGAGCAGAGAGCATAGCCCTGTACGCTTCAGATCCTGCTACTTCCATCTCCACTCACATTATCAATAAAAGCTAGTGACCTGGTTCCACTGGCATCCATACATGCCCATGCGTAACACTGACAATCTTTCCTTCTTGTTCTTAAATGTAACCAGGGGTTTGCATCTTGTTGTAAACCAAAGATGTCAAACTCGTTTCACATCAGGGGGCACACACAGCCCTCTTTGATGGTAAGTGAGTCATTCCAGTGAAACTTTGCTTTCTACAAGTGTGAAGAAGTGTAATTACACATTTGATGTCTGTGATATTTAATATAAGAAGAAGAAAAACAAAGCATACAATTTCAACAGCAAATCTCAATTTTCTTTCAGTGTGATTAAAAAAAATGCTGTCAGTGTGACTCCTGGGGCTTAAAATGCAAGAAATAAAACATAAATGTGAAAAATTACAAAAAAGACTGTCCTTTAAATATAATGCAGGCTGTTAATTTTAATTCACAGTATTAATTTTTATTATTATTTTAAATTGTGGGCTCATTGTAAAAACAAATGATATTTTTAGAGAAACGATGAAATAATTTTAATTTCACTGTTTGTCTATTGCTTGTTTATTTTAGTGTAGCGTAATTGCTAATAGGGGAGGACTTTGTCAGCAGGAAAAGCTGTTAAAATGATCCAAATATAGCTCAAGGTCAACAAATTTTCCAACACTGTCCAGTGGACTAGATTGGAGTCTTTGTCGGGCCCCGGGGCCTCGTTTTTGACACCCCTGTTGTAAACGTTCTGTATTCCATTCAGCAAGAAATCACTTGACAAGCTCTAGACTTTGACAATAATACACTTACCTCCCCCAGATTTTGACAATGATACACCTACCTCCCCCAGAGTGTTCTTGAGTTGGCTAGACATTTAGAGGCTAGAACAGGGGTGGGCAATCTCAGTCCACAAGGGCCGGTGTCCCTGCAGGTTTTAGATCTCACCTTGGGTCAACACACCTGAATCACATGATTAGTTCATTACCAGGCCTCTGGAGAACTTCAGGACATGTTGAGGAGCTAATTTAGCCATTTAAATCAGCTGTGTTGGTTCGAGGACACATCTAAAACCTGCAGAGACACCAGCCCTCGTGGACTGAGATTGCCCACCCCTGGGCTAGAAGATTTTCTTCTTCTTCACCAAGGAAAGAATTTCACGATCATCCACTTTAGTCATATTCTGTGGACCTTAAGGGTTTTTTTTTTGGTGTTGCTGACCTGGTAAGTGCATTCATTCTTTTTTAAAATGTACCGGATTTTCAATTTGGCCACTTCAAGTTTTTTGCTAGTTCTCTGATTGGTTCATACATGTATCCGTTCTCTTTGACTTATTCTTATCAGGGATGGGGCGTCTAGAGCCTGTCACAGCTACCATAGCGCAAAGGCAGGTTACACCACGGTCCAGGCCTTCATATTAAGAGTTCCAGTGACCAGCTACCAAATGAAAGTTTAATATGCATTTTTTTTATCTGCTTAATTTGTCATAAAATAGAGAAAAAGACTCATCTTTCTGCGAAACTGCTTGTCAGTCAATTGTCTAATTAACTTTGAGATTCTGAAAATGAGGGGATATGTATGAAAATGATTTTAACTCCTAAACAGCTGAGGTGATGCTTTTGTTTACCCCTTGTATTAAAGCTGAAATCATGCACTGCAGTGCTGTACTGAGGCAAAACTACAACAATTGTGTCGCTGTGCAAATACGTGCAAACCTAATTGTGGCGTTTAAGGGAACTTTATTTAACGCTAACCTGAAGAAACACCTTAGCATTCCCAAAGCAAGGTCATGAAAAAGTACTTAATGATACAAGCACAGCCCAAAATAAACCAAAGAGGCACCATCTAGAAATACAAAATTAGCAAGCCGCCAAGCCCAGCCACAAAAGCTGTCCTAGATGCTGAGAAAAGCGCCTTCGGGAGCCCATGCAGAATGCTTAAGGCTGGGTTGTTATTTTCAGAGGCAATAATTAGGGTCTGTAGTGTCAAGAATTCTCCCTGGCTCTGCAAATATTATTTTGTATGACAACTATTAAATGGCATTAAATCAGCCCAAGAAGCGTATTAGCTATGTTACTTGGGCATAACTATTTAAACTTGAATATGCATAATGCCGGGTGAAAAGAAGCAGAGCAGAAGGAACGGGCAGCAGATCCAAATGCTAAAAAGAGTTAGAAAGCCTCTTTAAACACTAAGAGCTAGAAGGAAATTGAAATTATGTACAAACAGATGGACGAGTGGGAAAAAGTTGATTGAATTCACTTTCTTCCTTGATATCAATTAGTCATGACCCCCTTAGACTTAATACTAAATTATAAATACCTTTGCTGGAACCTGTCAATTATTACACACATCACTTTTAAATGGAACTAAAGGGCCCTTGAAATAAGTAATTACTGAAGATTATTATATGCTGTCGGAGACATCACCGACCCGTCGACTGACAATTGATGCGTGAGAGCCTGCAGTTTTCTGAGAGACTGGCAGTCTCCTTGTTTTAATCAAAACATGACACATCAATCAATGTCAAGGTCAAATAATACTTGTTAGTGCTGCTCCCATAGATCCACATCTATGTTACTTTCTCCTCTTTTCACAGTTCAAGGTATCAGCTGACACACAGTTCTCCACACACTTCCTGTGAACATGCATAAATGAATGCACGCTTGCTGAAGTGTGTGGTTTGAGTGCGTGCATGTGTGTCTGTATGAGAATGAGGATGTGAGGATAATTTAATTATGGTCCAGATAGAGTGGGTTACTGGGGTTAATATCCTGCATGCACTCTGTTCCTCTCCGGACACAGTAATTGCTTTAAGCACATTAGGAACTTTATTGACTGTGATGGCCTTTTAAGACATTACATTTCTGCTGCTTAGTGTCAGACAAGCGTCGTCCAGCTCTTACTGTCTCCCACTATCTCGTTTTCTTTCTTTCCCACTCCAAGCCTTCCCTCTCCTACCCCTGTCACTCTCTTCTTTATGCATGTGTCTCCTTGCCTGTATCGGCTTAATTGAGGCTCCATAAATATGATGAGATTTGTATAGCGCCTCATCCGTAGAGGCGGCTTGATGAGGTTTGACTGGCAGGTGATTAACTCCTCTTAACCCACAGAATCATTTGTCCTCCATGGAACAGTTGCACTAATGACACCATAAAAGACTTCTTCATGTGTCAAATTCTGGAGCGGAGCTCTGGAGAGAGAGAATCCAACAACTGCCTGGAAAAAAAAAGTGCAGCCCCCTCACTTTCTTTTTTTTTTTTTTCTCAGCCGAGATCAATCCTCTCAACACCCCCTCAGTAGATGTCTCCATTTTCACTCAACTAGACCCCTTAATAAGGATGGAGGTTAATGGAAGGAGTTATTAAAAAGTCCTCACCTTCCTCCTGGGACCGCTAAAGAGGAATTATATGAAACTAAGTGCACTTACAGCCCCAGTATGAGTTATTTCATATTTCTGTTCTCATAAATCCACATCCACTGCAGTCATGACAGGAGTGGAAAACCTGTTCTGTTCAAGAAAGAATTTGGTTTTCTCTTCTCTTTAGGACAAGACCTGCGGGAAGATTCCTCGGAGGTTTCAAGTGGAAAAAAAAAAAGAAAATTACAGGTTGACGGTGTGGTGGTCCGGGATACGAGACCTGGAGAAAGAGATAGGGATGGGGAGAGAAGTTAAGGAACGATGTCACAGCTGACAGGGAGGAGAGCCAAGCAATATCTAGTCAAATGTGGTGGTCCGGGATACGAGACCTGGAGAAAGAGATAGGGATGGGGAGAGAAGTTAAGGAACGATGTCACAGCTGACAGGGAGGAGAGCCAAGCAATATCTACAGCAGATAAGGACAGTGTGCAGAGATAAATGATCTAATATCTGCATGGATCAATGTCTGTACTGTCCCTCTAAAAGGGGCTCTCCTTATAAATTGTGCTATCCCTGTTACCACATGCATACAAACACACACTTTCGCACTGCGTATACTCTTTGATATTACACACTCAACAACTATCTCAATTAGTACGAATTAAGATATATTGCTGTAAAGTTCCGGCGTGTCGAGAGCACTACGTAAATGTCTTCTTCCAGCTGTCCAGTCCCATCACTCTGCAGATGGTAGCAGGGAGGAAATCTATTTGTTAAGATAGCACTATCCAGCTAATGAGAAATCAAGTGGCTTGACTTTTCACATGAATCCCATCATGTCCACTCGTATTATGAAACCAGGATGCCATTAGTTGCACTTAGTGTGACTAATGGCCACACTGAGTACCTTTGCTAACAGACCCACCTTGTGGCAAATGAAATAATTACAATTCAAAGCATCACAGAGTTTGTCAGTAAAGTCTTATTTTCATTTATTAAAGATGAGTGGATGATTGCCTCAGTAGGATATATAACTAACTTTAGCTATGTCTCACACTTATTTAACCACCATTTCTGGATTTGTTCTTGAATTTTTGGCCCAGAGAACAGCACATACGTCGTCTGACAAAACAAGGACCCATTTTCCCCACTTTTCCAAATTTCACATTTTTAAATGCTGAATCATTTCATTTTCATTGCATCTCATTAGAGACCAACACCTGAAGCCTATACTGCAAATTAACATTCAGCTGACTCATTTACGAAGTTGTCTTTGGGATTACCATGTATTGTATTCACGGCATGAACTGCTGCATCAGTTGCCAGAACAGCAAAAATTACAAACCGTTGCAGAGAGCATAGCCTCAGTACAGAGCTACTTTCATCTACCCCCTTATTCACAAGGGGTCGCCTCTGCAGGTAGTTCAACATATTTGATTTAGCAGATTTTTACACCAGATGTCCTTCCTGACACAACCCCAAAGGGATTTGTGTATCCGTCTGGGATCAAAACAGGGATCTTTCACTTGTTAGGCAAGTGTGTAAACCGCTGCCCTACGTAGTCAAATATAAATCCTTTTAAGTCTGAGAGGTTTTACAGCGGTCCTCTAAACTACACGATAACACTAGCACAGCAGTAGGCTCACGAAATATACAACTGTTTATTCTGTTCAGTTGTTGAGCATGTCAGCATTACTGCCAAATGCAAAATACAGCTGAAGACATGATTAGTTTTGTATTTATGTCATTATAAATAGACTGTCAAGATTTTATGGCGTGCATCCATCAGTCTTTAAAATATCTGCATATTTGCAAGACGTTTAAATATCTTGATCCTACGTGCATTCATATTCCGTGCTGCGTGTCCTCATTGGCCTTGATTTATTCAAGCCCAGCAAACTGTGGCTGAACAACTGGGAAATTAGCCAGTAAAGACTCTGCATCATCTGCTTTTAAACATTAAGCAGTTTCCTCAGAGCACTTTGGTGCTGACACAATGAAATACTATTGATGGCAGTAAGAAAGCTGTAAGAGTGTTTTGTTTTCTAAAGTATTCTTTACACAAGCTGTAACATGAAGAAAATACTCCAGACACGATTTCCAAAGCAGAGTCAGACAGATGTGTGATAAAATATGAGGTAATTCTATGTGAGGTTTTGCTGCAAGCCAGCCCTGCTTTTATTATTTATTTTGAAATGACAAATATCTTTGGTAGAAGACATGGATAAAGTGTGGTGGGTAACATAGCAAAAGCTCTGCAGCTTTTCTGTAGCATGATGAATATTGAATCACTTTGTTTCAAGGGGAAATTTGTCAGTTACTAATTTCAATCCAGGGAGGGAATTAAGGAATCGCTCATTTTCATTTGGGTGCACTGGGAATAACAATGGAACATATTGATCCTCGGGGTATTAAACGAGTTCCCAGTAGTGAAAGTGAAAGACATTTATTGTCCTTAGTGCACACTATTTAGCTTAATTCTTCATCATGAACATGTAGATTGTGAGAAAAGAAGTACAGGGCTACCAGGGGCAATGTTTTCCTGAATATTAGGAGTTCAGAGCCATATATGGGCATGTGTCTCACAGAGATGATGTCACCAGTGACTGCAGGGGCTCCCCTGCTTGGGTGTGTGCTTCTCTAGGCCAGAAAGGAAGAAGTAGGGCATGCAGATAGTATGGTGTGTGGCCAAAGGAGGGACAAATGAAAAAGAGGAATAGTTGAGCAATAATTGTTACATCCCGATAGAGCTAAAGGGGAAGACTGCAAAAGTTTATGTGAGTTCACGGTAGAATGAGACAGGAAAAACCAAGAAATAAATGCATTAGAAGCACTGTCAGAGTGCCAGCATTACACTGAGGAGAGGCTGCTTCTAGTTTGCTCTAAGCTTGTTCCTGATCTTACTTGAAGGCTTCCTGTGTCAGCAACATGGGAAAATCAGGTAAGCAGATATTACACCCTGAAGCTTTTGATGTTTATTGTTAGCTGAACTTTGTCCCCATGTAGCTGTACAAGAGCCATGTTTGTTTACTGTCTGCATTTGTGGGCAATGCTCTTTTAAAATTAGAACAGACCACATACAGAAGTCTAAATCTAATTTCTGTCCGATGTCCTTTTCCGTTATTAATTTACTGTCCTCTTTGATGGCACTAAATTGTAAGGTAAGATTAATAGTGGTGCTGCATGCTTTCTCTCAGCCTTGTTGTTTCTGCGGGGCTGTTTCAATGTGCCTATTGTGTGAGTGCTCAAGAGACTGTGAGACTCATGAAAAGCCCCATGAGTGATAGGCACCAGTGGTGGTGGTGGTGGTATGGGGGAGGGGGCTGATCCAGATGATGTTTTCTACTTCATCACCTGTCACCAAGTTGGTACTCGCTATCTGAGGTCACTCAGGCTGTAGGTTTCAGCTTGAGTTTGTATTCTACAACCTTCCCCGAGTCTTCATGTTGCATCATTACGTCTGTTTTGTCAGAGGCTGACTTAGTCTTCCTGTCTGTCCTGTTTGTCTCCCAGCCTCAAAGCAGTTTGCTGAGGAGGTGCTGCGGTGCCACAACGACTACAGGATGAAGCACCAGGCTCCTCCGCTAAAGTTGAGCAGCAAGTTGAGCAAAGAGGCTGCCCGGTGGGTTAATGCACAAACAGATCAAATTAGAAACCTAATTAGCAAGGACTGCACATACTAGTCACTGTCAAACTGCTCCAGATAACAGTGACAGTTCCAGCGTAGCCTGTCAGATGCAATAACCACAAATTATAAAAAATATATCTTGGGTGTTTGGTTTGTTTTCATTGTGATTACAGGTTTTGTTGACAATTTGTTGTCACTAATTGCAGCTGCATTAGCATTTTATTCAAATGAAGTTTGAATAAAGCTTCATTTCCACTAGACTCTTAGAGAAGCTCCACAAGAGAGTTAAATCTCTCGAGTATGTCAGCTTGTCCACCGCTGTCAGGAAGGACCGAGGCAGCTGTCATAAAAGTCTTTCTCCATTTTCTTGAACATGTGTGATGGTGCAAAGCAACAATAACATGGCGCTAAAAACCTCTTCAGTTGTGTGATCCCTCACAGGAACATTTGAAGCACAATTAAAATGACAGTATTATTTTAAAAGCCATGTATGAACTTAACTGTAATATCTATCAGTATTCCAATATCAGTATTGGAATTTTGAGATAATCTGATGCTTGCATGGAAAACTCAGTTCACTGGAACTCGACGAATGGGGTCTGTCTCACTCTTTGTGTAAACTGACTGGGCACACAGCTCTTACACGCTGTGTGTCTTGGACATGATTTGTGTATGAAAAACATAAATAAACTAAGTTTAAAGCACAGTTCAGCCTAAATGGATAACAGATCTCACTGCTTCCACAACATATGTTTTTCTTTTCATCCAAAAACCCCAAATGACCTCGACAAGGAAGAATTTAACATGTATTCTGGATCCACAGCACATTGTGTGGGTCAATCAGGCCACTGCACACCTATATGAACAGCTATGCTAACATGTGAAAACTGTAGAAACTACCTTGGAATTGATTATAAATTAGAATAATCTGGACACTACTCCTGAATTATATCACTACAAAGTTCATAGGACAGCAGTTACTCCTATATGTTTGTAGTGAGTTAACTTTATGACTTTACAACATCAAATTAGTCTATGAAAATTTATTTTGACCCCTTGAAATGATCCAAGGGTTGGGCTAACCCAGATTGTTTACAGAGGAAATGGTTTCTGTTTCTGCCCCACAGGTTTAAGGTTGTTGTTCTGTTTCTTGTAGAAGTGGAGAGCAGGATATTGCAGCAAGCTTTAAAAATGTGAAAGCTCTTGAAATTATTCTTGATGAAATATGTCTGTATAAGTTCCCAATCATCCAGGTAGTCCTTTGAGCTTTTCAAAAAGAAAGAAACTAGACTTATTTAAGAAGAAAACATCTCGTCTAAGACCTTTCATCCAACAGGCTCCTTCAGTTTTTAAAGCAAAAGCTGGAGTATTGCAGATATTTTGAGTGGGGGGGGTCGAAGCACCTAGGAAGAGACTGATAGTCCAGTCTTGAGATCCCTTACCAGGTGCTTCAACCCCCACTCACACCTTGCCTGACAACGGCCATCTCCAAAATATCTGGAGACTGTTCACTGTTTGTTTTTAGAACTGAAGAAGTCTCTGACATGACAAGCGAAATTTCTTTCCTTTTTTCCTAGCTCTTCAATTTACTGATGAAGACTTGGACTTTTTAAAGTGTGCATCCACACATGCATCACCCAAAGTATAAATGGGAATTAACTCAAGCAGTACACTGTACAATTTTCTTTGTCTCTCTTTACAGTTATGCTGAAAGTCTGGCCAGCACACGGATCCTAAAACACAGCGTGGAGTCCAGTAGAGGGAGCTGTGGCGAAAACCTGGCTTGGGCCTCGTATGACCAGACAGGTTATTTTCTGCATTTGAATTTGTCTAAACTTTACAGTAATTCAGATGTCCTGTACATGTAGGTTTCTGTGAGAATGTGGCAGGAAAATCTAATAAGACACCTTCTTCCACAGATGCATTATTTTAGCCTGTGATGCCTAAATTAGATCCTCTGTGGTGTCTGCCAAACCCTGCAAGTGAACAGCTGGGATCCATTTCCCTTCCACTTCAGATACTATGACTCAGTGCAGAAATATGTCAGCACAGACCGGTGTATTTCACAAGATACACACACAGTGAGGCACAGCGTGACAAAAAGTGCAGCACTGTAAGCAGGAGCTTAAGGAGGATTTGTAGAGTGCTTTCTGCTTACTGTGTGACACAAGGCTAATTTGATTTTCCTTTAAGTTCAAGCCAGTTGTTTGCATGTGCAGGTAAGGATGTGGCAGACCGCTGGTATGATGAAGTGAAACAGTACAACTTCAACCGTCCCGGTTTCTCCTCTGGCACCGGTGAGATTCATGCACATCTATCTCTAACTGTCTTTTTTCATCTTCTTTTTTTCCAGTTTGTTGTTTTCTCTGTTTCTTTGTCGTTTTTTTGTTTACTCGATGTCAGCTTCTCCCTCTCAGTGTCACATTTATTCAGGCATGGAGAAGGTTGTTGTTATTCTTGTGCTGATGTCACACCTCAGACAACGTGCAACTGCTTGACTGTGACCAGCCAAGGAGAAACTGAGGGGAAATTACAATCCTATGCATCACTTCTAACCCTGCATGTCACATCCACTGTGCCTTAATTCCTCCAGATGGTTTCCCATAGCCTCAGACACCAGTGTACATGAGCTGGTGTAACTTAATCACACATGAAGCAGATCACTAGTAGGCCATCGCAGTGATTCACACTGAGTCATGCAAAGTTCCCTTAAGAAAGGACTAAAGCGGTCGAGGCAAGAGGAGAGATTTCGAAGCGATGAATGAGAGAGGAATTAAAATTCCTGTGTCTGCAAATATTTGGATAAACTGAAGAGCGTGTGAACTTAGCCTCAACTGTTCACTACAGTAAAAGCACGTTTCTCTCTCTCTTACGTGGTCCAGATTTTGCCTTTCTAATTTCTTTCTATTCATCATTTCTCCTTTTATATGTCGCCTAGGCCATTTCACAGCAATGGTGTGGAAGAGCACTAAACAGCTGGGTGTCGGTAAAGCCATTGCATCAGATGGTTCTTCCTTTGTGGTGGCCAGATACTACCCAGCAGGGAACATCACCAACCAGGGACACTTTGAGAATAATGTCCTCCCAGCCAAAAGCAGCTCTTAAAGAGATATTGATCTCCTGGCCTGACTCGGGCCAGAAAAGGTATTTATTCAGTTTTCCAGAAGAGAAGTTGCTGCTCGAACTGCTGTGGAGCACATTGAGGTGATAACCACTTTTTGCTGTACTACAATTTTGGATGAATTTTGATGATACAAAGCAGGCTTTAAGTCCTATGTTTATATTTTGGAAGGAACTGTGTGTGTTCATAATGAAAGATTTACCACTGTTTGATGTTTGCTAACAGTACATTTCCACTGACCATGGTGACTAATCTTATTTTATAGTTGTTGGGGTTTTTCCACCCCTATGGCATCATTTTCCTTTTAATACGATCACAGACTGAAACAGACATACTGTCCTTCACATCTGCTTTTGATGCTGCTTTTATATGTGGGAGTTAATTCAGTCAAAGGAACAGGCAATACTCATTAACAGTGGTCATTGCTTGTAATTTGATGATTCATCTGGATCAGTGTGCAGGCTTTTTTTTTTTTTTAACAAAGCACCCAGTAAATGTCAAATGTAGGTAGATCACCCACACTAGCAAGTAGATATTTGTACCAAAAATGTTATGCAACAGAACACTGCACTTTAGTGTCAGTGACACATATACATAGTACGTATTATTTTCCCTTATTTTTTTTATAGTTGTGTTTAAGTTTAAATGATTAACCAGTGATCAGTCATTGTGCTCTTGCCTCTACTTGTCAAAACAGACCCAGCATTTCCTCATCTATGCCTTGTATTTTAACCACTTTTGTACAATAAAAAAAATCATTTGGCATCTCTCTGTGATTGTTTTTTGTTTTTGTTTTTTTCTTTTTTGTGGCATTGTTATATGTAAGTTGTGAGGGTGAATTTTCAGTTTAGGTCACATACACTTAAGATTGCCTTCCAAAAACATTAAAACAATTACTTGTAATGTTTGTTTAAGATACAACCTGCGGCCAGTTAAATAAAGGTCATCGATATACAATATATTGTGCCAAGCATATTTTATACAGTCTTCATTTATCTCACACATTTAGGCCACAAGACAAGACAGTTTTTTGCAGTTTTGCCTTTGTACATGACCACAGCGCATTGGAAATTGACTGATCATAAATATGTATGCGTGCAGACTTTCAGCTGTAATTCAAGGGATTTTAGAAAAAAACTGCATTAACTATTTTGGAATTACTGACATTTTTATACATCCACCTCACTCATTTTCATAGGCTCAAATCAATTAACATTAACATGGTTTTTAATATTTGGATAAATATTGTTTGCGCCCAATGACTGCCTGATATCTAGACCAAATGAAAGTCAATAAATGCTCTGTTCTTCTGAGCCTTTACTGCAACCACCTTCTTTGTGGGTCTTTCTGCATTAAGTTTTATCTTCAATAACTGAAAGGCTGCTCTGCTGAACTAAGATTAGGCAACTGACTTTTTACAGAACATCCCATTTGTTTGCTTCTTGGGCTGCCTTTGCTGTTTGCTTTTGCTTCTTACCTAATCGCTTTGTCTGGGTCAGTCAGAGTACAGCCCTGTACACTGCACAGTTCATCCTGCTGCTTCTATCAGCAGTCACATCATCATTCTCTTCTGTTTTTTTTCTCCATACAGGTGATCCAGGTGTTTTGTTTGTTTTTCTTTTTTTTTTCTTCCCCCCCCCCTTCTCACCATCTCTTCTCCCCTTTGGTTTTCTTTCTCTCCCTCTCTTTCTTTCATTCTTTCTCCCTGTCCTATCCCCCAGTCATGTCTGTCCCGTTTGTAGCAACTGAAAATAAAATAAATTCATAATTATAATAAAGGTCAATCAAATGGACCAATATGGCAAGGCCATGATGATCCACTTGGTAAAATAAATCGCTTGGCATCTTTCTTGGCCTCAAGACAACAATTCTGATGGCTAAAGATCCAAACGGGACACAAAAAGTAAAAAAAAAAAAAAAAAAAGCAGTCACATCATCAATAAACAGGCATTATATCCATATTTGACAGATGATGTGGTACGCTTTGGATCATGAGCTGTTTCTTTCCTTCTTCATACTTATTTCTTCCACCATTCTAGTACTATATATTGGAGATAAAATATCTGAATTCCAGGAGCAGGACCACGACTCCAAACATGCCCCTTCTGGGTCTTATCTATATATGACAACCCCAGTTCTAAGGGCTGTTCGTTCTTATTTCCATGCCCCACCCTCCTTGCCCTTTTTTCAATTCCTTCACTTCTTCACTTTTCATTAGTTCATGTGCCTTTATTCACCTTTATCTACTAAATAACGCTGCAAAACCTAAACTGAGGATGTGGGCCCAGCTAATGAATCCTCTTTCATCTGTTTTCTGGAAAAGTCTAATTTGGATTTCTTGTTCTTGCTTGTAACTGGTCTTTTGCACCTTGTTGTAAAATGTCTGTATTCATATTTTCTGCATTTGTGACGGCATCTCTTGATTATAGACTTTGGCAATAAACCTTTTCAATATAATTCTTGCCTTAGTTAAATTCTGTGAAGTGGTTTTTCTTAACCATGGAAATAATTCTGCAATCATTTACTTGTCGTCTGTGATCTGTCAGACTCTTTGCTGTTGCTTAGCTGGTCAGCGCATTCTTTCTTTTTAATAATCTAACAAATTGTTGATTTAGTCACTTGGTGGATTTGGTTTTTCAGCCAACTGACGACCTTCCTCACTTGCACTGATATCGTTTAACTTCATATTTTTAAATTACAGTAAAATGCTATAAAACACTGCTTCATTCCTGCTTCATTTGTAATGAAATTACAAGAGACTGAGCCTCAACTGGCTATGAAACTGTTTTCCACTCGATTTTTCTCATTATTTTTGAGCTTTTCAAACATGGGATTTAAAATTGTTTGATTTAAAATCCCCTGTGGTGGTGTACAGATGCAAAACTGCAAGAATGATGTTTTTGTCCAATAAATTAAGGACGTAACTCTAGCATGGAATCGAATAGCACAGATTTTGCTTCCGATAACCAATCAGAAACATTTCGCCTCTTCTTTCATTTAAATATTTTCAACTTCTCCTGAAGTGAAAGTTGGCGTAAAGGATCAATATAGCATGTTTGATTTAATGAATGTGAAAGACTAATCTTTTCAGTAAGATCAGTTTCAGGGTCCAGTCAGAGCCCACGTTGGAACAGACTTTATTTAGCAGATATTGGGGATGCAACATATAGTAGCAGCGATATAGAAGAGTCAGGTGTTTAGGCTTTATAGGCTGGAATAAAGGGGTCAGGAGTTGAATCGTCTTCACCGCTCACATGGTCAGCTCCTGTGGAAATGCAGGGGAGAAAAGTGAAGGTGAGAAAGAGAAAAGGTGGAAAATTGAATTCAAGATAAATGAAAACAACAAAAATACTATCTTCACTTCTACCCAATGAAAAAGATGTGCCACTGTGGAACATATCTCTCTTTGTATATAATTAAAAGGGATACTCATTATGTGAGGCTTCATTTCCCAGTTATCTTAATAGTATTTTATCCTGCATCAAGAAACAAAACATCTGCGTCACTTGAACAGCTCCAGTTCTTATGAGAGCACTTGCTGCCATCTAGTGGCCATGAGACTGTACTGATGACCTACAGAACAGTGGAGGTTATTCAGTTACTGGGGAGAAATTCTACTTGTCATTTGTCCTCTGCTCTTTCATCTCACCCCCTCCCTGCTCACTGGCTGTGACTCATTATTTTATTCACCATCTGCCCTCCCTCCACACTCTCTGTCTTCCCCTCTCTTTCCCGCCTTCAGCCTCATCGTTTCTCACCATGATAGCATTCACAATGTCATTCTTGTTGTGTTTCAGCGCACGGACGGCTTTGGCTCGTGACACATTGGCCTGAGCCATCACCAGCTCAATGTCTCTCTGCTCAAGGCCTCCCTCATCCACCTGATGTATAGAAAGAAAGAAAGAAGCAAGGATAAAGAGAGATTTCAGAACATACGTTTTAACGGTTGTTGAAATAGGTATTCAGAAACAATAGTTCAGAAAATACCTCTTCTTCTTCCTCTTCACTCTCCTCCTTGATGGTGAGGCTGGGTGGGACAGGTGGGGCTAAGGGAGAAGAGGTCACAGGCACCTTGAATTTCTCTGCGGCTGCTTTGTGAGCCTGCTGAGACAGGTCCTCAATCTGAGGAGAGAAAAGGGCCGGATAAGTAAGCTAAAACTGAAAGCTGAAACTTGAGTAACCAAATAGACAAACAGTACTCACCTTTGCCTCTCCGAACACAATATAAATGTCTGATACGGGGCTTTTGAATACATCTGGTCTGCTGATGACAAACAAGATGCTCTTGGACTTCCTAATAGTGATTCTGGTCACACCGTGGACTGGCTTCAAACCCAGCTTAGACATGGCCTAAATGCACAATAGAGAAAACAAGAATTAGGGATTGAAATGAAAGAAAAAGAATCGTATCACTTTTAATATTATATTTGACCACTTATTAAGTTTATGTAGTAGCATATAGTAGTCCAACCTTGCGGGCCTTCTTTTCACTACGGCTCTGCTTTGGCCTGTTTAACCCTTCATCCGCAGAGGAGATAGACTAGAGAAAAAACAGTTAAGTTTATGAAATAATCCATTATGCTTTTAATATGCAAATGTTGCTAATATGTTTATGCTAATATACCTAAATATAACTCATGATGCTTCTGTTTTGTTTTGTTTTTTTGCTTTTTGCAATAGCAGCAACATTTTGATTAAAGAGTAGCTGGAAATCAGGGCTGCCACTGCTACTGGCTAAATAGCAAAAAGGCTAACATCTGATGAATATTAGATTTTATGAGTTTAAAATGCAATGCTAGTTGAACAACATGTTAAACAACATGCTTGGCCAGAAGTACATTGTGTAAAATATATATACTATATATATATGTATATATACTATATACTATATACTATACATATACATATATATGGAAAGATGGTCACCTTTAAAATCCCATAGACAAACTCACCTGTGGCTCTGATGGTCTCAGTGGTTCCAGTTCTTCCAGCTCAGGAACTGAACCCTCACTCTCAGACTCATTACATGAAGCCAGCACTGAACCTTCACAAAAACAAATTCAAAGCACACATATATAAAATAAGTCCATAGGAAAACTAGAGTAAAAATAATTTGTCTATCTATCGAATGATCTTCCTAATTAGTACATAATTAGCCTATTTTAATGATAGATAGATTAATTATGTACCAATTATGTACATGAATAATCTATATCTGATATCTAATCCGTACCAGAGACTTTAATTAGCTTATGTTGATTAAAAATATAATAAAAAATCACTATGTGATATTCACGTCTTTTGCAATGTGGCTTCACAATAGTATGTAACACAACGTAGCAGTGTGCTCAACTCCAGCTTGAATAAACATGAAAATGACAGAATGCTGGCACACATTGATAAGTGCACTTTCCTTGCTGGGTAATAACACTTCATCCATAATTTAGGTTACAAACTTTGAAACAGTTTAAAATATCCTCTCTGTCAGTAAACTTATAAATGTAAGATGGAGAGAGAATCAAAGAGAAAGAGAAAGAGAAAGAGAGAAGGGTGGGTTGTATAACACATAGCTAAAGAAATTTTGGGGGATTTCAGTGCCCCAGAGGAGGTATGAAACCACTTACAATTGCTCTGGAATGATAGGTCAGTCTCTTCACAAATGTTGTGGCTGTGTTTCATAGGACAGCTGGGCCGCCTGCCTGTAAGTTGGTGGGTAGAGAAGGGCTGAATTTCCCTTTGATTGGCTGAACCAGAGTTTTTCTGTAGTGATCCATTTCTGCTTCCTTGAACTCCTTTGGGCTGGGATGTTTTACCTCCATCGCCCTCACTGTCTGTCTCTTCCTCAGCCAAACTAGGACCTTACAAAACACACAATGATTATCACAGCTTTTATGATAACAGTGTTAGGAAGTGTTTACCTTTTCTTTGACAAACTCGCTAACTCAAATGTTTGGATTAGAGACGGAATGTTTGGTTTGAGGTAATCATGACTTTACTCACCTTTGCACCTGTCTTGTGTGCTCCATGTGTGACCTTGACTGACTTGTTTGTGAGACTGTACTCTTGCGTTAGCATGAGACTGGGAGTATGACTGAGACTGGGGATGGGAACTAGAGTCTGGAATACAGACTGCATCTAAATTCCCCAGCTCGGGTAAAGATGACTCCTGGGCAGACTGAAACAGACTTAATGGCATGGCAGTGGAGAATAAGGGTGAAGAGACAGTTGTGGCAGACACAGTTGATGTACTGAGGACATCAGTAATCTCTTGGAGGTTAGTGGTAGGAAGGAACTGGGAATTAGGGGTGTTCTGTGTTGTAGGGGAGGTTGACAAACGGACAGGGGTGGTGTGGCACGTGAACAGTGAAGGTTCTTGCCGTTGTTGGGCTGAGAGGTCAGGTTGGGATTCCTGCACTGGTGTGGAAAGATCATGCTCTGGGTCTGTTGAGGCACAAGGTAGAGAGCAGGAGGAAGAGGAAGAGGAAACAGGAGATGCTGAGTAGCAAAGTGGATTCAGAGAGTATGGTATGGTATTGTGGGTAATATCTATGTTGTTATCATTAATGTCCACTGTAAGTCCTCTCTGATTATCAGGTAGCGGTCTATTATCAAGAACTTCCTGCTGTACGTCTTGGTTCATCACCACAACAATATTTAGGTTGTCTGTTGTGTGTGTGGTAGAGACATCAGGACTCGGATTGTTTTCTACCTGGAGCTGTGAACCAGATTCAACCTTGTCTGTCCCAGGCGTCTTCTGTTGACAATCCAGTGATGAAAACTTGTTGCTTGCATTATGTCCTGTCTTAGATTTGGATGTTTCTGCATTCCCCTTTGACCGTACCCCTGGTGTGTTATTTAAAAGAACAGCAGGTTTCTCTGGATCAACAACAGATTCGGGGCTAGAGGCACCTTGACTGTCTGTCAGAGGTGCCCTCTGTTTCTGCCTTCCTCTCCTTCCTTTCTTTGCATCAAATGATGTATCTGTGCAATGTCCCTCCTTGGGGCTGTCACAGGGAAAGTGCTCTGAGTCATTTTGTGCAGAACGGGATTTCCTTTCCTGTTTCTTCTTCTTATCTTTTTTTGCACCTCTCTCTTTTGCTTTCTCTTCCACTTTGTCTTCTTCATTGTCTTCCCCTGAGTTATAAACAACATGCTGTTGTTCTCTAAAGGCATCTTTAGTCTTTGGTTCATCGACAACTTTGTCCATGAGGGGACTGCCATCACATTTTCTTTGGCTTTCTGTCTGAGACTCCATTATCTCTGTTTCTGACAAAGAACCAGTATTGACCTTTTCTTGACAAGCTTTACTTGGTTTGGAATCATCGGATTTGCATTTAGGAGTGAATGATCCAAAGGAGCCCTGTACCAAAGAAAATGATGTGTCACTCTCTGGAGTGATTGTCTGACACTCTGGGCCTGTATGACTTCTTAAGTTGGTTTCATTTTTTAAATCAAAGTGTTTGTTTGTTGCAGCTGCATCTGAGTGAGTTTCAGTTAATGGCACAGAGATGCTGGAGCCACCTTTCTCGGGGAATGGTGTCTGTGTTGTTTCTGGTGTCTGGTTTATCAAACTATCTGTTGATTTCCTGTCTCCATCAGGAATCATGTCCGAAACCTGAGGTGGCATCTCCTCAAGTGGAATATTAGAGACAGAGTCTCTAATACTGACACTCACACTCTGGTGTCTGACTTCCTCTGACAGAGCATTGAGACTCCCATGAGCAGAGCCAAATGCAGACTCACTGTTATTGTTACAATTCTTCCAAGTGTTTTGTATTTGTGTTTCTGTGTTATCGCCGTCATTGTGTGGATTTAGATTACTGATATCATCCTCCAGGAAGCTGGCGTTCCCGTCTTCTCCCCCTCCTTCTACTGAAATCTCCTCAGTGGACTTACAGCGTGCCAAGTTGGACTCAGAAACTCCCTCTCCAACCAGTTCTTCGGTATCTGTTTGGCGCTTCTCTCCATGCAAACTGTTGTTATCGTCTTCATCTAGCATAGACCCGAGAACATTATCATAATTTCTGCATTCTTCACTGTTCATGTTAGAAACCATGGCCGTCTGCTTGCTTTGGCCTTCTGCATCACACATGAGCAAACTTTCCGCCTCTAACTCATACCTCTTCCCCAGAGACAATGATAGAGATTCCCCTGCTCCCCAGACACCAAACTCAGCCTCTGCTCCTAATCCAAGACTGAACCCCATTCCCACCCTGGTGTCACACCATGCCCCTGCTACAGAACCCATCTCTCTGCTTGTGTCCATTTCTGAATTTTCCCTTTTCGGAGAGATGGCAAAAGGTGAGTGTGGGGAACCAACAGCTCCCAGTACTCCCTCATCAGTACTGAGGGTGTTTTCCCTTAGGTTCTCCTGGGAAGAGTCACCAGGGCAGTGTTCAGGTGTTAGGGCCAGATTGTCAGCTAGTTCTGAGATGACTTCTGGAGAGGTCGAAACAGGGATATTACTGGGATTGGGACTAGGGTCTTTAGGACAAGATAGAAGAGGAACACCTTTATTCAAGTCATTAGTAGCAATGACATTGTTCAGAGACGGACCAGAATCACTGATTCTACACTCCACACTCACTGACTCTGCTGAAGCATTCCCATTCTTCTGGTCAAGGTCAATATCAGACTCACTGTGAATACTGGTTCTGCACATGGCCTCTGCCCCTACAGGCACATCATATTTACTGCAGAAAGACTTTGACAACACACGTCTACTTGCTCCCACAGTCCTTTGGCTTTCAGAGTGATAGTGGCGAGGCTTGATGAGCAATTTGAAAGAATCTCTTTCTGGCCCATTTATGGGCTCAGTTACTGAGTTATCACTGTGTAATTTCAAAGAGTCTCTTTCTGGTTCTTTTTCCACTGTGCCACTATTACTGGGCAATTTGAAATCAACATCTTTGCCCTGGTGATCTTCTTCTGGAAAAACTGAAATGTTCTGGTCTATTGTTTCCTGCACAGAAGTAGCAGAGGGAGGAATGTGGGACATGTGGGACTCTGTTGCAAAAGAAGGTGACACATGGCTGGTATCAGGAGTGGAGGAAGGGTTAAAAAAGGGACTGGGCTTAGGCCCCTCAAGAGGATTGGAGAAAAAATCAAGATAAGTCATTTCACTCTCATTTGCACTCTTATTCAGGTCGTCGGAGTCTGACAGAGAAGAATTCGCTTCTGCAGGACAGGATAGTTTCTGGTGATCCAGTGGTTTGTCTGTGCTTGCTTGTAGAGGGAAATGTTTTGCCTGACCTGTTTCGCTGGTAGATTCTAGTTCAGGGTCTGATTGGGTCTCAGGGATTTTACATGCATCCACAGGACTGGGATCTACATTGTTTCCTTTAGGGTGGGCAGTGGCTTCAGACAGACAGGTGGTTTTGCAGCGATCCGCTAGTTCATCCATGCTCTGCTGTGAGGGCAAAGGTTCATTTTGTACTGTGTCACTGACAGTTGCCCTTTCAGGTTCTGATTGTATTTGACCTGGATCAGGTCCATCTACTGATGTGGGCTCTAATGATTGTGCATGCCTCTCAGTGCTGTACAGACGTTCGTCTTCCTCCCCGTTGTAGGAGGCAGAATCTGATGACTCCTCTGTATCGTCTTGGAAACAAAAAGACTCATCCAACCCCTCATTAAGAGAAGTTTCTGAAAGCGAATGAAGGAAGGATGCTGAGCTATCCTCATCTGTGGGATCCTCCACTGCTCTGCTATGACATTCATCATCGTCGTCCTCATCTTCTTCTTCTTCCTCCTCCTCCTCTTCGTCCTCTTCTACCACTTTCACTTCCACCTTAGCTTCCTCGCCTGACTCTTTACGGTCATCACTGCCATCATCTTTATTAGTTTTCTCATATTCATCACAGCTGACAGCACCATTAGCATTACCATCAAAATCATCATCATAATCATAATCGTCATCCTCTTCGTCTTCATCGTCATCTTCTACATCTGCCTCCTCTTCTCCCGCTGCATAGGCATCAACGTCCTTTTCTTCGTTTCTGTCATTAACTTCTATTTCATTCTCTTCTTCAGTGGGGAAGAGAGTGATTTCCATTGAATCAGCCTTAAAGATAAGGCTGGTGTGAAGGGGAAAGGAGATGAGGGAGGCAGGGATCATCCTCTCCTCCTCTGGTATATCATCAGCACAGGCTGCCTGGGATAGTATGAAGGAACTGGGACCAAGCCTATCAAACGCTCCAGGAAAGAAGGCATCCAGGGAGAGGACAGGTGAGTCAGGGCTAAGGCTTGATGAGGCCATGGTCATGTTCTCTGTGTCAGGAGTCAAGGCGGTTGAAGGAGGCTCTTGGTGGACATCCATCTGTCCATAATGTTCCTCTGATACGCATGCCTCAAGTTGCAGTCTCAGTCCCGACTGGATAGGTCTAGACGACTCAGCTCTTTCTATACTGTCCTCATCTAGAGGGCAGAGTGAACTTTCATAACCCCCTCCATCCTCCTGGGAGTCACTACTGCTACTGCTCCTCAGAGGGGATGTGTCCTCAGTTACCCAGCAGGGGCGACAGCTTTCTCTAGAAACACTGACCTCGTCCCCTTTTAAAATTTCTTCCTCCTCAACTATGACTGTGTCTGTTATACCTGTTGGGGAATTCAAAACAAAATCCCCCTCATGGTACAGACAGAAGTCCCCTGCCCTTTCTTCCTCGCGTTCTGGAACTATTCTTCCCTTTTCCTCCCCAACTTCATCTCCAATTTCAGACAAGGACCCCACAAAACAAGCAGGAGCCTCCTGTGTTTCTTCTGTGAGGAGTGGATTTGGAGATGTGGAGGGGGAGGTGGAAGATGTGTAAGAGGAGGTCCAGCTGCCTCCCTCTGCTGTGATGTAAGAGCCAGAAGGAGAAGTGAGAGGGGAACAGAGGTCCTCACTGTCAGAGGGAGAACCAGGGGACAGTGGAGAGACAGGGGAGCCAGGATATGAATGATGTTTCAGGTGTGAAGAGCGAGATGCCATTTTAATTGGGGTAGAAGGAGCAGTGTAGTAAAGGTCAGGGTCAAGACATGAGGGGACACCCACTCGTAGTGGGTCAACAGCACAGACTGGCTCAGAAAAGGACAAAGCAACTGGACAGGAAGGCTCAGAAAAAGAGTGGGAAGGCACTTCATCTTGAGAGAGGCTTTGACACTCTTCTTTTTTCTCCATCAAGCTGTCATCTGTCGTGAGTGACCCTGGGGAGGTAGAGGGAGGGAGCAGGGGGTTGTGAAAAGGCATAGGGAGAGTCGCTGAGGGGTCTGCACGGTCTTTTTGCTGAGCCTCCTGTTTTGGGGATTGATTTTCCTCTTTTCTTGTTTCCAACTGAGTCTCTTTTGCCTGTGCCTGAGGATCTGAAAAGCTTTGAATATCTGGTAAAGGTACAGCCTGATCACTTGGGGCAGTAAAGGGATTCCCTTTCTTGATCTCTGTTGTTTTCAGCAGTGTTTCTTCACCCATCACCACCCTTGTATCAATAGTTTGTGGCTCCTGGTAGTCACTCTCCACCTCAGAACCAGTTAAGACCTGGGAATAAAACATTTTACATACACAATTACAAATGTTCATAATGGTATCCTAAGTGCTATGAAGCTACAACATGATCAAACACACATACATGCACGCACACACAAGACACGCACCTTGATTCGCTCCATCTTAACAGGGACATGGCGGCCACATGGTCCATGGCCACCTAATTTTCCAGACAGTCTGGGTGTGCTGTTGTTGCGATGATCGGAGCCTTCAGGTTGAGGTCTTGGGGTACCAGAAGAGCTAGGGGACACATGAAATAGTCGTGGTCCAAATGGAGAAGTGCATGCTGGGAGCAGCTTTTGTGGAGTACTGGGAGAGGGACTAGAACCACTGTCACTCGGGGATGAACCACTGTCACTTGGTGTGGAGTCAGTAGATGGGTGTCTGGTCATGTCTGAAAAAGAGAAATGAAAATAAATCAACTTCATAAGTAAAAGAAAAAAAGATCAAAACAAAAATTAACCTCCTATGACCCGAACTCTTCCACGACATGCATTTTTGATTTCTCTTTGATATTTGGGCTGACTGGGGCCAGATGAATGTAAAAACAAAGAATTACCAGATTTTTTTTTACCTGATTTTTGTTTCTAAAAAAAATGAGAGACGCATATACGGATATTTGTTTAAAATTTCAATAGCACAGTAGAAGTATAATGTCCTCATAAGTGGATATCAGACCCTTGTTGAGCAAAATTGAATATTTTGGTCTAAATAACCCAAAATGTGATGTCCACATATGTGGACACCAGGTCCTAGGAGGTTAAGAGTTCGGATATTAATACATTTGAACTCTGAGGAATTAACAAAAATATCATATAAGCAAGCTGACTAAATCACCTTAGTACCACGGCACTAGACGTGATGTGGAAAGTCATGCCTCTTTTATTGTATAATATTAGACTTTAGATTTCTGTGTTTGAGTTTCACTTATCTTAGCCCACACATTAGTTCAGAAAGAGCAAAAGAAAATTACACCAAAATGCCAGTCAGTAAACAAATACCCCTCAGCTCTCATGACACAGCAAATGGCTTTCAGTAGAAAAAAAAGAGTACTGAGACTTAAAACAAGACTGTTTTAATGTATTTATTATTATTATTTTTGTAATGCGTGCGGCAATCCTCCAAAAGCTTGGTCTCTATAGATGGAAGTCAGAAACAATGTTTCTTCACATACACAAGAATCTTTACCTCTGCACGTCTCTTTCACAATTAGCACAATTAGCCAGAGGCAAAATAAGCTGTTATTCTATTACAGCGTTCTCTGTCCTCTTGTCCTTCTGGACCTTGTTATCATTTTGTATCCTCACCTGTCATTGGGAATGGAGAAATCACTGAGATGAAATGTCAGGCTGAATGAAGGAAATGAATCAAGAGGGAGTAGAGGAAGTCTTGGGTATGAGTAAGAAAGTAAAAAGCAAGAAGATAAAAAAAATTTAAAATTCTATTTGTCATCTTAAATCAGTTCTTTGATGCTCTTTGATTACTACAATGCAAAATTGTACTTTTTTCAAAATATCCCTCAGAAGATATGCTCTAAGCTCTTTGTCATCCACACACCGAGAACAGAAACCTCATTTAACTGGGCCATTTGTAGGGTGACCTCAATTCACATGCTGATTGGTCATTACAACACACAAGTGGCTCAGCTCAGTGCCAGCCACATATACACCCTCACTGACACATGCACGTGTTTTGTTCTCCATGGAGCATAGATATCACATTCACTTACTGTTATGTAGCTCATTCTTTCTATCACTCCCTTATATTACTCCTTAGCCTTTTCCTAGCTGATCCTCGCTTTGGCTCTGCTTTGTACGCAGATGTATCTAGCAGGGCGTAGTAGTAACTAAGCACATGCTCTTTTCTTCTCCTCCCTCGCTACTGTCCTGCCCTCCCTGGGGAGGTGGCAGATGCAAGCATCAGCACTTAGAAGCTCTTCCCGATCACTGCTCCAATATTAAGATGAAGGTGTGTTTGTGTGTGTGCTGAGTCACGCCACATAGACTAAAAGCTGCTGTTAGGTCAGAGAGATGCACAATACATAATACACAAAAGACAACTCTTCTGCTACAGCACAGCCTAGTCTCAACGGAACATAAACAGGCTGATTCTGATTGTCTTCTCCTGCAGGAGCTCAACAAAACCTCACTATGCTACGGTGACAAAGGCTAATATAGCACTGGTTTTCAACAGCATATCTGAGTTCAAGAAAATCAAGCAATATATACCTTGAAAACACATCTAGAAATGCTCTATCGTGCTTTAGTGACAATCATAGGAAGTACATAAAAACTGTTTGGCTAGGCTGCTAAATAAGTCAGTGACATAATACGACTGCCTGGCCTTGGAGCCTGGTCTCAGGGAATGCAGTTAATCTGAGCACCTAGCTTGCTGTATGAAGAACAGGCCGCAGTTGAGCAGACTAAAGCTGCGTCACAGTGGATGCAGTGCTGGATTTGCCACCCCCAAGAGCGAGTCTCTGATCTATCTATCTATCTATCTATCTATCTATCTAGCTATCTATCTATCTATCTATCTATCTATCTATCTATCTATCTATCTATCTATCTATCTATCTATCTATCTATCTATCTATCTATCTATCTATCTATCTATCTATCTATCTATACTCTAATAAGATCAAAGTAATTTATAATTATAATATATAACAATATAATGTATAATATAATACAATAGAATGATTATAAAGTTTAAGGTAAAACTTTCACTATAACCTATAACCATATTTAATGATCTTATATAGTAAACAATAAACAACAAAAATAATGAAAGCTCTTGTACCTGTGAGGTTGTGTTTTTGTGTTAAACTGTGCTCTGCCATGCTGCTGTGTCATGTTCCTGTTGAAGCTGGGGGGTAGGGAGGAGCTACGCCACACTGCTCTGCACTTACAGCTTGCATAAAACTGATGTAGAGATGGGGATGCGGATGTGGCATGAACATGGGGCAGTGGGAGGAGTGATAGAGACTACGGGGGCCAGATTTAGGGTGGGGGTAAGAGCACTGGGAATCCGATGAGGACTGAGGCTGGATGCTGGGGGGGGGGGGGGGGGGGGGGGGGGCAGTTACACAATGAAATTAGTCGGTACATACAATACTGTGGTAGCTGAAAGGAACAGATTGCTAATTTGGATTCTGTAATGGGGAGTAAAAGGAGACGAGGTAAGAGTTGATGTCTAGGGGTGGAATCTCTTGGGAGGCTGCTAATAGCTGCAAGGGGGAAGGAGAGGCAACATGCAGTTTACCGAGGAAGCAAACATGCAACTGAATCACAGCTTACTCAGCCTGCACATGTCAGACACACAGAAATCACCCAGGTCTAAAGTGAGATCTCCCAGGTACTTTTGAGCAGTTAGTGCTTGTCAAATAATCCTTTACCTTTGCTTTTCTTCCTGCTAATACTTCAGTCCTTCCTATCCTATCTGTTAAATACTACTTGCTCAACACAGTCTTGAGCCTTTCTTCTCGATTACGCCCTGGTCTCTGTCTCAATTAGTATCAATGGAAACCCTCTCCTTTCCCAGTGCTCAAGCCCAGTGGTCCTACCTGGTCCAGGGAGCCCTGTTTCCTCAGGTTCCTGCCCTGGATGCTTGTCGCTGGGCACGGATCTGTGAGTGCTCTCCCCCGGCATGCTTCTCGCTGGCTGTCTTTGACTCTGACGCAACGATAAACCATACAGCCAGAACAGACAAGGTGAACGAGGAGAGAGAGTGAGAGTGAGAAAGAAGAAGAAGGGGAGGGGGATATGAATGCTCAGCGACCCAACACTCAGATCTTCCCTGCAGCACGTGTCTGCCTCTATGTGTGTGTGTGTGTGTGTTTGTGTGTGAAAGAGAATGAGGCAAACAGAGAATGAAAGAGGGAGAGTCAGAGATGGGAGTATAGGCTGGTCTCTCTCTGTGGTGCAGCACAGTGATGCTGCTGTTGTGGGCGTGTGCTTCAGAGCCTCATGATCCAGTTCATCGGTGTGTGCGTGGTGTGTGTGTGTGTGTGTGTGTAGAATCTGAGAGGGAGCTGCAGTATTCTCTCTTGATGCCCAGTTCCTGCTTTCCTCCCTCCTCCTCTTCCTCGCATCTTCCATCCTCCGTGTATCTCTCTCCCTCCTCTCCTCCCTGGTCCCCCACCCTTCCCTTCACGCCCATCCAAGCTATGACTGGATCTTTGGAGATGATGTCAGCACATTTCTGCTGATCTCTCAGTGCTGCCCCCAACCTTAAAGGAAAGAAGCGGTACTGCAAAAACAAGAGTGAAATGGATAAATCAAATGGAAAACAAAACAGACAGTGGAAAGAGAAACCTGGAACACAGAGAATCGAATGCGCAGAAATGAATCCTGAAAGTATACTGCTGATTACACCCTCTGCCTCCTGCTCTGATTTGATCCAACAGGAATCAGGAAGGAGATATTTGCCCCAAGGGCCACTAAAACATCTGCTTCTGCCCTCCATCTTCATCTCTCATTAAGACAGCATCATTTAAAAAGCCAATTCAAAGTGCCTTACAAAGACTAAGTGGGTAATAGATGGTGTTAATCTTTGAGCAAAGGATTTTGGGACCTCAAGCTATGCTTATAGCGGCTCACTCTGATAGTTAGATGAGGAACATGCACATGAGTATTCTGTTGGGGTCATTTTGTAGGGCTCTAGGAGCACTCCTCCTGTTCCTCCTCCTACAAAGGCGCAGATACAAGTCCTGCTGCCAGGCTGATTCCCTCCTAAGGCCCTATCCTTGTGTAACAGCCATTCTCCTGGTATCTCTCTTCAGACTCTGCTGGGAGATACAGAAAACCTTCTTGCAAGGAGTTGGTTTAGCTGTAACTTGAATGGGCTGCAGGTACAATATCATACGACATGCAGTGGACACTTGCAACAAGCAAAACTGGAGTAAAATCAGTCAGGGGGGATAAGGAGATAGCAATGACCCGTAGCCACCACCTGCAAAACCATCAATTTTCAGGAGGGTCGTCTTGTTCACCTGGCTTACAGTGGTTTATGCCTCCATTCTGAATGGACTGATATTGCTTAAGTTGAGGTGACTTTGTGTTATACTGTGATGATCAAGTATCACACTCTTTTGAGCTTTTGTACTTTATAATGCTCAAGTAATCTAGTTCTAAGATACCTGATAGACCAAAGTCTGTTGTTGATATGGTTGATGGGCTAATTCTTTTGTATATTTAAGTGATATGCCAAATATTTCTCATCTAAAGGGGAAAAATAAAATAACAGCAGGCCAGAAACAGAGTGGCAATACTGTTTCAGTGAAGCTATAATTGATAATAACAGCCTCAAATTGCAACAAGAAACAAAGTAACAGTAGAACAAAGAAACTCATCAATCAAAACCACAGAAGAAGAATAAAGATTTTCATTGGGACTGAAGCTGCTATAATTAGATCAGATGTGAATAATCATGGAGGTGATTTCATGTGTGTGCAGTTAAAAAAGCTTCTGTTTGTTTGCTTCAGACTCCATAATGACCTAAGAGCTCTCGATACTAGGTTTATTCTTCATGAGAAATGTGTTTAGAGCCAAGACTGCTTAAATGGTAAATGGACTGATTCTTATATAGCGCTTTTCTACTCTCCCAGAGTACTCAAAGCACTGTATACAACATGCCTCATTCACACCCAGTTCTAAACACAAGTGCAAACTAATCTACATTCACACTCTGATGAACACATCAGAGAGCAACTTGGGGTTAGTATCTCGCTCAAGGATACTTGACATGCAGACTGGGGAAGCAAAGGATCGAACCACCAACCTTCCAATCAGTAGCTGATCTACCACCTGAGCCACAGCCACCCCTGCTTATTAACATTACATTAATATACAGCAGCACTTTAGCATAAGCTAATGCTGTGTTACACTCTTGGGGTATTAAAGTATTAAAATAGTTACTCCTGAAAATGAAACCACGAATGAGCTCCTCTTGGCAGGATACGTGACCTTTAATGTCTTTCTTCGAGATAATAGAGCTTGAGCGTGTCATGCAAAGCTGTGATTAAAATTATTCTCAGATAAGATTTTTACCAATGAAAGCATTAAAACCTGGAAAACTCCAAAATGTTGTAGTAGTCTGCTTAGATTTCAGGACTGTGAAAGATAATATCTGTCAGTTTTCCAGTCTGCCCAGAAGTTTTTCTCACCTAAATGGTAGGGATTATACCCATCCCCAGCTCCATGGTCATGTTATCTCCCTTTACCCTGCCTTTAGGCCAACTTTGTTACTTGATTGGCTGCTCCTTACAAACAGCAGGACCAAAAAGAAGATAAGTTTATGGCTAGAACCTCTCACATATGCATCTGCACTTTCCTCATTTCATTCAACATGAATATGATCCAACGGTATGCGCAAAGACGATATTAGGACCAATCAGTACCATAAAAGATGTTTTATGTCAATATTTTTTTTAAACAGCCAAACAGCATTCTCAGTGTCATTTTCAATCACTCTGGCTGAAATGTGACCAAAAGGGCATTTGCATTTTCCTTTAGGAAAACATGTTGAGAAAGCTATTTTGAATAACTTGCCTCCAGAAATGCAAATGTCCTTTTGGTCACATTTCAGCCAGAGGATTTAATAATGGGTCTGTATTAAATTAATAATTCAAGAAACAATGGCGTCAAGGTCAGAACAGCAGGTGGATGAATTAAAATGCTCCATTATGTCCTCCAGAGTTTCGACTTTGTTGGCTGTACAGTGTAGCCAGTTCATTTTCTGCACACCTAGAGCAGGAACCCTTGTTCCATTGTTCAACATGGAGCAATTTATGGCCACTGTCATGTTTTCAATTAAAAAATGGTGCAAACTCATTACATTTACTGAGAGATAAGAAGTCAAGGGTAACTGTGTTGGGGATTAGTCAGAGCCCAAGCAGTGATAAACAATAATTTATTCCTGCTGACCGTGTCAAAAAAACTCTTGTTTTTCCTCATTTATGTCAAACTAATGTCTTCTTGTGTCATACTCAATCTGAATGCGTTTTCCTCTTCAGTGGAGCTGCTTCCTGATTTTCAAAAATGTTCTTTTACCTTTTCTCATAAAATTGCAAGAGTAAAAATTTGGTGTCTCATTGATGTAAGTGCCACAGAAAGAACTCTAGCATAACCATTATAACAGCAGAAAACAGCAAACTACTGAAAACACTGAAGCTGTCAGAAAGGCGTTAACAACATTGCTTAAAATATCTTCTTTTTTCCCCAAAAAGAAAACCACCCTGTGGCCTTGAGTGCATGTGTGGGTTCCAACAGCTCGGCTTACCTCAGAAGTCCTCAGCAGTTTTCTCTTTATTGTTGTGAATAAATAAATAAATAAATAAATAAAAATGTGAGACAAAAGATGAAAGCCTCTCAGTGATTTTTGTCAATCATTTGTCTCAGATTATGACTCTTTAAATAATCAACTGCCTATCAATCACTGGGTTTTTTCCCTCCTCTTTTATAGACAACTAGCGAAGGAAATCTAGCCAGAAATAGAAAGCACGAGAGGGGGTGGCAGCAGTGAGCAAAATAAACAGCAGTGGTAGTTTCCATGGCAACCCAAAACTTCCCATGATGGAGTGCCAGCTCAGCACAAGTAATTAATGCTTCACTGGTCCGATAAAGTCTGATAGACTCTGTGCAAAACAGTTTACCTCAACCTTCAAAGCTTAAAAAACTGAAAGAAAAATGTATTTCTGGGTTTTCAGCTCCCAGATTGTCCTCTCAGATTGTGAGTTTCATGTGAAAGTGCTGCTGTGCCCATTAAATCTGCACCTGAAGCCATGTGCTAGGAGCAAAGGGGATTTAAAAAACAAAAGCAAAAAACATATATAACAAATAATATGGCTTGCTTTGTGGTTCAATACACTAACAGCTGGAGCGGGAGAAGCTGACAACAGACAGAATATTTTGGATGAATTTTTCATCAAGCATGTAACGGTTTTTCTTGTCTCTGTGCTGTGCCTGATATCATACTATATAATACTAAATTAATGACTTCTCTTAATCTGCATTTGGACATTGCATCATATATTATGACGTGCTTTGAGGGATGGTGGAAACTCAGCTTTCCCTCATCAGTGACGTGAGGCCAACAGATCTAATCTCATTTTACGTCAGTGCTTGTGTGAAGCTCTGTTAACTTCCTGGTCTTGATGGAGGTTAAAGAGTGGAGCTGAGAAAAATAGAAATGTAGCAGATTTCCAGAGTACATGCTGTCAGCATAGCCATCACCAGTGTTCCCATTACACTTCTTCTGTTCTGTTATTACTCCTTGATTCAGGTACAGAGCTTGAAAATGCCTGCAGTCCTGCCCAAGTCACTGATTGACCATCAGAGAAAGTGTTCTTTAATATCAAGATGCCACACTTTTCCTTATTTGATTTCACTTACTTTAACATCAGCAATCCCACTAAGCAGTCACAGGAAGGTGTTATCAGCTAATTTTGTCAAATCTGCCAATATTTGTGATTAATAACATGCAGAAAGTGGGAGTCAAAAGCGTGGACCATAAACACACATTTAATTTTGTGTATTGTCACAGTGCCACCATAGCTTGTTCATGTGAGACACGCAACACAAAAAGTTACACATTTCATGTTTTTGTTTTTTACCAGAAATACTGTTCAGGTCATGATTTAACTTTAACCCTATCTTACTTTTATCATGAAATTTAGCTTAACACCACTAAGCTGCAACTTTTAAACAGCAGGAAACAAAGGAGAGAAGAAGCAGCAATCTCAAATCGATTTTTTTGGAAAGTGCATTCGAGTTAAGTAATATTTTCTTTCTTGCTGCCTCATTCTTGGCTCTGGTTTTATCCACGCAGTGCTTTAACCATCGTTAAGTTCTCTCCTCTGCCCTGGTTTGCAGTTGTCAGTCTTCCTTTATACGCCACAACTGAGAGCTGCTGCAGCTGTCCATGATGATGTGTAAGCAGTTTCAAGTGAGCAACGTGTTTTATCAGTGAAGTTTACCCTAGCATGTTTCATCGTGGCAGTACTGCTGGGCTTCAGTAAACATGCACATTAATGCACATGCATATGAAGTTTGGAAAAATTACTTCAAATGCGGTGGAGTTATTTAAGAGATAACGCATTCACAAAATTCATGTTGCCGCTCAATACAGAAAATCTGGGCATCAAATGACTCGTCATTTTATCTGACATAGCAGTGAGAAGTTACACACACACACACACACACACACACACACACACACACACACACACACACACACACACACACACACACACACACACACACACACACACACACACACACACACACACACACACACACACACGATGTGCAAACCAGTTGCGAAACACAGAATTGAGCATCTTGTATCTGAGTGCCACTCAAAGCAAACGAATGCAACAGCATTAAAACACAAAGGGAGGTAAAAGAAAATTAAATAAAACAATTTATTCCATCACAAGATGACACACATTCAGAGATAAGTTATTTCAGTATATTCACACCCTGACGCTGAGCACATTAGGAACAAATTGAAACACAGCCGTGCTGCTTCGGTTTTGCCTTGTCACCACTGATGACTTAGTCCTCGATCATAAAATTTCTGCAGAAGCCTTGTGTTCATTTCAGCCTCTCTCTGGCTCCAAAACTCTATCACTGTCACCATGGAAACAGGGAAAGCCCCACACGTTTCCAAGGGAACCAGATGGAAATTATATGCTTTTTTTTTTTCCTTTTCTTTTTTTCGTGCCAGTATATGAGAGCTTCTCTGCAATGCTGCTCTGTTCTGAGTGTGTGAACGTGGGTGTGTGTATTCCCGGTGGTCCCACATTTGATTGGGAAAGCTCCGATTTAGCTGAGCCTGCAAATGTTGCCCAGTTCACTTGGCCATGTCCTCGGCCACAGCCTTCCCCATTTTATCTTTGAGGTAGGCTAATTTCTGCCACTCTGTCTTGAGCTCCAGCCACTCATAATACGGCACCTGAAAGAAAATAAAACAGACAAAGCATGTGTTTACAGAGCTGATGACCATCTGTCACCATTAAAGATGTATATTTAAAATAAAATGTTGGTTTTCACTCTTAGATTCATATAGTTGGTCAGTTAATACAGTCTGAAACACTGCAACCCGACAAGCAAGTGAGTATACAGTTGGCTAAGGAGATTGTCCTAGATGAGAGAAGAGACAGAGCTTGGATTGGCCTAGATGAGGCAGAGCTGCGGCTGGAGCTCTATTTATACCACAGACTGCAGCGGGGCCCACCTGACTCTCAGCTCTACAAGTATTAGCTCCATTGTTTGCACACAATCAGCCTGACAGAAACAGCAGCAGCGGCGGTGCTGGTTCTCTGCTTCTTTTCTTTGAAATATTGCTCACGAGCAGAGAAAAAAAACAGAAGATCTCTATTTCAGTTGGCTTTAGTGTGTGTTTGAGTTTGGGCAATAAAAAAAACTAATCTAAAGAACAAACAGAGCTGTTCAGCCTATATAGAGAAAATTATTCAGTCACTGTGGGGGGGGGGGGGAAACACCACCATCTCAGGCACTGCTACAACGCTGGCTTCTACTCACCTCTACTGTGATGAAGCCAGCCAACTGAAGATGTCGCTTCATCATGACAAAACGTCCCAGAAGGTCTTTACTCTTTGAGCCAAAGTTGGGAAATTCCCAAGATAGGAAAGCTACCCTAAAAAAAAAAAACATATGTGGGGAAACAGGAGGACAAATATATTTAGATTCCTGGAGCAAAAGATGCTGCAACATTAAAAAGCTCAAAATAAATCTTTAAGTACCCAAACCCACATGACTCTTCCCTATGACTCACCGTCGTGCTCCTGTGGGTAAAGCCTGATCTCCTCCTCCGCTTGGTAGATGAGGGGCTTTTATTGTTACCATGTCAACTGGTTTGTTGTCAGCATCCACGACGAGCTCACCATCTGAGAACATAAAAAACAAAACCGCTCTAGTAGTGATGAAGCATGTAATCTCATATTATATCTCCAGGCTTATTATATCTCCTTACCAATAGTCCATCCATACACTGTGTCAGCACCAATGCGAAGGGCTTCTGACCTCCCGCCCACAAACTTCAGTAATGTTTCTCTCAGGGTTCTCTGCAGAGGGGACAGGGGGGAGCTGCTGGCCGGGAAAGACGGGACACTCTGAGAGGACAGAGTATCCAAAGAACCAGGATGCTCCAAGCTGAGAGTAGCAGCGATATGCAAGAGCTTCAGTTTGTAGTTCTCTGCTCGAGCTGGACTTCCTTCTATAGTGAGGGAAAAAAAAAAACAACAACACAAAGGAAAGAGAAGGAGTGACGACAACTCACTGGCAACAGGGCTTCCAAAACCCTTACAAGAAGGTTTGAGGAAACAAAGCAATTTTTTGTCTCTACAGGAAAATGGGACTGATGATCAATCTTGTCCAGTCAGAAGTATAGTGGTGTGGTACTGCCATCTGCTGAGCAGGAATGGTATTTAGGTAGTTAACCATAAATGCCCAGAAAGACACTACAACACAACGTTAAAAAAAGAGAAAAAAAGATGGGAATCAGAGAAATCTGAGGTCTTTTATATATATATTTTTTTTTTTCTTTTTTTCCTTAAAAGTTTCCTTCCTGTCTTGCCTATATAGCCCAGACAGTTTCGTGGTTAGCATCCCTGCATTGCAGTTACATTGATTCAGTCACTCAGCTCTACTTCACCAGCTACTGTGAGTGGTAAGAGGTCTATACAATTGTCTTTGTTTGTGCACACCAACCACAGTTAGGGCTAAAACCTGTGATTAAGAAAACTACGGGGCCAATTTATTTTCCTTTATCTATTCCCTTTATTTAACAAGGAAGTGCCACTGAGATCAAATCTGGTTTTACACGGGAGACCTTGCAAAGGTAGCAACCGAACAAACTCAAAATCTCTCAAAAACTGAACAAATACAACATAAAATGCAAGAGACACTCAGAGAACGCAGACCACCACCAAGGCAGCTCAGTATTTATTTTAAAGGGAACAGTATCATATTTTGTATCTAAATTCCATTTTCTTTTAAATATACTTTAAGAAGTTTGCACTAAAGGTAAAACAAGCATTAGATTATTGTAATGCACATAAAGTCAGAATAAAATGAATCAACTGCACTAAAAAAGTATCCCATGCCAACATGTTCCTGTCAGCTCTTTATTCTGGTATGACTATTTAGTTTACAATCTTTGAGCTGCTTTATGTATCGGTCTCCATGACAACTGTGGTGAACATTTCCTCCATGTTTCAGCTTGTAAAACTTTCAGCCTGTGGTGTCACATAGGTGCTGTGTGGGGATTCAGCTCTGAATTGTGGGAGGGATGTTTTTCAAGTCTTTTATTTTATTTGGCAAAACAATCTTTGTGCTGGTTTTCTGGGTCTGATTGGATGTCCTGCTGTTATCATCTGTTGTTTCTGCCTCAACGCATACCAGGAATTTTGGTAATGTGCTAGGGGCTTCCTTATCAGTTACCTGAAGCACATTCACCAGCCTCTCCTACTTTAAAGGAGCAGGCCGTGTATTTCACCCTGAACGTCTGACAATTTAGAGGAAACCTGATTTACTTGTGTGAGCCTGCTGTGTCACATAAAGCGCATATCTGCAGAACTGAGAATTGAGGATAAACGCACACACAGTACCGATTCTTACCTGAAAGTTTGGAAACGTGATTTTGCTGTATGAGGGGAATGAGATAGTGGGGTTTGGCCTGCTGTAGCACACACAGAGACCAAACCACATCCGTTTTCAGAAAGGGTTCCAGGCCTGAGACAGCCTTCTCCAACACAGAGTGCACCTTTAATCAAAACAGCACAGAGAGCAATCGTTTCAGTTAGGAAGAAGAACGAAATGTGCACAATCAACAAAAAGCCTTTAATGACATTAGCACCTTGTTAAAGAACTCTTCTCCTTTGCTGGGCTGAAAGCCCAGTCTGGCAAAAGTCATGAGCAGATTACACAGCTGAGAAGTAGTATACTTGTCGCTGTTTGCTGTGTAGTGCTGATAAAACAAAATGTATAGAGAGAGAATTTGAAATCACAGATGCACAATGTTTTGAAAATGACTTTTATCAGGGGCTGATTACTCACCTCAGCAAAGGCTTCAAATAGAGGCATATGGAGCCATTTGAGAAAACCAAGTGACTTAGCACAGCGTGTGATGTCAGCAGAACTGAGCTCAGGGACTCTGGGTAATAACTCCGAGGCCATTCGCTGAAATACCTGAGAATGGTGGAAACTCAGCTTCCCTAAAAGCAATGATAAAGGTTCTGTTGTTAGCAGCGCAGAGCGTGTGAGCAGACAGTCATATACAAAACACAACAAAACCTCATTCATCAGGTTTATCAAACCTAATATAAAGACTTGTGATGATAACACATACATAGCCTATTATTTATGGTGTTATTACCGTATGCAAAGGCCATGTCCATTATCAAAGGTGTGGTGAACTCTGCCGAGGGTTTCTGGAGAAGGTGGTAGGACAGAGCCCTGAGAAGTGGGACGCTTCTGCGACTCTGAGCTGCCAAAGATACACAGACTTTGCGAATATCTTCTCCTGAAAAGCCCTCTGCAAGCTCCAAAGCCTAAAAGTGGAGAAAGAGGATCCTTCATATGATTTCAATATATGTCAAGTCAAATCAGTGTATTCATATAGCACATTAAACACAACTGATCTTGCCCAGCTGCATAAGCAATTAAAATTAACAAAGAAACAACACAAGTAATTAAAGAAGAATAAAAACAATAATAATAATAATAATTAGGGAATGGTGTAATAATATAAAAATGATAATAGTGAGTTACGGTAGATGAAAACAGTAAAATGATATTAGAATAAATGCACAGAGGAAAATGACAGTAAGCTTAGGTTATATTTATACTCCAAAAGAAGAAGATGACTGTATCGCTGCCTTAAATACTAGGTAAAATCTCTGTACAGAGTTTTATGTATATGGACACAGTGTCTAACTCTAAGTTACTTTCACTGTGCTGCCACTACAGACACAATCATTTTTATCATTTCTAATCAACACATTAATATTTCAACTTTTTCTATAATATATATATAAAATTTCACACGTGCTTTCTCCATTTAGCAATCTCAAGGGATTGCATGTAAATGACTTTAACCCAGTGAGAAGGGCCAAACTTTTAAACACAGAAATCTGCCTAAAACACTGACATTAAAACTTTAAACTTCAAAACTGGAACTTTAACCGTGTTTTAAAGGTGACCGTTGTTTGAAGTCTGATACCTTGTCCTCCAGTCTGTCCATCAAGCTTGGCGACATGCGTTCTCCTTTGGATATCAGCGCACTGACAGCTTTCGTATCATCAATCTCAGTCCAGCGCAGTTCAAGTTGTTTAAGCGTAGCGTTCACTAGTTCCACATCCTGCTGAGCTTTCCTGCCTGCTCCCCAGTCTACCAAGTAGCCCAGCTGTCTGTACGTCAGCCTTCGAATTCTCCACAGGACTTCTGTCTGGACAGAACTGAGCACCGGATCACCGGGGGAAACACCCATAATCCAGAGAGTTCGCAAGACAGACACTAGACTGCTGTTCCACACAGAGGCCACCTTGAATACACAAAGATAAATGAGATATTTATCTCAACAGACAAGCTTAAAGTTCTTTTGAATGTTGATAACTTTAATAGATGAGGGCAGAGCTAGTGCACTTCACTCATGTACCTGCCGAGATAAAGTATTCATCATATCCAGGAGCCTTGAATCCATCATCAGTTCTGGTTGTTGTTCCTTAAACTTTCCCTTGGTTTTTAGTACCAGCTGGGCCCACTTCATGAGGGCGGTGGCAGCTTGATTACCATTACCTCCATACTTTTCCCAAGCAGACAGGATGTCCTCTGGCACTGTTGCCTTGTCCACCGATTCGTCCAGCTGTGTGCGAGTAGGGCTCACTGAATAGTGGTCTTCTTTGGTAACTGCTGTTCTTTCACACATTGACCTCTCTGTGAGCCATGGCCAGCCCTTGGCTCTTTGATACTCTGCAGGCCCAGCAGCAGATAGAGGTAGGCGAGCAGCAGCAGCAGCTGAGGCCTGAGAGGAGGACCTGCAGAGCAGACGGGCACATCTGCCCAGGAGGCGGCCAGCCATGGAGTCTGAGAGACAGAGAGTGGCTAAAGACAGGAAAGAAGGGCTTTCTCACGGCTCAGCAGCTGGTGTCACCATCCCACTTTAAACCTGAGGGGGCAGTAAAGAATTCAACATTAAGTGTGGCTATAAGAAAAGGGTCGCCTTTTAAATCTCACTACAAGTTAACACATTTTCAAGTCCGCCAAATGCTTTAGCCATGTTTCATCTTCTACTTGTGATACAGATTTCCTGAACAGCGTCGCTAATGGTGATAAAAGTGGTTGTGTAACCAGTGGTACGCAGTTTTTCTTCGTCAATAATGCATCTAAGCCTAGCTCTGCAGTACATGCCACTGTAACGCTGATTAAAACCCATCTTCTTTACACGGAACCCGGCAGCAAGAGAGAACACGCTGGTCTTGTCATGTAACGTTGAATCCTGACCTTGTAGAGAGGAAGAGGCGCAGTGAAACGCCGGTCTGCCATCTACCTCCCCTCATAATACTCGTGTCTGTGCGTCGGAGAGCAGACTCACTGCACGGTTTCACCGGCTACCCAAATAACCAAAGGCTTACCTTTAATTTACGATCATTTTGGCGAAAGTTGTTCACATGGAAAGTGTCTAGGAGAGGTGGTCGCAGAAAATTGACGTCGTCGGACGCTGTCACGTGATCAGCGGATGTCGCTGTCATTGGCTGGAGTCGCCCGACAAGAATCGAGAGTCCAGGTCGCGTTCAATAGTGTGTGTTTGAATCTATTTTATAATGTAATGCATTTCTATATAAACCAAATCCAAACGTTCGCCAGTTCATGAATGAAATGAAGCTCACATTCAGGGCAAATCTGTCTTATTTGCAAGCTACTTAGTTTACCGTCACAGTTGGTGTGAACGCTCTCATCACACTTGACAGGAGAAAGCACTGTGCAAAACTCTTGAACCACCCATTGCATTACTTTGTTATATTTTGCTTACATTTTTTTTTCTTCTTGAGCAATAGTTCTACAGATTTTCTGAGGGTCAGTCAATCTTTCGACATTGGCTGCTTTTTCATTCGTCAGCACTGTCCTTGTACCTGGCCATTTTCACAGGAATTGGGCTTTCTCTTTTTCTTCTTCTTCTTCTTTTTTTGTTTTTGATCAGCCACTTAACATTGACCAAAGAATCATTAAAAAAGGGGCGAACCAGTGCTGTGTCTACACATAACAGACAACTTAGCAAAGAACTAATTTTAAATTCTATCTTTAGGCACAAAAACCCATCACTAGTTCCCATTTTATTTTCCATATTATTGTAGGTTACCATTTTGACAGGCAAAGTGATTTCCAAAGAGCTACAGCAAAAACAAAAACTTGGGGAAACCAGAGCGGTGGAGGCAGGGCTGGACTGTCTGAATGTGGCATACCTGGATTTAATGGGCCAATGGAAAGTCTAATGAAAGTGGTGAAAAGGTAGAGCTGAAAAGCTGAGAGAGAGAGAAAAACAAACAAACAAACAAACACACACACACACACACACACACACACACACACACACACACACACACACACACACACACACACACACACAGTACCAGCAAAATCAAACAAAATACAAACCTTTTATGGTGACTTTCTCACAGTCACAGGAGGCTGCTGTTGTTAGCATTAGTCATGGAGAAGTGCAGGAGGCGGGACAGCAGCCCCAACAACAGAGTGAGGAAGAGACAAAGGAGGGGTTAAATTAACTTGGTAAGAAAATAGATGGAGGGACATAATAAGGAAGGGAGAAGTTCAAGGGTTCAGGCAAAATGAATGGCTACTTGACCAGTGAATGGCCACTGCTTATAGTACCAACTGACTAAAACTTGTGTCAGTTTCAATAACAAATATATACTGAGTAATCATGGTGAGCCACCTCGACTAAGAGTTCAGCCCTGGATGGAGGATAAAAGAATAAGTAGCAGCCCAAAACACTATTTACAACAGATGAATAGTATCTGAAAGTCATGTTTTCATGAAATTGGAAACAATTAAGCAAAGTCCTGATACAGAACATGAGATATGCATCTGGACCTTTATTCTACCCATCTACTGTTTGCTTGAGCCTCATCAGAAATGGTCTCTGTGCAAGGTTGGCTGTAATGAAGACATGCTTAAGGAAGAGAAACGGGGAGAAAAGGCTGATATATGTCAAATTACATAAACTGAACAAAAATCAGTGGCGAGAGGTCTGATGGAGCAATATTTAAAAATTTGAAATTTTGCGTTCAAGCCATTGTCAGTATGTATAAATGAGGAAGGGAGAGTGGTTACAACAATGAGTGTCTGCAGACATCTGTAAAAACACGGCAGAGGCTCTGTCATGTTTGGGCCCTGCAGACGACAATCTGAGCAGAGAGTTTCCCCTCACCTATCCACCCTCCAGCACTGCGTTCTTAGAGCTGATAAAAGTACTTTGATTATCTAACCACTGTACAGACTATTATACAGTGTGGTATAATATTGACTCTCACAGCTTATCGTACCTGCTATTTATCTTTTTATTTACACAGCATGCAAAGAGTTCTACGTAGGAACAGGTAAGGGACAGTATGACCTTAACTCCGTTTGGTACATAACCACAGGCTATTATAGTTAAAGTATATGTTGATACATAAATCAACTCTGAACTGTCCATTTATTATTTTTAAATGTATTTCTAAAAATTACATATTTTTTCTTCTTTGCGTCTTTCCAATCTAATATCTGATAAGCAAAGTCCAAACTGAGTCAAAACTACTAAACGTTTTGTCCCTCAACACGACGGTCTCTATACAAGCTAAATCTTTTTTTGTACTTATTAACCAAATAGCCTATTCATCATTACAGTTTTTTGATTTGGATTAAATCGATTGATTTGCAATTGCTAATGTTTAAAAGTCAAATAGCCAGTAAAGGTGGAGATTCAGAATAAGGTAGAAGGAACTGGTAAAATTAATTTGTAGTTTGGGGTTAATGCTGTAAACGGAGGAGGATATGGGCTTAGACCGAACGAGTATGAGCTGTCACAGTGCCAGTCTCTGCGACACTCAGCTTGCAGCGGGAGGCAAGCGACATCAGTGAACACGCTGACACCATTAACCTTCCTCTGTGGTCGAGGTAACCTGCTCCAGCACCGCGGATAAGCTGAGATTGGCAGCAGGTGTGACAGCTGATTAACACAAGCTGCAGGCAATTTCCCCTCTGATGTTTTTGTTTGTATTTTGCTTTGTGGAGCTGCAGGCCGTCATTGGCTGTCTGGTCCTGTGGCACAGCTGTTAGGGTGTGAATTTTAGTTATGTCTGTTTTTTCACATCTTTTCCATCAGAACTACATTTTATTATATACTTATATAATTAGTAATAATCAGTGAATTATTTTCAATAATTCAGTCAATTAGATGTCTGAATTTATCAGAATCTATCAATGTAAAGTAGATTGTTGTTCAATATTGAGAGGTAGTGGGTGCACTGCAATGTTAAGATTATGTGGTTGGAATGACATTGGTCTCTATTAACCTTCACTGTTCCTTGCTTTTAATTTCATTCAGTTTATCAGGAAAAACATGCTAAGGTTAGATAAGAGATACACAATACAGTTTCACTCGTATCATAAGCTTGTGTGTGTGTGTGTGTGTGTGTGTGTGTGTGTGTGTGTGTGTGTGTGTGTGTGTGTGTTCCGTGTAACCTGACTAGAGGTGACATTTTACGCAGGCTGCTTGATAAACACGAGTCTGTTTCCAGCAGTGGGAGTGCGCATGTGCAAATTAAAAGGACTTTTTGAGGTATAAAAACCTTTCCCAGAAAATTTGTTGTGTCTCAGACCATTGTGTGTGTGTGTGTAAGATCGCGTGTGTGTGAGAGAGAGAGTGAGAAACAGGGCGCGTGTTCGGGACTGTACCTTAAGTGACAACATTTCGGGGGCAAAGAAGGACAGAGTGGTGTGGACCTCCATTGATTTGGGAGAACCTTCCCGTGTCACACCTGCAACCATGAAAGTAGGTGACACAGAATATTATGAATTAAGCGTGAAAAAGAGCAGCAGGTCGATCTAATATAAAAATAAAATGGACCTGTTTTGTAGTTTCTGGTATATTTGGGAATGGGTTCAAAAAAGCGTATATGTTTATAGATGTCTATAAATAACTGTGCAGTATACAGAAATGCCTCAGTTGAAATAGCAATACATAATTTCAGATATATACATAAATACATAAGTATTATTTATCTAACTGTACAGTTCATCTGTGGGTTTTGTAATGAAGTGGTAAAAAAATAATTTAACAAAAAACTCATTTAAGAAGCATTTAATGTTAGCAATACAAAGGTCACATTGAAGGGTGCTGTGTATACCAAATGTATGAAATTATTTTTGTTTTGGTCTCTTCACCATCCAAAATATATGGACTTAAGTATTGTTTCCATATCTACCTGCATTCAGGACTCATACGACATGTTCGAAATGAATGGCGACATGGACAAGAAGAAGAAGAAAAAGATGAAGAAGAAGGAAAAGCTGGAGGGCATGAAAAAAGAAATGGATATAGTGAGTGATTTTAAGAAAGCTCTGTTCTTTTATCACCTTTAATCATGTAGAAAGGATTGGGAATTAGTTGAATAAAGGCTCTATCACTTTCCACGTTACTTTTATGACTTATTCCAGCTGCTGTTGAGATCTGACCAAATGCATCAATTTAGATATGAGTACATAACCTTAGCTCACTCCCCTTTGGAAGATTTCTGAATCTGTAATTTTGTCTGTCTCCTTCTGCAGGATGACCATGAAATAACAATTGAAGAGCTTGAAATGAGGTACACCACCAGTGTCGATAAAGTAAGACATTTCTCATCTTTTATTTCAGTCTTGTTTATTTATTCTTTATTATGCAACATTAAACAAGACAAAGGCAGTGCCTCTGTCCTTTTTTAAAGTTCACTTTTTTTCATGTGTCTTGCTCTGTACTCCATCCACAGGGCTTGACCTCCTCATTCGCCCGAGAGGTCTTGGAGAGAGATGGTTTTAATGAGCTGAAGCCTCCTAAAGGAACTCCTGAGTATGTGAAGTTTGCCAGGCAGCTGGCTGGAGGCCTTCAGTGTCTCATGTGGGTTGCCGCTGTTATCTGCTTCATCGCCTTTGGAATTGAACTTGGAAGAGGGAACCTCACAAGCTTTGATGATGTGAGTCAGCACTCTTCCCTTTCTCTTGCTTCTCCTTTAGTGTACAACTGAACCGAATGCATTATGGCTCATGTAAATTGATTTGAGCAGGAAGTATCGGAGAGAACTGGGAGGCAAATGAAGAGAGACTGTGGGAAGGAGGGCAACGACGTCCTATTTTAACATCCTCTGTCTCTCTCTCTCTCACTCCAGCTGTACTTGGCCATTGTCCTTATTGCTGTTGTCGTGGTAACCGGTTGTTTTGGTTACTACCAAGAATTCAAGAGTACTAACATCATTGCCAGCTTCAAAAACCTAGTTCCACAAGTAAGTTGCACAAATGCAGGTGTCAAAATGTTACCAAATGTTGGCCTATATTATTAATGACGTCTGTTATATCTCTCTGGCCTTCATGTTTTAATCCTCTTTCATCTTGTCTAATCTGGCAACCCACTCTCCAACATTAGCAAGCCCTAGTAATCCGTGATGGTCAGAAGAACCAGATCAATGCTAACGAACTAGTGGTGGGGGATCTGGTGGAGATCAAAGGAGGAGACAGAGTCCCTGCTGATATTCGCATCATCACTAGTCAGGGCTGCAAGGTAAAATACACACATACTGCAGTGCACTGTGGACAGGATACTGTCCTATAGCATTGGATACTTTATTAGAAATGTTATAATGCTATGTTATAATGCAGGCCTATGGTCAAAGTTTAAAAAGTAAAATTTCTTTAAATAACACGAGTTGATGATTTGAATAATGGAGGGACACTAAAAGGTTCACATTTACTTGGCTAATGGAATTAAAAACATGAAAGAGCTCGGTCCATTATCGCACACCTCTGTTTCTTATCTCGATTTCAACATGCAGATATGTAGGAAATCTTTTGTAAATATACTTTGTGTGCCAGGTTGACAACTCGTCCTTGACTGGGGAGTCTGAACCACAAACCAGGAGCCCCGAATGTACTCACGAGAATCCCCTGGAGACCAGGAACATTGCTTTCTTCTCCACAACCTGTCTGGAAGGTACATTAGATAACAGGGTTGGCTTTTGTACTCTTTAACACATTATCTTTGCCTAAAATAGGTCTATGATGGCTTCTGCTAATATTTTTCAGTTTGTTGTGAAGCAGAAGCAGTAACTAAACACGGTAAACAAACATACAGTATCTCCTCTCCCCTCCAGGTGTGGCCACTGGCGTGATCATTAACACAGGCGATCGTACCATCATCGGTCGGATTGCCAGCTTAGCAAGTGGTGTAGGAAACGAGAAGACGCCTATCGCTATCGAGATTGAGCATTTTGTGGACATCATTGCTGGTCTTGCGATCTTTTTTGGGTTTACCTTCTTTGTGGTTGCCATGTTTATTGGATATGCCTTCCTGGAAGCCATGATCTTCTTCATGGCTATTGTGGTGGCTTATGTGCCAGAAGGGCTACTTGCTACAGTAACCGTAAGTTTCACATCTACTATAACATCTGTGTGTGTCAAATACCTGTCTGTCTTATAATAAGAGAACCCAGCTTTACAAGTGCTCATTTTGAAGAATCACGTGTTGTGTATTAGTACACAGTTACTCGTTTTCTCTGTGGTTCTTCTTTGTAGTAACACACCAGCCCATAACAAACTGTTTCTTTTGGACAGGTTTGTCTGTCTCTCACTGCTAAGCGACTTGCCAGGAAGAACTGTGTTGTGAAGAACCTGGAGGCCGTGGAGACATTAGGTCAGCATATCAGACTGTTACTCAGCGGAGACAGCTTATTATAAAATCACTTCATGATGAAAGGGATCATTTTATTTATAATTAGATTATTTAAAGTCTCACTGAGTTCAATTGTGGTGATAAAATCATTGCAAGTTTGGCAATATTTAGATATTAGTTAATAATAATGTGCTGAGTGGTTTTCCACAGGCTTGACAGTTTATATCTGTCTGTGTGTTAAATTGTTTTGGTTTTTTTTGGCTGTTTTATTGTCTCAAGTTATAATAAACCTACATTTTTTATGTTTTCTCTTTCATATGAAGCTTATGTAATGAAATGTCTTATGAATAAAAACTGTCATTGCCATTCATCAAAAAGTTTATCACGTATGCAATTCATAACATCGTAAAAATGTCCTCATAAAATCCAGTCTCTCGTACGTTTAGAAGACGCGTGTGTAACCTTTGACCCTTGTGTGCTTAGGCTCCACTTCAGTGATCTGTTCGGATAAGACAGGCACACTGACCCAGAACAGGATGACTGTAGCTCACCTTTGGTTTGACAACCACATTCACGCTGCTGATACCACAGAAGATCAGTCTGGTAAATAAGCACATTTAAAGCAGTGCCTTTTGAAATCACCCAGTTGTATTGCTGTAAACAGTTCTATAACAATAATCAAATATGCATAGGTCAAAGTTTCGATCAGTCATCAGAGACATGGCGTTCCCTGGCGAGAGTTGCAGCCCTCTGCAACAGAGCTATATTCAAACCGGACCAGGAAGGAATACCCATTCCTAAGGTACAGGATGATCTCTGGTGTTACTGTCTCATATGTACGTAATTACGTGAACTCTGTGCTATTTAATTAAACTTGGTTTGACTTGATTTGGAGTCAGCTTGCATATAGTGCAACTCTGGCCCTGCAAAATGTTGCATTTAGTCTTGCTTTATTATAAACATTATATAAAGTTATAGTAGCTCGGTGGCCCACTATCTAACTCTTTCATGAAAAGATTTGTTCTCATCACATTGCTTTTACCGCCTCTCATAGCGGATTGTGGTTGGAGATGCATCTGAGACCGCTCTGCTCAAGTTCACTGAGCTCACTGTAGGAAACACCATGGACTACCGAAACCGCTTTAAGAAAATTGTGGAAGTGCCTTTCAACTCTACCAACAAGTTTCAGGTAGCAACAGAGATATTTTGTCATGCTTGATGAATCCCTGCATTCTTAATGATAAAAAAAAAGATCATTTTGTGGTCACCTGGAGCTTTACATTACTTAATTGTCTTGTCTGATCCTTAGCTGTCTATCCATGAACTAGAGGATCCGCTGGACCTGCGTTATCTGCTGGTGATGAAGGGAGCACCAGAACGTATTTTGGAACGCTGCTCCACCATTTTGGTAAAAGGCCAGGAGCTGCCGCTGGACGAGCAGTGGAGCGAATCCTTTCAGACGGCTTACATGGACCTGGGAGGGCTGGGAGAAAGAGTACTGGGTTAGAGTGCTTCTCATTAAAATGTTGCTAGAGTTGTTTGTTTTTCCCGCCACACACTGTTGGAGGTTTGAGCAAATCTTTCAAAACATTTTCACTGTAATCAGCTTTGTTTTATGGCCCGTAATAATTGATAGTACATAATTAATTTTGGTGGCGCTTTGGGTTTTGTGTTTGTAACCATCCTTCCCTGCGCTCCCAGGTTTCTGTCACCTTTATCTAAATGAGAAAGAGTTTCCTCGTGGCTATCAATTTGAAACGGATGACATGAATTTCCCCACATCTGGATTGTGCTTTGCTGGCCTCATCTCAATGATTGACCCACCAAGAGCCACTGTACCCGATGCAGTGATGAAATGCCGTACTGCTGGTATCAGGGTGCGTTACTATGGCCACACTTAAACGGCTTGTTTTTTTAGATGGTTTGAGTTCTAAAAAATAGTTTTTACTCACGTAATGCAATTTTTTTTCTCATAACTTTAGGTTATCATGGTAACTGGAGACCATCCAATTACTGCAAAGGCAATAGCAGCTAATGTTGGCATCATCTCAGAAGGCAGTGAAACAGTTGAGGATATTGCCCAGAGGAAGCGCATACCTGTGGAACAAGTCAACAAGAGGTGACTGCATCGCTTCAGACCACAGTTTAAACAATTCCCATTTCAGTGGCTTATACATTTGACTGTCTGTACATTTGAGTCTAATGTTTATTTCTCACAATCATTCAGCATATGTTGTGACAAATAAATAAACGATGTATATGTATGTGTCTGCACAGTGAAGCTCGTGCTTGTGTGATCAGCGGTGGCCAGCTGAAAGACATGAGCAGCGACGAATTGGACGAGGCGCTGCGCAACCATCCTGAGATGGTGTTTGCAAGAACATCCCCTCAGCAGAAACTGATTATTGTGGAGAGCTGTCAGCGTTTGGTAAATACAAATACACTGTGATCTCTCACTACCCTGCCTCCACCTCATAACTCGCGGCCTGACTTTTAAACTTGTTGTGCACATGTTTCATAAAAGCATATGCTAATATCTTACGGTCCCCTTACAGTAAGATATTAGATATTAGACCTTACTATGGCCCCCCTGTGAGGACAGTGAATGAAGAAGCAGCAGGGGAAGAGATTGGTTTGCTCATATCATTTTACCCAGTGTGTTCAGGTTAATGACTGTTTTCATCTTTCACCACCCCAGGGCTCCATTGTGGCTGTGACAGGTGATGGCGTGAACGACTCTCCCGCTCTTAAGAAGGCCGATATTGGCGTCGCCATGGGGATCGCTGGCTCAGATGCTGCGAAGAACGCAGCAGACATGATCTTACTGGACGACAACTTTGCTTCTATTGTCACCGGAGTGGAGCAGGGTGAGACTTGAGAAGAAACTCTGCTGTGTATTAAAAGTGGTCGTATGTAGAGTGAATTTATATTTTCCTACTTAAAGTACTATTGATTTTGAGGTAAAACCTGTGGTAATTATAAACATCCTGCAGTTGCTTGTACTAAGCAATGAACAGTTAAAGCTAAAGCACATTGAGTCCTTTTGTTGTCACACCTGTGTATGTGTGTCTGTAGGCCGTCTTATCTTTGACAACCTGAAGAAGTCTATTGCCTACACGCTAACAAAGAACATTCCTGAGCTGACTCCATATCTGGTCTACATCACCGTCAGCGTGCCTCTTCCTCTCGGCTGCATCACCATCCTGTTCATTGAACTGGCCACTGACATTGTGAGTAACTATGTCATTAGTACCAGTTCCTTAAGGAAGAAAATTGCTTAATTACAGTCATTACGCTGATAATTTGGTTTAACTAGTGATGATTGCTGTTATCCTATATTTGCTTGCACCACTCACACACAGTTTAGCCCTTAACAGTGGGTGATTTAGTGATATTAATATATTCTTCACTCTCATATGTGCTTTGGACTGATATCTCGTATGTTTATTTCTCTCTGGTGTAGTTCCCCTCGGTTTCTCTGGCATACGAGAAAGCAGAGAGTGACATCATGCACCTTAAACCTAGGAACCCCCGGCGTGATCGCCTAGTGAACGAAGCCCTGGCTGTGTATTCGTACTTCCAGATAGGTGTGGCTATAAGTGTTTGTGTCATTAAAATATACATGCAGTACAGTTTTACTATTGGAATTGCTTATCCCAGTTACCCTTAACTGAATGACAAACACAAAACTATCTCAGTCCATCCTGTAAAGTGCAGCAGATGAGATGGTACTGCTAATACTTAGAATATCTATTTTTGTCTCTCTGCATCTACATACTGTTTAGAAACTTCTGACCCTTTTTATTCTATGTATGTTTTAGGAGCCATTCAGTCTTACGCAGGTTTTACTGATTATTTCACCGCCATGGCTCAGGAGGGTTGGTTTCCACTCTTATGCGTTGGCCTGCGGGGTCAGTGGGAAGACGTCAAACTTCAAGACTTACAAGACAGCTATGGACAAGAATGGGTTAGCTTAGACCTTCTGTTTTACTTTCAGTGTTACTATAAGTGTTTTTGGTAATAGGGATATTTGTAATTTCTTTATGGAAGGACTTACTCTCTCATTTCTTCTTCTCTGTGTGCAGACCTACAGTCAGAGGCTGTATCAAGAATATACGTGCTACACCGTGTTTTTCGTCAGTATAGAGATTTGCCAGATCTCAGATGTGCTCATCAGGAAAACACGACGTCTCTCTGCATTCCAGCAAGGCTTCTTCAGGTCAGCAAAGACCCGTCTATACCATGACTTGCTACTAGCTAAATGTGAAGCGGAAACATTTCTAGTTTGTCAATAACTGTGAAACCAGGATAAAGTAGAAAACCAGCATAATTCCTGTCTGAGTGTTTAACTGTTATCCAAGATGGCTAACCCTGCTGATTGTCTTGAAATTAAGCAAAAAGAGCTTAAAGTGCAACACATGAAACTAGAGTCAGGAAAGTGGCAACATTAGATGCTTGTATAGCCACTTTTCTTAAGAGCTACAGCTGACTACAGAGTCTTTGTTAAACACTAATTTTGCAATTCCTAAACACAAAACACAAGTTTGATACATTTATCTGGGAAATTTCCCATGTGTTTGGTCTAATAAGTGACTGTAACAAGATCCAACTGGGAGATTTTATGTTTTCGTGTGCAGGAACCGAGTCCTGGTGTCCGCCATAGTCTTCCAGCTCTGCCTGGGTAATCTGCTTTGCTACTGCCCTGGAATGCCCAACATCTTCAATTTTATGCCCATCAGGTAAAAACACAGGTCCTCATTTACATGGTCACCATCTTAAAATCATAGTTCAGACTGGATTGGAAAACAAATTGTCAGTAATCTACAGAACACATTTTTTATTAAAACATAATATTGAGACAATAGGTAGAAAATGTTTAATATTATACTTACTAACTTACACAATCATTTTTGCTTGTTAAAAACCAAAAGGTTCTTTAAATGTTAACACATTGGGTTATTTTCTCTTCAGGGTTCAGTGGTGGTTTGTTCCACTTCCATTTGGTATTTTAATCTTTGTCTATGATGAGATCAGGAAGTTGGGAGTGAGAAGACACCCAGGAAGTAAGTTTAAAAATCTTCTTCTTCTTCAATCATCATTAAATTAACCATTCTCATTCCATGACGATGAATCTATCTCTTGCTGTTTTACAGGTTGGTGGGATCAGGAATTATACTACTGAGATCATAGAAGAAATTTCAGCCTTTTGTCCAGTGACATGCATGAAAGCATCCTTTATTCACAGAACATGACAAACCAGGAGAATGTCACCCAATTCAACAATTATCTACATTTCACTGAGATTTATGTATTTAATTTAATTTCAGAAATTTATGAATTTTCAAAACTTCCTAAATGCTTTTGACAAAATAAAAAAGGGTTAATCGCTATTTCAAAACTTCACAGATGTGTGTTTTTGCAAATCTTTGACTGATTGCATTGTATTTATATTAATAATGAATTTTATGACTGTCAAATCAATTACGTGTCTTTTTAATAAAATATGCTTCATGTGTGCTGACCTTTTCCAACCTACAATGTGTTTCACAAATGTTAACACTGCACATGTGATTCAGATTTTGGGTTATCAGTTTTAATGGTTAAGGATAACCTTTTTAAATTAATTTGGCAGAGGTCTTTATAGCTAATATGCAGTGCAACTGTCATAAATACAAACACACACAGATATTTTAGAAATTTGTCAAAAAATTATTTAAACTAAAATTATATCGTTTATTAAACAAATAATAAACAATTTGGATTTTTACACCCAAATTTGAGCTGGCACATTGGACTTCTATTCAAATTAAAATAATTTTTTGATTTAGGATCTTAATCAAAAAACAAAATTCATGATTTTTTGCAAAACAGTACATTTGCAAATTTTTGACTAACAATGATATTTTGGCATTACAAATATAACTTTGATTAAAGACCTTGCACACATTGGTGTATTGACGATTAAAAACATAAAAAAATGATTTTGATAACTACGAATACTGTTAATTTGCAGCAGCTGTGACATAAACCTTACACTGGGAGGTGGTCTAATACATTTGTTAAGCACTGTGTGCAAAAGAATTTCTCCAAGAGAAATTTGATTTCAGTTGTTTTTGAAAAACACCAATAAACTGACAACAATTCCATGTAGAACTGATATTTAAAGGATGGGAAGCATATGAATTAAAGTTTAAAATCACACAATCATGTGGCAGATTGAATCTTTTTACATGTTGTGAATATGCAAAAATTAAAATCTCAAAATGCCATGTTTAAGGGCTTTTTGAGATTAGGGGTTTTTTGTTCTTAGATATCATTTACATTTGAAATATTGGTACAAATGTTTTCCCCTTTTTTAGTCTTCAGCCTTTTCAACTTTGTTGTATTACTATCACAAATGATCTGTGTACAGTAACAGATAATGTGTCTTCAAACATGAGATATGAATTCATTTCCTGTGATATTTTGCTGTTTCATTAAAAAAGAAAAGTGTTGCAGCTCTTTTGAGGACTCCTTTTAGGAGTTTCCACTTTTTCCTTTCACAGAGGTAAACTTTGCATTAAAGTCTATTTTGCCATTATTTAGTGAACGTCACGCTTAAATACGACTTGAGTAACGACTTAAACCATAAATATTTTAGACAAGTGTTTACTGATGGTGTGAATAAATGAGACGTAGGGTCATTTTTCTTCCACACATTCTTTTTTCAGCCAGATGAGTTGCACCCTGCTTTTTCGTTTTCTTTTTTTTTTTTACAAAAACAAATGTAATAATAATGCTGGTTTAAGACATGCATTGGCTTTCAGACTAACAAAACTGTTCAAAAATAGTAATTCTAGTAGTTCTTTTTTCTCTTCTTCTTCCATCTCTTTGGATCCTTCTTCTTTTTTGGACTCTATTCGACCTTCCAGATGGCGATCTTGCCGTCACGACACGCAGAGCCACTGAGGACATATCGATCCTCGGCAGAGCAGAGCGTCTGAATGCTGTCTGAATGGGCCTGCAGCTCCTTTGCTACCGTGTGGCTCTCTATGTCCACTACCAACACTTGGCTACTCAGCTGACCATTACACTGACCCCCAGCATCACTCCTTCCAACCCAGATCTAAGAATACAAAAGGACATCAATGAAAGGTTTCATTGGATAAATGAAAATGTTTTGAATGATTAAAACAACTGAATGGTTGACATGTTTGTGTAAACCTCACAAGACATGCTGACAACAATAGTAAAAATATCAATACAAAGCAGCAAACATAAGATCATTTCGTGACCTGACATGCTAATCACAGCTCACCTGGTCTTTGACACGAATCATACATGTGACCCCTGAACTTCCAGGCAGGGAGATTATTTTAAACGGATGCCTGTGATTGTTTGTGTGCCAGAGACACAACTCTACTGAGTCTGCACAGCCTGTCCACAGCTGTCCTCGCTGAAACAAACACACAAAACACATGAACAATCCTGTAACTGTAGGAGTTCAGAGTTAAGAGGTCAAGAGTTAATGTTTCCATTGTAACCCCTCCAGATTTGACAGAGAAACACTCATTTTTAACACTCGGTTTTAACTACTATCATTTTACACCTCAGAGTTACATTAAAAGAATGTGACTCTGCTTAGAGTAAAATTAACTCTACTTTTGCAAGGAGACTATTAACACCAAAACATTTAACACTTTTGAATTTGCTGTGTACACTGTGACTGCATGCCACCTACTGACTGAGACATGGATTGACACAATGAATCACCACTAGCGTTCTTAATTAACAGACATATAAGCAAGGATTGTAAAGTCACCTCTGGTATATAAATGAAGCTGCTGAAACTACTGGGCATGCTCTGTAGGTCCTTATGAAGTGTTATCTTTCTTTGTGGTGTCCCACTCTTTTTCACTTCCACAATGCCGTCACCACAACCTGCACGAACACACATCCTCAAATCATCATCCAAACACATTTGGCTTAAGGTGGCTTAATGTGTAGACATAATTGATCTACTTAGACCACCAAGAAAAAAATGTTAGGCATTGTCCCAGATACCTCTGGGCAATGTATGTAAGCAATGAGAACAAGTGGACTGTCATGCTCCTGGGCCTCCAGCCCAGTGTTTTGTTTTGTTTTTTCTGCACTTATTATAAACTTCCTTGGATTTAAGAAATATGCAAATTCAAGCTCTGTATTACTGAGTCTGGAGTTCAGTATTCCCTAGTACCACTGCACTTTTGTTATTTATATAGTTAATTCTTGGTTCTTGTTTATGTTAGTTCCCTTTTGTGTCCACTTCACCCTAGTCTCGTCTCCGTGTCTTGTCTCTGTGTTTTGTTACCCTTTTTTCTCCCCGGTCTGGTCTCCCTGTGTCCTGTCTCTGTGGCTGTATGGTTTCCCTGTCTTGCCAAGTTGTTACATCTTAAGCCCTGATCCCCGTGTTTGTCCCATCCTGTCCCTGTAGTCATCTCTCTGTGTTTCATCCTGTGTTCATCCTTTTTGTGTCCCCTTAAAGTCTGTTAAGTCTCTGTTTTTATAAGCCTTTCGTCTTGATCAAGCAGGTATGTCTTAGTCTCTGCCTCAGTGCTTATGCTTCCTGTTTTATTTTGACACTCCGTCGTCTCTTGTGCAATATGTTTGGTTTAACTTGCCATGTCTTTGATTGGCAGCTGTGCTCCCACCTGTTTCCTCTTCACCTGTATGTATTGTCAGCATCGCCCTCATTGTGTGTAAGCTTTTCTCAGTCTGCTTTTGCGTTTGTAAATTACCATCAACTCTGCTCTGTTATTGCCTGTCTCACGCCCGCTCTGTGACATGAAGCTCTTGAGAGAGAACTCATTACTCCGAAACACATAATCAGAAACATTGATTAAATGAGGGAGAAAGAGGAGAGAGCGTGTACTCACAGCACCACAGAGCACTGTTGTGGATCTGTATGGAGGAGAGATAATCACAGCTGAGTAAAAACTGCCGCTTCACTTTAAGACTGGATGAGTCCCATTGCAGGATCATCCCATCGCGGCTGCAGGAGTATGTCAGCAGGCTGGGAAAGAAGGCTCATTTAATACAGCATCACAACATGTTCATTAACACATTGAGACTCACTGTAATAAGACTGCTCTCATTTTTGCGCGTGTGTTGGTTTTTGTGCTTTGTACGAACTACAGATTAACACGTCTCTACCTGTTGGCTTGGTTGCTGGAGTCCACTGTGAGGCCAGTCACTTCATGTCTGTGTTCGGTCAGCTGTTTGTTGCTGGACATGCTGTGAGTGTCGATAATGTAGATTACAGAGTCCTGAGAACCAATCCACACCTGCTCCTGGACCAGTCCTATCATACAGTTCTACACAAAGGATAAGATAAGATGTATTTTATTCATCACAAAGCTGCCAAATTTCTATTTTTTACAACAGTTAAGCAGAACAAACAAATAACAAATAGTTTAAATAAGAAGATGAGTATGTAGCTCAATCAAATACACTACATATGTCTAAAGGTAAAAACTAATAAGAAATTAGAGAAGAAACAAATGTTCAAATTAAGTATGAATTTAAATTAGAATCTTAAATAATAATAGATAAAAGTAAAAATGTGATGGGAACTTGATGTATGTAGCTTAATGTAGCTTAATGAAAATCACTATATCTTAGAACACAAAGGCAATACAATGTTGAAATATTGGTATCTGTTTTACTTCTATTACTATAAACTAGGGCTGCCACAAACGATTATTTTGATAGTCGACTAGTCACCGATTATTTATGCGATTAGTCGACTAATCAGATCATCATCCACTGGACATAAAACTACAGCTTATTGCACCAGCAGCATCTGCTCTTATATAACTATCATTAGCTTACAGCTTTAAGCTTTTAAGGTGCTAACTAAAAATAAAGACAAGATGATAGTTTATTCAATTTTAATGAAATTTGCAGATTGTTTCGGTAAAGTTTAATAAACTCCTTGCTATCTAAAATATAACAGGACACCGGAGTATATTCTCCAGCATCTCACACTTCTGATAATCAGTTGTCTGCTTGACGTTTATTCAGCTGTGTAAAAACTATAACTTTAATCTCAGTCAAACCGATTTACTCAGGAACAAATAAAATACTAAAAAAAAAGCCAAACAATAACATTTTTAATTTATCTAAGTGACTCATATATATTTAACCTGAGTCACGAAAGACGGCGGTGGGTTTGAAAACAATTTGCCGGGAGTCCGGTGTTCTCACGGCGCTAGTGACCTAGCCCCCGGCTAGCTATCGAGCTAGTGGGTAACAGACGTCTCCGAAAACGTCGGAGCGCTTTTGAAAATATGTGGTGTCCTGATAAACTGAGCAGATATTTGAGGTTTACACAGCTACATTCTGGCCTGAAAATATGTTAAACGTTTATTTTGTGACCCAGAAAGAATAATAAGAGTAATATTAAAACTAACTAGCTACCGCCATTGTTGGAAACTAAGCTGGGCCGCGCTATGAATTCTGGGACACAGCTGCTTCTTCTTCTTCGGGGTTTAACGGCAGCTGGCATCCTTGTACATGCTGTGCTGCCATCTTCTGTTTCAGTCCGTTATTACACTCTTAAATCCTGCTATTATTCCTGCGTCTTTTGCGATCTTACAAAGCTTCAAACGACACGTCGACTATTAAATCAGTCGTCGACGATTTTGATAGTCGACGTAATCGTGACTAGTCGACAAATCGTGGCAGCCCTACTATAAACCTGCTCTTTTTGAATAATAAATACAGAGAACAACACAGAGAACAACAATACTGAAAACAACTGAATGTTGCACGAAAGCCCTCGACCAAAACAAATGTGTCCATCGACCACGCTTCCTGTGTCCCTTCACATCCTCTGCATGGTGTGGTAAACATAGACTGTGGATAAACAATTGGATGTAGCCTCTGGGTCTGAAAAGTGAAACTAATGTGGAAATGTCCCAGACCCCCTCTCAGCAGAAGGGACAGACATGACCCAGCTTTACACTTGCCATGTATTTGTAACTCAGCATGATATTTCTGGCTACACCTGTGGTCTAAAAACTGGCAGCTTGTGCGATAATATTGCAAGATGGTCTAAAGTTTGAATCACTGAGTACTGTAACAATCTAGCAATGCAAAAACTTATTGCATTTTCAGTATACGAATAACTAAGTCAAACAGCCATGACACTTTATACACATGTTGTTTGAGATCTATAAGCATGTTTCATTTTCATGGACAAAATCAGTGGAGAGATACATTAAATAGCTCATAGCTCAAATAGTAAAAGCACGCTTCCTCTCACCAGCTGCGACTGTCCAAGCTGGATACAGTCCTGCAGCATTGACCAACTCGCCGCATCAAATACAACCACCTTACCCCCACTGAGAGCCACCCACAGCTTTGGGTTCATATCACCCACTTTGCCAGTACCAGTCAGCTGACCTGAAATGAGAAAGAAACGTGCAAAAAATAAGAAAAAGTGTTCTAAATACATAAAAAAAAGGATAACAGCAGTCAGTTAACACTGATTTTAAATTCATTAATTAACGCTTATTTCACATTTTCCATACATAGTTTTTTTACATAACTATATCACGTGGTAATAGCTGTTTTATATAGTTGTACAAATATCAGATCCTCTTCAAAATAGTGTGTATGGATAACCAATGTTGATATTGACAAAATATAAATAGGTTTAGTGATATTCTGTTGTAAAGGTAAGTAGCCTCCCCCTCATTTCAATGATACCTGGAGTGTAAAGCAGCACATGTACGGTCTGTGGCTCAGCCAGGTCCAATGATGGGTTGATCTTGTGTTTGAGAGTCTCTGAGGTAGTTTTAGGCACTATCATAGGCACTGGCCAGAAACAAGAACACGATAAACAAATATAAACAGCATATACTGAACATACTCTTCTATATTTATTTATTTTTTCTTTTATCAAAATTACACGATTTGACAGAAACAGTCAAAAACAAAACAAAACAACAAACTCTGAGCCCAGACCTTCTTGTCTGATTTTATCAAAGTAAGCCAGCTTTGAAGCAGCAGTGATGGATCTCTGATTCTGCAGGCAGCCTGTGACAGCATCTATTAGCAGAACGTTGGTCAGAGCCTGAGTCATGTACTGAGGGTCCTAGAGACACAAAGTAAGATTAAAAACCTAAAATAATAACAAAAGGATTAAAAGAAGGGGTAAGGCAGGTTGTACTTAAGAACAGAAAAGTTATGGCAAACCAACAGAGTAGCTAAATCAGTAACACTGCAGCAAAAGCTATAAAAATACTGGTGACCAGTGGTACCCATCAGCCTCCTAGTAGATACACCTATGGTATAAATTTTAAAATGTTAGGCGACCTATTTCTTGAGTTGTTACAAGATTTTTAGAAAAGTTTGAGGTCAGCGTCACTGAGATTCAAACTCATGAGAGATTTTTAGTAGATACAGGTGTGGAATCAAATTCAAAGTCCTACCCCACTTTGTTCTTGAGTTATCAAACTAACAAACTTGGGTGTCCATATCGCCTGCCCACTCGCCAGGCATGGTGATGACAATACCCCATCAGCCTTTTATGGCTAACAGGTAAAAAGTATAATTTAGACGCAGCATGCAAGCAGCAGCCAAACGTCTACGGCTGACAACTTGAAGGACAGTAAATCCTCGATCCTCAGCATTACATAGATGTGGACTGGGAAGGTACGTCTAATAAAATCACATCTGTTAAACTGTTTTAAGATCATTTGAGTTTTCTGCACCTTGTGTTGATCTGCCATCTTGCGTCCAGCCCACATCTCTTTGATCACGAGGTTCCAAAGCTCAGTCTCTGTTTTTAGGTTGGCCTCAAACACTTCAGGCCTGCGGGATGTCTGGATACGAAGGGATGGAATACGAACGAGCAGAAAGGGAACTGAGGTAATTTTTACCTCCTGTAAGAGATTGTTTATTTATTAACAGACGAGAATGAGAACACACAAGGCACAATTATCAAAAATAGTCTTAAAGATGTTACTTGACCTGTATATCTCTGAACTTTGTGATTTCCAAGAAACCGGGCCGTCCTTCAGTGAGCAAAAACAGCCGTTTCTGCGTCATGGCGATTTTACCAACGCCGTGGGAAGTCTTGACACAGGAGGACAACTTGTAGACACACTCATTATTGTCAAGTCGGTCAATGACATCAGAGGGCAGGTTGACATCTTGTGCTTCAGCTTCCATCTCTTTCCAGAATGTGTAGAAGACTCTGAAAAGTTCAGGGTCCACCTGCTTTGGCTGACCTCGGACAGAGGGGTGTGCATACGCAACTAGATGCAAACAGACAGAGATATAGAAGACAAAGACACCCAATCTTACAATCTTAAAGTGATCCAAACCAAAATGTCAGTGGTTTTTCCTTTGTCCATTTATCCACAGCTTTACCAAGAGCTGTGGATAAATGAGGCAGACCAAAAACATACCCATGCTAAGGTCCACTGCTTTGGTGCACAGCTGAAAACAGCTGTTCTAAAGACGACCGGCATAATACTACACCATGAGCAATAAATTTTCACACTCAGCACTGAAACAGTTAGCATTTGGAGTCATGTTCTTCCACCACAGAGTGAATTAAAGGCCAATATTTACTGCCCTTTTAGCTATTTTGTTGTTTTTGTTGTTGTTGTTTGCTAGCCCCCTGGGTTTTGCTAGCATTGCTTCTTGCCCAGCATCCAGCTGCCCACAACCCTGAAATCACTAAGCAGTTAAAAAACTGATAAATGGGAAGCTTTGGTTTGTTCACAGAGTTTCTTTTTATATGCATTAGCGTACAGTTTTTAATTTCAGCAGTTGATAAGAGTAAAGAGAATGATCTTAAACTATTAGTCTTGGTTGTACAAACCCAAACTATGGCCTGAAAGACTCAATCTGAGACAGATATGCAAATCAGAAATTATAATTTCTTCGTTAAGCTGTAATCTATAGATAAAGGATTATACTAGATCATCTGATAGCTGCTTAAGTTAATCATAATGGCAACTCTGGAGCGTTAATGGAGAAAATAATTAGTGTAAGTAACTTCTGTGTCCATCTTATCAGGTCATCTAATAAAATGACTTGAAAAATGTCTTGGACATTCACAAGCCAATTGTGCACCGCAGCATTTTAGTGAGTTCCCTTGGCTTGCACTCCTGATTACAAATACACACGTAACAGTTTTAATTCTGAGGGATCTTGAGGTTACACACAGCTCATAAGAGAAAGCTTCAAAAAGCAGAAGACAGCTTTTCTGTTTGACTTACTGTCAGTGAGAGCATCAAATAAACGCTGTATGGTCGCCACATCTCTAACAATCCTACACTCTTGAACGCATCGCATAAACTCCTCCTGATACAGAGGCTTACAGGGAAGCTGAAACTTCTTTACATGGTCATCAGGCTCCACCAGCGGCTTCTCATTGTCTGTCTTAACCTAAGGCAGAAAAAAAAGACAACATCACTGCTTCATCACCAGCAGGTGCAGAACTTCAACCACGATGAAAACGTGCGTGAACCAACCTTGAGGATGAGTCTCTTGAGTTCAGGCCGCCTTTGAGCTTGTTGTCTCTCATCTCTTTGCAGCGAGTCTACGAGCCATGTGACCAGGCTAGTGGGAAAAATTGCAGTGTCGGTCTTATTGAGGTTTTGGAAGTCGCTCAGTGCGTCCAGTCGCCGCGAACACAGTGTGTTGATTAAACCACGCAAGTAGTAGTATCTGCAGGAGAAAACTTATTTTATTCATGTCTCAGGTCACTGGTGTCAGCAACAGCACTGAAAAGCTTTATAAAAGAATAAAGCGCAGGGAAAGCTGATTCTAAGCAGCGGGAAGCACATAAATATAGATATAGGTGTATATAATATAATATATAGGTGCGTATAAAGAATAACAAGAGAATACCTGGCCAGCATGGCAGGGTTCTCACTTTGGACAGAGAAAATGGCTTTTCCGAGCTGCTGGATGAGCTCAATGTAATAACTTTGGACAGAGTGGAAGGACAGAGATGCTGGGAAGTCTGGAAGCTTGAACACCTTTATAGGTTTTGGAGTTGTGTTTGGTGCTGGTAGAGACAAAAAACACAAAGGGGAGGAAGGCAGATTAGACAGATTTTCTTTGTCTTGACAGTGTTTCCTTCATTAAATCAGTCAATCAAGTATTATATCTAACTGGGTATTAACCCCTGGGGTCTCACCGGGGTCAGATAGGAGGATCTTGGAGAGCGGTGTGTTTCTTTGGAAGCCGATAATCTTATCTTCTCTCAAGTTAGGGAGACTCATGCCCAGTCTCTTACTCAGCCTCGTCTCTGTGATGGAGCCCTTTCTCCTGGCTTGAATCTGCTGCATGGTGGGTCTGTGTGGGGCTTCAACCATGGCCTTCATCCTAAAGGATGGAGGATAGAGACAAAAGAGTGCTGCAGAAAAAGTGTTCACCTGAACATTTACCAGCAGCGTAGTTGTCATATACCAACATAAGCATATCCATCATAACTTTATATCTGAATATATTTTTACTTTCCGGCTTAACAGGTACATGTAAGTAAAGCTGATACAGCCAAACGCGACATCCCTGTAACAGATCCTAACTTGATGAAGGTTGTGGTGCTTCTGAGTTTTTCCAAGAGCGGTTTGACCACCAGATTTGTGCCTCTTTTAATATTATCAGTTACCTCGAGCTCATTAGGTTAAAAAAATGGACATACTTTTGCATCTCAGAACGAGTGCTGAGCTCCATTCGTGCAAAGCTATCCATTTTCCTGTTGAGACGATCCTTGAGAAATGAATGGAAGATATGCGTCTCCAGCACCTGCAACACAGTCCTGTCAGTTCTTTTAATTATGCGTAACCTCTCCAGCATCAGTGTCTGTTGAAAGATGCCGGCTGATCTGTCGCCCTTCTAAGCAAAGCCGCACCGAGTCAGCCTTTACCTTCTTATAAAAAAGTTGCTCAGCTGGCTCTCTGGTTTTCAGGAACTCTTCACTGTGAAACACTCGATGTTCATAATTCAGATGACTGCTCACATCCCTGTTACACACACACACACACACACATCAGCAAAATATTAACACATATCTAAAAGAAGCATCCCACCAATAGTGGACTGATTAGTAAATTCAGAACCTGAAAATGTTGACAATTAATTCCAGTGCAATCCTCTGGATGTCGTTGTTAAGGCTGCGTTGCCATGTTCGCCTCTGTGCCCGCTGTTCACTGATGTCAGTGCAACTTGCATGGTGGCACTGATCCAAGTCTAAATGTATTCGTAATAACTTACACCTGCAAAATAAATTCAAGTTAAGTGAAAGTACGCCCTCAAACCCTCATCAGGTTCTTATCAAGGTCTACACCATGTTGCTACTTATTTACCTAATCCAGAATGCAGAAGCAGTGTGTGAAAAACTAAGTACACCCTTCCAAGATCATCAACAAATATGAGCATCTCTATAAAAGCAGATGTTTTGGCAGTTTGCAGGTCTGGAGTACTCAGCTGTATGTTATTAAAATGCTAAAGGAAAGGCTACAGCAATGATCTTAAAGAAGCGCCTGCTACTACCCATCAGTCACAGAAGGGTTTAAAGCAATTTCCAAACAATTTAAAGTCCATCATCCTACAGGAAGAAAGATTATTTATAAGTGAAAAACTTTCAAGACAGTTGCCAATCTTCTCAGGAGTTGACATCCCAGCAAATTCACCCCATTGTCACATGAGCAGTGCTCAAAGAAAGTGCCAATAACTCAAGCGCTGCATCTCAAACTCAGGTTAGATGTTAAAGTTCATGACAGCAAAATTAGAAAAAGACTGAACAGAGGTTTCAATATAAAGACTCGTTTTCTATTTAGAAAAATAAGGCAGCACAGTCTCCACAAGGTTTCTGGCACAGTGTCCTTTGGACAAATTACCAAAGAGGAAATGTTTGACCATAATGCAGATTAATATTTGATGAAAACCAAATTGAGCATATTAGCACAAACACCCTAAAACAACGATCAAGCACGGTGGTGGAGGGGTGATGCTTTGGGCTTATTTTGCACCCACAGGAACTGAGCATCTTGCAGTCACTGAGCTGAACTCCTCTGTATACCGAAGCATTCGAGCGTCAAATGTGAGGCCAACCTTTAGCTGCCCAATAGCTAAAGATGGTTCTACAAGTTTTTGAATCATAAGGTGTACTTAGCTTTTACTCACTGCTTCTGGATCTTGGCTTAGTTTGTAATAAACGATGACACAGTGTAATATGTTCTTGTTCATCTGAGGTTGTAACTAAATAACTGTAAGACCTACTTAGGATGAGATGATTTGTTTTTTAATGATGTATTTAAATTTAAAGTGTTACAATAAAAAGAGGGTGTACTTTGGTTTTCACATGACTGTAAGACTCTGACTTTTTAATCATTACCTGGTATTACAGCATAGTATTTACTTTAACAGTTTTTTGGCAGTAAAATAAAGTACCTCTGTGTGAAGCAGTGTGCAGCAACTGGAGGAATGTCCGGCAGGTTAACAGTATCAAAAGTAGAAGTGCTGAGACTTCCATTATCAATGTTAATTAAGATCAGATCATCTGTTTCCTGTAGAACACAGTAACATGAACCAGGTTCAAACAATTATAGAACTACTAACTTATATTTGAGCTTGGGGGGTAACTCCATTTCTTAACCTTATCCTTTACAAGAGGTGGGCGAATTAATGGGAAATTTAAAGTAGAAGGTTATGTACTTACAGCTGATACGTCTGCAAAATGACTGAGATGGCAGCCCATAAGAAAGGCTGTAGGAGCCATTAGAAAGTCCAGCATGCCTTTAGCCAGGACAGGAACATATGGGTGCTGCCACAGCAGAGGCTGGAAGAGTTATTAGACAGGCAAGGAAGAAATGAATGGACCAAAGATTAAGGAGCGGATGGCTTTATTGTGGACTGAGGGGGTCCATCGCCCACTAGTGTTGGCACTTTTTAGACATAATAATTTAGGTTTTCTATACAGAAGCTCTAAAGTTTAATATATGTGACTTTTTTAATGCTTAAAGGGAAATTAATAATTGAGTTATCCATTTTTATATCCCTTACTGTAATTTGGTGTAACATTAATACCAATTAACATCCATCATCCAGACACACTCATTTACATAAGAGGAATTTCATTTTGGCAAATTTTATGAAATACCCATATTCCCAAGGTTTCCAGCTGCACCCTTCCTTTTAACTGTGGCACTGACCCTTTAAGACTTTGATTGTAACTCTCAATACTTTTTTTTTTTTTAAAGGATGGAATTAATAAGTATTGCATGCTTATACTAACTCTAGACCCTTGAAGATATGCTGTGGATTTTGATCTAACCTGCAGAAACAACAACAAGCTCTCTGCCATCAGCGTGAGTCTTGCCCAGTCAGCAGAAAATAACACCACCCGCTGCTCCTGCAAGAGACAAGACAGCACCTACAGGGCGGGAGACAGAAGAACAGAAACAGAGGGAGGGAAGTGGAAATGAATGTGAGTCTCCACTCGTTCGATTAACACAAACACAAAACAATGTGTGTGTTACCTGCAGCAGCTGCTGTGGCCTGAAGCAAAGGAAGGGCAGGTGGAGGTCTAAATCTATAACCGGGTGGTCCTTGTCTTCTCTGGAGGGCAGTATGATGGTCAGAGGACGTATTGTAAACATCTGTAAAACATGTGGATATGAATGTAGTGCACTGTGCTGGATACACTGGCCTACTCTGAGCTCCAGATTTTGAAGTCTCTTAAAGACAAATTTCAAAGTCTTTATTTAAGCCGATTACAAACACACACAAACCAAGTGCAGCTGTCCAGGAGGTGGAATTGGCACAAGTGTCAGTTTGGCCGCAAACTCCTTCACTCTCTCTTCCATGTCTGACAATCGACAGGTTCTCAGCTGGATTAAAAGACTAGCAAATCAACAGAAAGAGTCAGACGAGAAGAAGGCTCTCTAACCTGCCATAACCACACTTCTGAAAGTCAGATTTCTTACAGCTATTTTTAAACTCAAGAGTCAAAAATGTCACAAAAACCCCTTTTTGATCTTAGCAATTTAATTTGCTGAGTAATTAGGTTCAGTTCTCGGGTTTCTTACCATGAAAGACAGTCTTTGAGTGCAGTGAAGTAAGGATGCTTGGATATGACACAGATGCTGTAGGCACAGAAGAGTTTAGGACACTTTGAAGACCCTCTACCATTTCGATAGAGAGACATCCCTTCCTGTGGAAACACAGATAATCCAACAGGGACTTATTTTCTTTTAAGGGTTTTGTTAGTTTCATGAAACATTACAGTACACTGCACACATGCTGACTGCTTATCTTATTATTATACTATCATATGCAGTATTATGTGTAAGTAATTCGTACCAGTATTGGACGGTAGCACTGCATTACTACTCCATGGGTCTTGTTGCCAAGGATGTCTGTGAAAACCAGGAAGTGGAATTGTTCCTCTTTCTGTTCACTGGTTACTTGGAGGCCACCTGGTTAAAAAATGAAAATGTACATGTGCATTGTGTTTTATGAACACAATGTGTCATTATAGTACCGCTACAGCACACACAGCCAGAAGGCACATGTACAAAATCTCTGAAAAACTCTATAATTAAAATATATTTAAGAGAAGACTGTTGGTGTTTTTTGATGGTATTTAGGTGCAGTATATACAGTACAGTGCAAAAGTCTTGAGCCACCCATATTTCTTCGTTCCTTATATTTTGCTAGAAAAATAGGGAACAGGTGCAGAAATATATTGAAACATGCAAACATGAATGGACATACAGTATATAAGGCAAAAACAGAGTTTGCACTATTCTAATGATCTGGTGTTGCATGGTGGCTCAAAATAACATGCAGTTAGAAACAACGAAAGCACCTCCACCATTTTTACCGATGCCTGTAGACACTCACTGTTGTACTTCTCTCCTGTTCTCCTCTGTAGATTCACTCTATCAGGGCGGTTGCCACTGATTTTCGCTCCAGTTCTTGAGTAATTTGACATACCTGAGGCTTTTCTCCCTGTTTCCTTTCCTGAAGAAAGGCTTCATAACAGCCACCCTTCCACAGAGACCATTTCTGATGAGGCTTCAGTGAACAGTAGATGGACCAGCTGAAAGGTCAGATGCATCTCTGAGTCCGTGTGTCAGGTCTTTGGTGGATTTTTTCTTATTTCATAAGGATGTGACTTTCATATGCTGTAGATTGTTTTTAGGTCTACCGCTTCTTTTGTACTCCACTTGTCCATCCATCCAGCCATTCATTCATTCACTTCCACTTATCCTTTTCAGGGTCGCGGGGGGCACTGGAGCCTATCCCAGCTGTCATAGGGCGAGAGGCAGGGTACACCCTGGGTAGGTTCGGTGAGATAGATACCACGGTGGCCTTGTCAGAGGGGTAGGTAAACCCAGAGTTTGCTCCCCCAAAGTCAACGGGGCTCTGTCTGGAAAACACGGTTTCTCAAACCCTCACCACGGTCCATATTTGCATCCAGAAAGCCTCACCCTGGTCAACAGGACTCAGTAGCCCCGAGCGAGCACTCTCGCACGCACGCAGCGGTACCGCCGCCGCCCGAGGGGCTACCTGGTTGATCCTGCCAGTAGCATATGCTCAACACCATATACAAATGTTTGTTGTAAGTTTGCCAATGTCCGCCATCTGAATGTTTCATCCCCATTAAAAGAACCATTACCATGTTCCAGTGGACGTCAGTAACATGAGCTTTCATCGTGCATTGTGCATGTGTACATGTACTATACGTGTGAGTGAGTTGTCTTAGTGTGTCTTTGTGTCTGACGTTGTGTGTGCTATGGAAAACCTTTTACCGGGGAAGCAGAGCTGAGGTAAAGCCATGAGATCGATGTTTTTAGGTACACTGACATCTTCTATTCCTCCTCTTCGACCTGCCTCATCTCCACCTGCAAAAAGGCAGCTGGTTGGAGAGACATAAAAACTCCAAGACACAAAAAATCTATGGTAAGATAGGTAAAATGAAGAAATACGATATTAAAGATCAATAACTGTTTTGTATTTAATAATAAAGTGTTTTTTTCTCATGTTCCAACTGGTGTATTTATGGGTCAAATGTACCAGACCTTGACTGGGTGTTGGTGCAGCTGAAGGAGGCAGTTCTCTCTTTTTCCTGATAAAAGAGCGCCGCAGCTTCCCATGTGATCTCAGCATTTCACTTTCAGCCTGTGTTCTGCTAACAAAAGGTGGCGCCAAGACTGAAAGAACCTCCGGCTCCAACAGGAGGTGTTTGAGAGTTTCATCATCGTTAATGGTCTGAGTGGGGCAGAAGATGGGAAAGATTTAAGAGGGTGGGAAGGGGGAGGAGAGTCCTTTCTCATACTGTACCTAAACTGGAACTTTGCTGATATAACCAGTAAAGGTTTCTGTTTATCATTACCATCACCCTTTTATCAGTTTATAGTAAATTACTTATGTCAAACATTTGTGTATCGGAGTGTATTTTAAGGCAAAAACCTGGCAGATTTCCTGGAGTTTGTCACTGGATGCTCCAACCACCACGCAGGCTTCCAGCAGAGCAGGCAGCAAAGAGTCTGCCATCTCTGAAACCAATCCACGACCTGGGTGAATACACCTGACCAAGGGTCTACTCAGATGTGCTGGATCTAGAGAAATAGAGAGGCAGGCTAGAGTAAAATGAGCCAGAAATTAGATACACATTAGGAGGTAAAGATAGAAGACAAAAAATACACTTAAACTTGTTTGTGTAGTAATAAATCAGACAGTTGTCTAAGCTCTCTGATCGTCATCCTTCTCTTTAAAAACAACACTTCTCAGCTAAATAAAGCTATAACACATGACCGAGCGGCTGTTCCAGCTCATTATTAGAGTCGCTGTTTTTGTTAGCATCATAAGAAAAATGGCTCAGATGAAAACTTCTCAGAAACCAGTGAGACAACACCACGCATTTTAGTTGCATAAAACATGCTGAATGATTCTGTTGTGCACTTGTTTTTGCACTTCCCTCCATAGTCGGTTGAAATTAATTCAAAGAGAAAAGTATCGATACAGAGCAAAGCATCTCTTGTTACTCTTGTTAAATGCACAGGGCTTTAACTTCATATAAAATTATATCACAACATTTCTCCCTTTCATACTTTAACATGTGAAACCATCACTGTCTGACTGATTTTACATATTGATACCACTAAAGAATGGTAGGATTTGCCAAATAAAAGCATAATTTTTCCATTTTCGTGACAAAAAACAAAACTCCTGAGACATGGTGTTGACATCATAAGTTTAAAGCTGCTGACTGAGTGCTCAAAGAGCTCTGTGAGAATATAAAATGAACCTCGCCATGATGACTAACAGCCCTCTGGTTGTCACAGCACCGTACATCACTTTGTAAGTGCGTTATAAACACAGTTGATGTGGACAGTCCAAATTTTTCACTACAATTTATTCATCAGCTAAACCTTTAATGTTTGTTGTTTAACTCTCAGACTTGTTAATGAAACAAGCATATTAATATGTTGTGGCCTGTAAAATGAACAACAATAAATGGCCAATAATATTGAGAAAATGTTGCCTTGCAGCTTTAATCTGAAGGCAACCATAAAGCAAATCCAAAGTGAGGCCATACTTTACACGATTACATGTGGAAAGTATGGACAGTATATGTCATTGCACCGCATATATTTCCTGTAGCACAGTTTCCACAATTCTGTCTACGTTGTATTATTATCTTTGGCTGTACAGAGCATTATTATTAGTATTAGTATTAGTAGTAGTAGTATTAGTATTGTAAATCCTATCAATAGGCATCCTATTCCCTTTATCATCTGCTTCTTTTTCCTTAGAGCTTAATCACCACATCACATTTCCCTGATGGTCCAGACAGTCTAGTCTTTTCCTGGAAAATTGGGATCATGTGTGCAGAGGAAGATGGAAACATGCACAGAAAGCAGAGATTACTTAGAAGTAGGCCACAAGTTCTACATGAGGGCTACATGAGTTGATATACTACCAGCTGGCTTTGATATAGTTAAAAGACTAAAAGGACTTTCTTAGAATCTGAGCGGCACGAAAGTACTTTAAATGCTCTCACAGGGACATGAGCACTTCAATCAACTCATTCTAACAATATCTTAACCTTGACCAAGTAACCATGGGAACAGGGTGAGACTCCCCTTGTTTAGTCTAAATTAACAGCTACTGGACAACACCAAGAATGTTAAGAATAAATAAAGTATTATTGCAAAAGCATGCTGCATACACATGCAGACGGCTTCTTTCAGTGATGTGATTATCATTTTATGCAGTACAGTCACATGACCCCTGGAGAAAAAAGGGTAAATTCCATACAAAACCACCACAGCACATATCAAGGCAAGTGTAACATGTTCTGATACCGCCACAACACAATCGTTTACATGAACACTTGTATCTTTGATACAAGTGCTTGATAGCAGCCAGACGTAAACATGATTTAAAAAGGAACATTGTGATTTTTACTATCAGTTTAGTGGAAAATGCCCTGAAGTTGCCTGATGCCTAAAATATGATGTCTCCTTTGATCTGCTCCCATACTAATTGTGAAAAGTGCATCAAACAGGGTTCAGCTTGAACAGTGGCACTGTTACCAACGATCGAGATGAGGTTAAAGTGCAGTCAAAACGGCTCACTGAGATCTAACAATGATTCTTTTTACTGTTTTAATTTTTACTGTTCTTTTTATTGTTTTACTGCTGGGGCCATCCTAAGCTGCCTTAAAACTATGCAGCCCCTGAAACATAATGTCCAAGTCAGATCATTGCCACTGTTATGATGGAAGGTAGCATATGCTTTTTTCTGTATAAAGGTCACAATGTATAGTTGTATATCGACACTTGCATTCCTAGAGAACATTAAAGTGCCACACTTTAAGTTTAGCAATAACTGTTGTATAGATGTTGTGACATGTGATTCCGAGTCACACGCTAAACGGGTGAGACGCTTCTGTTTGCACAGCACACACACACACACACACACACACACACACCTACACACACACACACACACACACACACACACACACACACACACACACACACACACACACAAATGTGTTTTAAAGTTTCTTTGACTTGTCACTAACCTCCTCACTCACAGGCTTCGCAGCTCCTTCTTATTTTTCCGCTCTCACATTAATAACGCCGATGCGGAGCTGAGCAGTGCGCAGCACGGACTGCGCAACCATGTCCTGAGCTGCTGAATGAAACAAACTCATCCCAGATAGTTCCCTTTAACGCGGTCTGTTTCCCGTTTCGCTATTGTAGCGGTTCAAACATGCGCACTGAATATTTGAGGAAGCGCAAAAAGCTTTTATGGACTTCAACACACGTTAGGTTTAAAGAGTGCATAAAGCGTAACTGGGCTCTGTATGAATGACTGGAACAATCTTTAACAATTAACGAAACACGTGTTTATTCTAATGTATTATATTTACAAAACGCTCATATTAAACACAAATACAATCTTGGGACTTACTGTGGTGATTTTTTAATTACATGAATTCAATGTAAAAGGTTACACCCATTACAAAGAGCCCTATCTGAGTGGATTAACCGCTCAGGAGATATCTACGTGTCTGACTTTTCACGGAAAATTTATGATTTTCGATAAATAGTAAGTTTCCTTTTTTCAGCATCCTGTCCGCATCTGTCAACGGAATGAGGTCCCCCCCAAAAAAAGAAAATAAATTACTCTCGCAAAGATAAAAAATAAAATAAAATACATATCTCTATATAACAAAATGGAGCCCGAAAGGAAAGAAAAAGAAACGTTTCTGCTGTGTGGGATCATTTCGATATTTTAACTGTTTGTCTGTCTTTGTTTCAGTGTAATCTATCAGAATAGGAAAAACAACAGTGTGACCTGCAGTGTAAATTATGTTTTTCATTTTATGCAGGTTAAATGTCGCATCTGTTCTGCGGAGCTTTCTTACACAAACAAAAGCACCTCCTCAATGTTTAGGCATTACAGAGCCAAACATGAAAAGGAAGAGACAAACACAGGTAGGCTTATATAGACATTGAGCAGCTTTATCATAATTTTTTTTATTAATTAATATGTTTTATTATTTTGAAATCAAGCATCTAGGAAGACTGTTCTGGGCCAGGCAGTCCTGAATTTTATTATAAAGGCCTGCCAACCCCTTAGTATTGTGGAGAGTGAGGGGTTCAGGGGGCTGGTTCAGGTGATCCATCATACGTTTTGCCAACCAGAAAGGTTTGTATAGACAACGTCTCATCAGGTAGCTGATGTTAAGTACTGCATACTGATTTAATTTTGTTTCATCTTCAGACCATCAAGGAATTGATAGCCAAAAAACATGCGGAGAAACTCGAACGAGTGAAAATGGAAGTAAAGCAAGCTGTGGCAGTGAGTATAACAGCTGACATGTGGACCTCTTTGAACATGGAGGCTTACTTGGCTCTTACCTGTCACTACATTAATGAGAATATGCAGTTGTGTACATCTGTGTTGGGTGTGAAACACTTTCCACAAAGTCACACTGCAGACAATTTGGCCCAATTCAAAACAGGCATGATGGATGACTGGGCCATCACAAATAAGGTAAGGTGTCCACTGACCGACAGCACCAAACATGATTGCAGCAACAAGAACTCTCCAAAGTCGACATTCAGTTTGCATTGCACACAAAATAAATTTATTAGTCAAGAAATCATGTGATCAAATCCCTGAACTTTCATCCATAAGAGACAAATCTAGACAAATCGTATCATTCTTCAGATCCAGCACTACAGCCAAAGAAAAGCTTGCCAAAGTGCAGCAGCAGATGGGACGGCCCATCTTGAAACTTATCAACGAGGTACCAACACATTGGAACAGCACATATCAGATGCTGTCACGGCTACATGATGAGAAAGAACCAGTCTGGGTATCTGTTGCTTCTCTTCAACAGATTTAACTCCACTTACGGCTGATGAGTGTAACATCATAAGGGAAGCACTTCTTGTGCTGACCCCTTTCCATCAGGCCACAGTGGAGTTGTCTGAGGAGAGTTTCAGGATCAAAGATCATCCCGATGATGAAAATGCTTTATTGTGCACTTGACCGGAACTCTTTACATCTACGCACACAAACAGCCACCCATCTCCATGACCAACTTAGGCGTCATGTCACAGACACTGCTTCTAACCTGGAGTCATTAAGTGTGTTGACCCTATCAACCCTTTTAGACCCCAGATTTAAAACACTCGGATTTCGTAGTTCCTCCAAGTGTAGTGAGGCAGTCAGTCGCCTGAAAATGGAGTGTGCTGCAGTCCCGCACAGCATCTGAGCCACAGCCTGGACCTTCATCAGAGCAGTCACCTGTTCCAGACAAGTTCAGTATTATCAGCTTATTCTTACATTTATTTTGATGCTAATGTGTACTAATTTGGGGTAGATGACAAAAACGAAAATGGCCATGCATTTTTTATTATTTCAGAAAACCTGCAGCTCGATGAAGAAGTTGGCAGACAAACCAACAATGCAACAGCGGACTCCATCACTGAGGTCCAGCTACTTGGCAGAGAGAAACATTCCAAGATCAGAGGATCCTTTAACGTACTGGGGGAATAGGAAGACGTCTTATCCGAACCTTTTCCACCTGGCTTTACAGTTTTTGTGTACCCCAGTTTCATCTGTGCCCCGTGAGCGTGTGTTTTCCAAAGCTGGGGAAATGGTGTCAAAAAAACGCAATAGACTGAATGGAAAAACATTGGATAAACGTATTTTTCTGAATAGAAATTTATAATAAACGCTGAGTCAATTACATTTAAATGGGTAATATTACATTCACAATACTTTCATTTTAATTTTCACTTAATGTCATTCACAATATATTTTAAAGATGCCTACAATATTTGAAATGTAAAAGATATAAAATGATTCCATGGAAAGTACAATACCTTACAGAGTATACAAGTATGAGTAGGTCATTGAATCAGTGTCTGTTGTGAGTCTCAAGTAAGTTGCCTGCAATGATATTTAAGGTCCAGCAGGTGTCAGTATGGAGCAAAACAACAACACTGTGTCGACATAGTATCGATACAGTTTGGGGAATGTGCTGAAACGCTTCACGAGGCCTCGTCTACCCATCACTAGTAGGATGTTCTCAGATGAGGAGTTTATCAAAGAGTATTTGGTGGACTCTGCCTGGCTAATTAGCCCTGAGATAAAAGAAGTATTTGAAAATATGCAAATAGTAACAAGACAGATCAAGGACACTGTGAAAAATGTGAGGCTTTAGCCAGACAATTTTAACTTTTCACTTCAGTTCGGGATGAGCGCTGTTAGGTCCGCAACACAGCCCAGTTTCTCATCTTTGTACGTGGGATAACAAAAGAGTGTGAGATTACAAAGGAGCTGGCAGAAATGCACTCTATGAAAGGGACTGTGACAGGGAGTTACTTGTTCACGGAGGTAACTGCATGAATTGATAAGCTGGGGGCTAAATTGGGACAAACTGGCAGGTGTTAAAAGCGATGGCTGTCCAAATCTGAAAGGAAAAAACATCTGACTTTTGAATCAGATACAGTATAAAGTGAGAGAAATGAACCTAGAACTGAAATTGGCATTTTTTGCACTATTAAATACACCAGAAGGTGTTGTGTAAGTCACTGCTAAAAATTAACTATGCTGTTGATGTTTCGGCTAAAATAGCTAACTTCATCAGGGTAAGAGCGCTGACTCACTTTGTTACACTTTCACTTGAAGTCAGTGTGACTGCTGGATTTTTATTCTTTTATTCTTCAAAGAGGATAGCCTTCCACACATAAAGAGATGTTTTTTACAAACATTCTCAGTCCTGACATTTAACAAATAAAGATAAACAACCTCTTTCAGCAATGATCACTTGTCTGCTTTCCTTCACATTTTTAACTCTGCCACAGAACCTGATTTTCATGAACTTACTCAAGTTCAAAACAGCCTAGATTTTGTTTGCAGAATTGAAAAACTGAGGATAAAATCTCAATGGTGCGACTAAAAAAAATGCTTTCGTTCAAGTAAACACAAAAAAGTCTCCACAACTCTGAAAGTCTCTGTGTGGTCAACAACAGACACACATTATGCATTATGGAACCTCTCAGATGCCCAAAGAGAATTCCAATTATCTGCCAGAGACAATACTGACAACAACAGTTTTCACAAATGCAACAAACCTTATGCACACATGACAAAATACTGAGTGAGCTAAAGTGACCTATGTCTAAATGACAGAATCCCATTGCATTAAAGCCAGCAACATCAATATCTCAAGGCACTTCAGCAAGAAATTGGAAAATGTTTTCTGCATCTGTATTTAGCCTGCAGGTAATGCAGGAATACACATAATTTTTACAGCATCGTGATTGTCTATTAAGCAGTTATAGAACAGCTTCTATGATGTAAAGTGTCAGACATTACTTTACTCTGCAGCATCAGCATTCAGAAGAGAGACAGAAAGTGCCCTGTGTGCTTCTTAAATCCATTTTTCAATAAAGTTTGTTTCAGTAGTACCATCTAATTTACTTTCAACAGTCACAACAGATAGCTGTCATTTGTCTTTTGGTATTCTAATGGCTTCTTTAAATCTAAGCAGCTGGAAATTTATTTGCATTAGAGCTGAGGTAGTACGACAAATGAAACATATCAAAACTGAAATACTTATTTCTGTTAGTACACAAAGCAAATAATTGTTCCAGCTCAGCTCCACCTTGATATCTTAATATGGACCTAACTTTCCGCCATGTCTTTTTTTTCTTTTTCTGATCTTTCCTTCAGAAAGGTCCAGAATGTAAAATCTGTAAATCAGGTAGATGCATTTGGTAAAAACCTCACATCCTGTGATTTCTGCTTGATGAGCATAATCCTAAGCAAGTCTTTGTATGGTCATGCTCAGGTAGAAGAGTGGTTTTCCATCTTATTCAAACTCTCCGTTTCTGTATCTGTGTTTGTGAGTTTCAGCAGAGCCTGTGTCTGCTCACTGGTATTTTCTGCATTCTGGTCTTCTACTCCAGGAAAACCCACCGAATCCTCGTCCTGCTCTGAGCTGCTGGGCTCCAAATCAGGATAAATGAGAAGGAAACAAGCTGCAAGAAAGCCAAGGAAAGAACCTCCAGAGGCCACAATGGGAATGACACGCACACTGCCAACTGCCTCTACCACAGATCCAAGTGCTGATGCAACCAAAATCTGGCTGATGTAAACCTGAAAGAGGAAATACTGTAACCAGACTATTTACAAAAACCTAAACATGCCGTTTCACTTTTGAACGTTTCTCATTTTGCTCAGTGTAACCTGAATTTATGCATCAGGGTCAGCTTAATTTGGTACAGTACTTACCTGGCAGGTTAAAATAGCGCAATCAATCCCAAAACCTCTTCGAGTGTTTTCTGGGCTGTGGTTAATGTACTGAGAAAAGAAGCATGACAGGAAAGACTGTAACTATACTGAAACGACCGATGTTTCTAATTGAATAAATGGGGAAGAGGCTCAAAACAAATAGTAATTAATTAAAGTGGTTTAATTGAATTATTGCATTAACTGTTTAGAAACTATAAAAACTGGAGCCATTTATAGACACATCAATCATTTTCAAAAGTAATTGGGGATATTAACATAATTTTAAATATAAGGATTGTTTTTAATTTTTGTGATTTGACACTATATAAATAAAACTGAATTGAACTGAATTACAGCACATTTGGTCAAACAACCTCAGACTTGACCATAATGGTTTTAGTATGCACCAGGAACATAAGTGTGATCATACCTCTTTTATTTCATGGTACTGGCCAAGTAATGCATAGGGACAGTAGGAGATACTCATGGAGATGATGCCCATGGTACTGATCATCACCATCGCAACATAAACATTAGGGATGATTGCCATGACTGCAGTACCTAAGATGAGAGGGAATCCAATCCGTAAGTAACTTTACAGAGGGTAACAACATTTATACTCATATTTCAACTATTCTAATAAGTCAGCTCACCTACTGAGAATCCCAGAGTCCCAAGAATGTAGATGACCCTAATGCTGAGATCAAAATGATCCAGATACTTCTGAAGGATGGCTGGGTGGAGAAAAACTGTCATTCACTGAGTAGTTAGCTGAATAGTTCTATAAAAAAATGAAGCTGTTTGAGTTTTACCAGAGCAGACAGCAGCAGTAGCAGCATAAACCACCAGTCCCCAGCAGCCCATCTGTACTCCTTTGTGATAATTTTGTAGCTCTGTGGAATTGGCTGGTGCCTTAAAGAAAAAAGAAAAAAAGTAGAAACACTGACGATTTGACTTCCACTGACATTTTAGTGCCTCATACTCATAAATTGTAAAATGTGCTAAGTCCACTGCACTACTGTGTGGTTTCCAAGGAATACAAAATACCAAATGATGTCAGGTAGTGCTTCAACAACAATACAGATGGGATTTGGAAGGTATCTGTATGTGTGTGCTTGTGTGTATACCTTGGGGTCTCCTTGGAAAATAACCTGCCCCATGAAATCTGTATAAAACACAGCTTCAGCTATAATGGAGAACCATGTGAGCAGGTGACACACACATAATCTCCAGAGCTGACTGGGCATCTAGAGTGAAAGTAATACAGGCAGTATTTATTACTGGAACATCAATCATCTCTGTTGACATAATCCAGTGCTGTAGTAGGAGAATGAAGAAGAAATTCACCTTCAACATGGACAACCACAGCAGCCGTACACTCCCACCCTTGTCTGTTCCTCCCTCACTGCTTGAGCCCTCAGATGACACACTGCTGGCTGAAAGCTGCAACCGTCGTCTGTCTGTATGCCGCTGGATGATGCTTAAATCATTCAAACTTTGGGACGTGGTGATTGGCCGAGGGGTGAAATGTCCTGTGTGTCGCATTCGATGCCGTTGTGCTCCAACTCGACCATAATATGAAAAGGTAAATGAGGGCTGAAGAGAAAAAACCCACCAAAATCAGTTTTTATACATCTGCAAAATAACCTATGTTGTCAATTAAAGATTAAACAATAAATTAAACCATACTTGTCTGTAGTAGGTGGGTCTGCCTGGCCGTGTACTGGATGTATGGTTTCCCGGCTTGGTGCCATGGGTTTTCATAACACTGGGGAACTCAGAACCATTGGCAGGTTTGGCCTGCTAGGACAGAAGAGAGAGGCAGTGTGGTACAAATTACTGAAGGAACACTGTTTGTCTCAAAGTTACCATAAGCTAAAAAACAAACAAAAACCATATTTGATCACAGCAGCCATTTTACCAGTTTCAACTGGGAATCCTCTGAGCCCCAGTTGGTCTGCTGGAAGGACGGATGACCATTTGCTGAATCTTTAAGTTCAGATAAAACTGAACTTATAGGCGTCATGTCGGCCATCCCATCAGGAGGGGGTTGTGGTCCGAAAGAAGGTGGGGCTTCAGCACTGGAATCTGATAGTTTGAAAACATCTTCAAGCTCTTCTTGCATTTCAGGTTGAAAGTGTGTCTCTGGCAAGAAATTTTGTGTGTCTGGGTCAAGGTCTGCATCTAACTCAATTGTAGCATCTGGCATGGCTAAGACTGAATCACTTTTACTCCTTACTGGCTCCACAGCAAGAAAGTCAATTTCCACTTCCTTAGGATCTGATTCAGGGTCGTCTCTGGATCGAGCTCGAGCAGAAGCATCCTCTTCTGTAATTACATCCAGTGTGCGGCCAGCTGGCTTCAAAGATACCTGGCCAGTAGAATCCCCATTTTCTGTGTCTTTAACCTGGTTTGATGGACTGAAGGGCTGCTCAGGGATACTGAACATGTGCAGTGTGACAGAGATAATAAAGACGATGGCTGCAAACATGAAGAGAACCTGCTCCTGTGATTGAAATGCTTGGCCCAGAGCTGTGCCAGTCCAGTCTAGACCTCCAAGCATGTATCCTATTGCTCCACCAAGCCCTAAAGAGACAGGTATAAGGGGATTAGTGTAGCATTATTATTTGTAAATATGTATGGAGGGTTGTGCAACTGTAATCCTAACATTATGCATGTATTCAGATTTGATAATATTCAGAACATTCGCTTTCTGCATCCATGTGAACATTCAAATTACACGGTCCATGTCTTTCCTCCACTGTGTCAAAGAGGTGAGCCTTCAACTTAAATTTCATTCTGGGAAAGAGGACGAAGTAGCTGTAGTATGCGTGGTGAACTGTGTGTTGGTGTCCAGATATCTAAGAATGTTGACAGTCTGATCCCCGCTGAATGAATTCCTGGTTCACAGTCTTGTGAATGTTGAGAACGAAACCTCCAAAAATCTACATAGACTTACCAGCAGAGAATGCATGAATGTTCAGCGCAATATCTTGCTCATCTGTGTCTGCAACATCCAGCAGATAAGCTCTGATTGGTCCCTCTGAGGCATCAGCGCAGAAGTCCAGCACCACCACGCCCAGCACAGTAAGAACGATGCCGATAGTATGCTTATTGGGAGTGTCGCCGACGGAAAGGCCTGAAGAGAATACCACAAAATATACACAGACCGGATTTGCTGAACTGCATTTTTTATGATTTGTTAGCAGATTATCTCCCTTGAAGCCTTGCACTCACCTATTAATGAACCATTTAAAAACAGTGCCACTCCCAGCAGTACACCTACACAAAGACCCAGAATGAACGGTCTTCTCCTGCCCCATCGCAGGCTACAGCGGTCACTGGCTGTGCCAATCAGAGGTGTGAAGAGGAGACCCAGGATAGGACTGAGAAACCAGGTTAAACTGTAATACTTTTCAGGAAGACCTGGAAAATAAACACAATTGATTCATTCAAGTATTTTCAATTACACTAAAGCTAATATAAGAATTAAAAAACAACCACAGCATAGTGAAGTGTGTGTATGTATGTATATATATATATATATATATATATATATATATATATATATATATATATATATATATATATATATATATATATATATATATATATATATATATATATACATACATATATATACATACACACGCATACATCATCAAATAACATAAAAAAACAAAATAAATGAGACGGAATAGACTGTGTGTTTCCAAGTGATCTAAAAGCCTGTGAAAATAGGTAGGTCTTCAAGTTGAGTTGAAGATTTCCAATGAGAAGGAGAACTATATAAAAGAGGGAAGACTTGCAGAGTCTTGGAGCAGCAACAGAGAAAGCCCTGTCACCTTTAGATTTTAAATGGGAGCATGGGACCCACATAAGTATTTGACTGGAGGACGCAGAGTTGGAGTGGTTAGGTGCAGGCTAAGGAGATCTGAAATGTAACCTGGAGCAAAGCCACAGAGAGCTTTAAAGACAAATTGCAAAACAGCAATCTGATCTGATCTGATCTAAGAGCAAGTGTTTTTGTTTTCTGACAGGCCACAAAACTTAACACTTAATGTATTACAACCAAATGTAAGTAAATGTCTCATATTTGTCATTTTATTTAGGCGGTGGTGGGAATAAAACATACTCTGCAGAATTTAATACCTTTATCTGTTATTTTTATTTTGATGCAAGGCAGTATTTGTCCATTGTCTATTCTTTTAAATATTGAGATCTATCAGGCTTTGGCATTAGATATTTGTAATTTGACTCTTTTGCATTAGATATTTGTATTTTGACTCTTTTGCATTAGATATTTGTATTTTGACTCTTTTGCATTAGATATTTGTATTTTGACTCGTTTGCAAACCAGTTTTTAGCTTTCACTAAAATAAAATAAAAATGCTGACAAAAAGCTGATGATTGTTTTGTAATAAGTTACTTATCTACCAGGCTCTGTTTTGAATAAGTTAAGTCAAAGTTAAGCCAAATTTAGATGCAGGAACAGGCACAGAACGTTTTCATTATGATTTCAATACACAAAGGGCAAGTTTTCCCATGTTTTAATAATATCACATGACTTGCATTCCACAGCTGAAGAACCACTAGTGCTTTTCCATTATCAGTGGTTTTTAACTTAGCAGAAGCATTTTTGGTAATATGGCGGCCAGTTACATCAACACAGTCAAAAATATGCTACAAACAGGAAAGTGGTGAAACCTGTAGTTGTGCATGTCGAAGACAAAACTATGTTACAGCATGTCTGCAAATCTCAAAACACTACTCTTCAGTTGTTTTTACCCATTTCCAAACCGGAGAGGCATTTCCATTTTTAGTGTACATCAACTCTAAAAGAAGTGGACTTTTAGGTTTAAAATCTGATGAATTATGTCAGCAGGCTGACTGAGCTGGATAATTCTCAAGGGAACATTATGCTCTGTTCCTGCCTTCCTTCTCCCTTAAGTCAACAAAAGCGAATATAACTTTCTCACAGCATGAAAAATATCTCTCTCTCCATCTGTCTTTTCCATTACTGCTTATTTCTTCTTCAACAGACTTATGCAGCAAAGCTCAGAGATGCTTTTTACACTTTTCACTAATGAAGTAGTTATACATGAGTGTGTCTCTGTGTGTCCAATACAAGTACATGGGGAAGAAAACTCTAAATGTTTGTCTGAGCTAAAGAATACACATACGGTAAGTAAAAGCATGATAAACCCATGAGACAAGAAAAATCGTGTCTATACTTCACTTGAGTTTTAGGTTACAAACATACCTTGTGCACTGTGAACAAAGAAACATGAACAAAGTTGTGTATCTGCAACAAGTTAATAAAACACATTTACTGTGCTTAAAGGCAATGTCAAACAGTTTTCTAAACACATGTTCAGTCAAGAACCCTGGGATTTCAACAAGCTATGGATGCATTTATTTGGCAATAATCAAAGGTAAGTTCAAAATTACAACCTGTCCCAGCATAAAATGAACTGCACTGCACTTGCTGAATGTTTGTTTTAAATGTGTTGGCTATGGCAAAGTAAGCAAGAGTATGAGTGGTAAGACAAAACAAATCCTGATGTTTCACCAGCTCAGCAGTGTCTTTCAGTCTTAACACAATCGTTTGCAAGTCCTGAAGCTTTAAAAAGCAAAGAAAAAGCATAAAGATTTCTCCTTTTCTAATGTAATTAGCTTAAAACGTATCCATTCCAAAAAATAAGTGAGGCTGATTCAGTTCAATAACTTTAAAAAAAATCCTATGTCAATAATCCGTTGTCATCTATAACCAATATTACTTGGTAGATCATTTACATTCAACAGGTTTAGCAATAAACTTTATTGGCATATGAAAAAATAACTACCCAATCAGACACGTTAATTAGAATCAGTCAGTCTTATCATGTTGTTAATGGAGCAGAAGAGTGAAATGTGCTGTGTTAAACATTCTTCTCATACCTAACCAGTAAAAAATGCTTTTGTTCCAGGTCTGTTATGGTTGCTAACTTGACATCAAACCACAAAGCTCCCCGCTTGAGTAGAGACACGGGCTACATGATACAGAAGAGCAGCCCTGAAACCAATGAATTGTGACAACAATCAAATTCCACAAAGTCACCACTGTTACCTGACTACTACCACAACCACAGACTGATGTGCATCTGGTTTGGATAACAGTGGTTAGCTTCACTGCAAATCAAATCCAGCTATTGTTATATAGATAGTGAACCAAACACAGCATAATCGCTGCTACACTGCAACCAATCTTCAAGTTTTTTGACAGTGATTAGGAGAATGCTGCCACAAATGTGTCACTAAGATAACTAACTAGTGGATAAGGAAAAAACTGTGTTGTGTCTCCTACCTATTTGCAGCAGAACTGGTGTTACCAGAGCGGTTTCCATGGCATAGCAAAACTCACGTCCAAACATCACTGTCCCGTGCATTACCCAGCGATGCAGAGGGATTCGTACTCCTCTGCCTTCCTCGTCCATGTCTGTCTCACTCTCACTGTCATATGCTTCTTCTTCTTTGGGTCTTCTGATCTCTGGAAGACGAGAAGCATCTCCACCCTCAGCTGCCATCTCCATTTCAGTCTGGTTTGACTTCAGGGGAACCATTTGTTGTGGCTGTTATAGATCAGTATATATGTCTTTGTGCCACAGTTTTTCCTATAAATGCAAGCACAATCTTACCATCTTATCACTGTCAAAAAGTGTAATAGGCATAGTTTTCACCTTGATTTTTTATAGCTCATGAGAAGGTAAAGCTATTTCAGAAGACTAACAAGTCACTACTAAGGTCAAAGCAAAAGAAACACAGAGGCGAGAACAATCACAGTTTTAGCACATCTCCAAAAGTATTTAATGGTGATGGGTAGGGAAGAGTGTAAGAGAGGCGAGGTGGGGTGATAAGTGTTTTATGGTCTCCAGCAGATGTTTGTGGTGGTGACCTGCAGTGAACTCCTGAATAGAAGTGGCTGTGTGCATGAAGTTTGGGCAAGTCCAACTAAGAAAGTTAGTGCTAGTCAGGCAAGTCCGGGTTAAAATATCTTGAGATTTCTCAGTAAACTCCTACTAATAATGTTACAAATTAACCTGCAAAAACAAAACAAACAAGAAAAACAGATACCAGCTGTGCAAAAAGCTAAAGCTATGACAACACAGGATGTAGCTTTGCCTTGATTTAAACAGGGAAACCTGTTAGTGCATTTTCCAGAAAATCTGTTCAGTCTCCAAATGCTGATACAGAAGTCTTATTATTATTAAGTAGATTTTTTAATGAACTGTTATTTCTGCAAGTAAATTCTAGTGTGAATGAAAAAACAAAACAAAATACACCACTGTCCTAGAAGGGTGCTGTAGCAACATCTTCCCCCAGAATTGCTTTATTCCCTCCTTATAAGATAAGATAACCTTTATTAGTCCCACACGTGGGAAATTTGTTTTGTCACAGCAGGAAGTGGACAAAACAAAAGTTATGTAGCAAAAATTAGAATACAATACATTATATTAATTGTATAACTCCCAGAGCCACTACTCAAAGAGATAATACCTCCCTTAATGATAAGATGATGTTGATGGAGAGAGTGGTCAATCAGATCAACCCATACCAATGCACAGGTATCCAGTTTGGTTCAGATCTGGTGACAGTGAAGGTCATAGACTCCTAGCACTCTCATATCTATCATCATCCTGGAAGAGATCAGTGCCCTTAGGATTTAATTTTCTTATCTTACAACTCTCTTTTCAAGGGGAATAAGTGGAACCAGACACTGCCAACAAAAGGCCTAAGAGTTCGAACAGAGACACCTGATTCCCTTAGTCTAGGGTTTGAGAGGTTTACCCCATAATGGGTTTGTATAAATTAAGCCGTAAGACATAACAAATAATTTACAATAAGTATAAGCATCATAGACTCAAATAAAGGGCCAAACGATCAAAAAAATTAGACTGAATTAACCCAAGATTGCTCTGTTAAATCCAGTGACATCGCCACTATCTAGAACCTTGAAGTCATAATAGCAAAATCAGACTCATAGACAAGAGCCACATTAAAAAATAAACCATTATTACACCACTATTGCTGTTGCGTAAGTGGAGCAGAAAGCAAGCAGATCCTATTGACACATACCTTACAAGAGAGCATGGCAAAGACCATTCTTCTATTCTTTACTTATTCATTTTCTGCCTGGCTCTTCTGAGTTGAGCAATATGAAAAAAAAGCTTAGATCATGTATAAGTTGATGTTTAATGAGAGCTTTGTGCAGTTTTCTGTCATTTTCACAAAGAGACAGATCAAAGTGTTTTTGTGTTTAGTTAGTAATCCGAACAAATTAATGTAGAAAGGTAACTTTTTTTTAAACTTCATCGAGGTGTGTGAGCTGAATTCTCACAGGACTGTGTGTACACGTGAAGGTCCGAGGGGCTCGTTGGACCAGTTATGACATGTTTTGCCTCACCTGAACTACCTGCCAGTCTATAAATAATAAATTAATATATTAAAAATTATTTGCCGTTTTATGCGAATAAGGCGCACAGCGATAAAAGTGTATTCTCGTCTGGACTGAGAGGAAAAACACCAGAATTCAGGCGCATTACCGTTAACCTGACTTTGACTGACGCAAAAAGTTACCTTAGCAAGCTAGGCTTGGCTGATATTAAGCAGCTTACGTTAGCGAGTTAATAGCGGAGAAACCCACTTTCACGACAGACAGGAACGTGTAACGTACCTGAGATTTTACAGCGCTGTGGTAAAGCTCAGCCAGTTCCGTGTTGTGGAAAACTTCTATGACGTGTTAGCACAAAAAAAAAAAATAATAATAAGAAAAAAAACCCTCTCACTTCTTTAGGTTTGCAAAACCTTTGCAAGCTAACTGGGTGACCATAGGGTTTACTACACTCACCAATTTCAATGGTTTCCACATTAACACAGCGGGGCGTGGCCATCAGAAAACCTTCGTGACGTCAGCGAACGCCTCACCTATGGACGACGGTGAAAGGGCAACTAGCTAGCATGATATAAGTGGAACCAACTGCATGGAAAATTGCATGGATTGATAACATAAAGAAATGAAAATATGTCAACAATAATGGACCTCAAGAACTGGAAAAAAAAGACAATTCACAAAGTCATAATGGAGGATATTTATTTATTTATTCATAATTCATTAATTCATTTACTCTTTTGTTTATTAGCTAGCACGCTTTCGACTCTTCCTAGAACTTGGTCCTATAGCTCTATATATGTTCCTATATGTTGTTCCTAAATCATTGACTTTGACTAACTTGACCATTAATTCGGTTAATTTCCTCCCTGCTCCAATATACATTTATTGCGATCTAGAGCTTCAAAAACAGGCTCTGAAGATTGATTAATTAGAAGCCATCAGTTCTTCAGGCTATTTAAAAATCGCATAATATTATACTCTGTTGTAAAAAATAAATAAATACATAAACAAACAAACAACCCTGTGCTTACATTCACAGAATCATTCGTCCAAGCGGTTTCCAATGCGCTGAAGTTTCCTTCGGGCTCGTTCTCCATTGGTTTTTTCAAAGAATAGGCAATGCTGCTCCCTGGTGTACATCAGTAGTTATTATTCTCTAATATGTTTTGATTATATTACTTGTTTGGGGATTGAGGAGGAAAATGCCCTCACTATTAAAGAAAGACAAGAAGAGAAAACGTATTTAATATACTTTTTAAATTCACATCTCAGTTTCTGAGCTGGTTAAAGATTGCATGGGATTAGAAATTAGTATGTATCAGAGGAACAGCACAAGTTGAGCTGTTTGGGGACAAAGTTAGAGAGGCAAGGCTGAGATGATTTGGACACATGGCGGGCAGAAATGATGGATATACTGGACAAACAATGCTGAAAATGGAGCTGCCAGCAGGAGGAAAAGAGGAAGACATCAGAAGAGTTTCGTGGATGTAGTGAAGGAGGAAATGCAGACAGAAGAGGATGTTAGATATAGGGTGAGATGGAGGCAGATGATCCACTTTGTCAACCTATAAAGTGAACAGTCAAGAGAACAAGTGTTTAAAATGAGCTCCACCTTAAATATCAGGAGCAGCAATACTGATCCATATATCACTGATGGGGAATTTTTTTGGTGCAGGATGAGTACTTTTACTTTTGACACACCTAATGTACAGTTTTCCATTGATACAGTTTAATGGGCAGTCAGGTATTTTCTAAGTGTTTTATTGCTTCATTTGCTAAACTAATAGTTCTATAAATGGTAACGACACTGCTCAAAAGTTTGCCTGTACTGATGTGGACTGGGTAATGTGTTAGGAAAGAAAGGATCCCACATTGTTTGACAGAAATGAAAACGATCAACCAACAGAGAACTGAATTTAAAGACGCCCTGAAAACCAAATTGAAAAAATGATATAGCAGCCTAGTCCGTTTTTCAGAAATTTCATTGCAACAATTTCAAATGTTACTCAGTATGTTGTATGGCTTTATGTATGGCCTGTTTGCATGCATGCCTAACAAGGATGAGGAAACTTATGGTGCCTTGGAGGATCTCCTCCCAGATCTGGACGAAGGCATCACTGAGCTACTCGACAGGACAGGACAACTTGGATGGACATAATATCCCAGAGGCGTTCCATTGAATTTAAGTCAGGTGAGCGTAAGATTTCATTTTGATACCAAATATCAGTCAGGGTGGGTAACCTAGCCTGTAGAGGTCTGTGCATCCCTCCATAAGCCTTTTCATCCCTGACCCATCCCCAAACCAGTCATGCTGAACAATGTTAAAGCCAGTATAACGTTCTCCATGGCTTTTCGAGAACCTTTCATGCCTCAGGGTTAATCCTCAAGGTGACCCTGCACGAAAAGTTCAGGGCCGCAGTGGCAAATTTTGATATTATACAGTAAACATCAATTAGGCTCCAATGTCCTGACAGTAAGCACAGGGCCCACTGAGTAAAGCTACCCTCATTAAGTTTGTCTGTGAATGATTGGTCAGAGACATTCATACTGGACGCCTGCTAGTGGTCATTTTGTAGGGCTCTGGCAGTCTTCTTCCTGATATCTGCTTTTTGCACAAAGGAGCAGATACCAGTTCTGCTGATGGGTTAAATACTTTTTAAAACACTTTCCAGCTCTTCTAATGTAACTGTCTGTCTCCTAGAATCTACTCCATGCTCTTGAGTCTCTGCTGGAAGACACAGCAAACCTTCTGGCATCCTGGAGGATTGGACTACCCGTGCAACCTCTGTAGGGTCCAGGTATTGTCGTATGCTACCAGCAATGACACTGAGTCTAGTCACATGCAAAACTGATGAAAAAAAAAACAGCCAGAAAAGATAAGGAGGGAAAAATGTCAGAGGCCAAACACATTTTGTTTAGCAGTGTATTTAAATGAAAACTATAGAAAGAATAACATTTTACAATTTTTCAGCCAGGAAGAGTCCAGCAAGAGGCTGCGAGCACACTGTTTTAATCTGGTCCAGTTCGTCTTGTTAAAGAGTCTCACCTTTCTGTAAGAGTGACACCGCGCCACTGATGAATATGCATCTTATTTCTGCCAAATTGAATGGCAGAAATAAAAGGAAAACAGACAACACTGGAATATTTACCATTTTATTGAGACATTTTCTTGTGTAGTTTCTAATAATATCCAGAGGGCAGTTGGCTAAATTGACCAAGTGTCTATAGACATTGACAAATGAAAAGTCAGTCCAGAGTGATGGCAATGTTTCTTGGTGTGAATATCATATACATGTGAATATCTGCATGTTATTGTGTTGGCGCTCATCATTGAAAAAAACAATGGCAGCACTGAGTGTCTGTGTTGAGTTCTGCTGGTCAGCAAGTTGCAGAACTCAGAACTTTAACTGTGCCATCCCTATAACTTATAGTTTTATGCACCCTTTGTAAAATATTTTACAGTGTGCGGTCCTTTCCTGTGTTGCTGCTCTGCAGTGATCTGAGAATCTTGGTCATCAATATAACATTATTAGTCATGGCGTTGTCCGTCCCTGCTGAGGCTTTAGAGCTGTGCTGCATACTGACAATGTCACCACTGGTCTGCTTGGGCTCTGCGCGGCGGAAAAGATGTCTCATAGTGGCCTGGAGACAGCAGGAGAAGTAAATTATTTGGAGAATCAATGAGTAAAAAAATGATGATGGGCATATCACACCTGAAGGGACAGGTGGATGTGGAGAAAAGAAGAAAAATGTCAAGTTAAGTTAAAGAACGTGGAGGAAGAGAATAGGAAAAGTGCTTCAGTCTTACCTGGAAATTATTTGTAACAAAACAGTAGACAACAGGATCCATACAGCTATTCAAACTGCTGAGGGTGACAGTTAGATGGTACACTATCACATGGTGAGGCATGTCAGGGTAGAAGTATACCACCACCTGCAGCACAAACAGGGAATGCCAAATGTTCCCATAAAAGCAAATACATTTTTCTCATTAAGTCAAACAAAAACGTTCATTTCATTAATATGTTTATTGTGTTTCACTGTTTACTGTTTTTATCTTTGTTGTATTTTATTAAAATTATAACTTTGAGATCCTTACTATTTTCCCTACTTTTGTATTCAGCTTTTTTAAAATAACATTCTATTGTATTTTAGTTTAGTATTTTATGTTAACTTTGCAGTCAATGACTGCCTGAAATCTAGAAGCCATTTATATCCAAATGCTCAGTTTTCTCCTCTGCCAGGACTTTACTGCAGTCATCTTCAGTAGCTGTCTGTTTGTGGATCTTTCTGAATTCAGTTTTGTCTTTGGTAACTGAAAAGCCTGCTCTACTGGGTTGACTGACTTGGGCATTGAACATTGTCCGATTTCTTTGTCTTGGGAAACGCTCTGGTTGCTTCTGCAGTAAGCTTTTTGTCACCATGAAGTGTTTGGTGCTGCTTCTGTTAGCAGTTGCATCATCAATAAATACTAATGACCCTGTTATACTGGCAGCCATACATGCCCATGCGATATCACTGGCTCCAACCATGTTTGACGTATAACGTGGTATGCTTTGGATCATGAGCTTTTTCTTTGCTTCTCCATACTTTTCTCTTCCCACAATTCAGGTACAAGTTAATCTTTGTGTCATCTGTCCAAATAATCTTTTCCTGCACTGTTCAGGCTCTTTTAGATGGTTTCTGACAAAGTCTAATCTGCCCTTCCTGTCCTTAAGTTTAACCAGTGGATTTGCACCTTGCTGTAAACCCTTTGTGTTTACATTGATTGCAGACTCTGACAATGATACATGAACCTCCTGGAGAGTGTTAGTGAGGAAACAGGCTTCATCTGACCATAAAATTATTTATCAGGAAGTTGTCCAATTATATTTGAGCTGCTGAAAATGGAGGACTGTGTACTGTGTGTATACTGTATGTGTGTGTATACATAAACTTTCTGTCTTTTTAATACATGTCAATATTGGTTTGAAATATTGTACATGTATTTTTGTCTATATATTTATGTTATATATATAGAGAGATTTTTCTTTTGTTGCTTTATCACCTGGTAATATTGTCTAATCAAAATTGTCCTGAACCTACCGGTGACCCACAATGCAGGGTCAAGGTTCACCCAAGCATGGACATAATTTATGAGCAGTTCAAGCAAAGGCTGGTTTTCTGCCTCACATTTGTTCATTTGTAATCCTTTTAGAGGATAAAGTTGAAAGCATCCACAGTTTCATAAGGGAGAATACAATCATTAATACTACTTGGCCTTTTACTTGTTCAAATACTTGTTGCTCACCTGTCTAACATGAAAGGGTGTGAAACAGACTGTGAAGATGATCAGCACAGTTGTCAACAGCTGGACAGCTTTCCTTCTCCTATCCCTGAGAAAATAAAGTTAAAGATACCATTATCTGCATATTTTTATGGGATATAAACTATCCTATGTGTCAGTGAGTCAAAGACAGACAGACGGCTCACATACACACATGGAACAAAGAGGCTCACATTCAAACCCAATTTCAGTTCAGAATCAACATTTAACAAACCCCCTGCACATCTTAGGACTGTACGGTGAAGCTGGAATAACTGGAGAGAATCCATGTAAACAGTTAATGCAGTGCATCCTAAAAGTATTCAGAGCGCTTCACTTGTTCCACATTTTGTCATGTTACAACCTTATTCCAAAATCAATTTATTTACATTTCACTCGAGATTCTGCACACAATGCCCCATAATGACAATGTGAAAAAGGTTTGCTTGAAATTCTTGCAAATTTAAAACAAAAAACAAAAACATAACATGTATATAAGTATTCAGAGCCAGTGTGTGATTTCCTCTGAATATTTTGTGGATGCACTTTATTTTCTTCAATACAAGAAAAACAACTTTAGTTTTCTTTCCCGCCATCTGTCAGTGTAATATTAGTTCTACCTACCTGCTCTGTTGCATCAGACGACGGTCTGTTAAGGCCCACATAATGCGCAAAGTGAAGACCACAATGATGACAAGTGGTAGAAAGAACTCAGTGATGGTGAGAAAGAGGAGCTTTGAGAGACAGCAGCCTGTGTGCTGAAAAGCGGTGGAAAGAAAGGAGTAGGTAACCACAATGGCAAACAGCCATACAGAAATGCAAACACATTTGGCCACACTGGAGTTCCTCCAGCGACGAGAGGCTTCAGCCTACAAAGACAGAGCAGAATGTGCAGCCTTGTAAGTGTCTAGCATTTTCAAAAGCACGACTGTGTAACCAAGCTACAGACGACACTCACCTGCACAATGGCAAGGTACCGGTCGACGCATATGCAGGTTAGAAACAGGATACTGCAGTACATGTTGACAAAGTAGCTGAAGATGTGCAGATATGAGCAGGTGATACAAGCTCCTCCACTGTAGTAGAGCAGGATGCGAGTCGGTAGAGAGAGATTCACCAAGAGGTCACTCACGGCCAGGTTGATGGTGTAGATGACTGAGGTGGTCTTTTGCTTGGTGCGGAAACAGAAAACATAAAGTGCAACTATGTTGAGCACCATGCCCACCTGAAAAACCAAAAGAGTTAAAAGATAGATGCGAGGAAAATTAGTAAGAGGTACTAAATTTCAACATAGAAATTATGTGCAACATTAAAAAGCCTTCGTCAAAACACTTTACCAGGAAAATAAGGGAGTTTATGACCACCAGTGCAATCCAAAGGCCATAGAAGTCATTGTAGAGCCCCTCATCTAAATGTGCCAGTCTTTGAAGATATCTTTCCATACCACTTGTGTTTGCTGGACCCGATATTTGAGGTGTATTAAAGGAAGTGTTGATGAAAAGCCAGGACTCTGTACCATTAATGTTCATCATCATGATGATGTGCGATGAGGTGATAAGCCGCCTTAATGATGCTGATGAGGATTGTGAGGATGACACGGATGATAAAGTGGAAACTGTCAGAGAGAATAATACAAGTTTTATAGAGAGATATATACACCACATTTACTGACAGATCCACGCATTAGTTGCATTAGTTTTCATGTTTAAACAGAAAACTGCAGTTTTACAGTTACATCATCTCTAAAGGCCTGCCTTGCTGTACTATGTTACTTCCTCTTTTCTATGTTTGACTTCAGCATCTACAGAGAAACATAGGGACACACACTGTCCTCCTTTTCTCTGATGCTCACTCTCTCTGTCTCTGACCTCATACTGGCTGTTGCTGTTGTCACAGATACACTGGCATGGCTATTTTAAACCAATATCTGGCTTGTTGAACCCATATATTTATAATGTAACTATATTTATTTATCACTACAGCAATACTCCCTGAGGGGCTAGGATTAATTCTCATTCCAGCTATTATTACAAATAAAAAATAAATACTTTTGCTCTTATTGGCCAAGATATAACCCTCTCACAAAGTACAGAAACAACATGTCATTACTCTGGACATCCAGGGACCTTTTCATTTAATCATAATAAAAAAGAGATAGATCATTTGTTTTCTTTTCCATTTAAATAGCTCACAAAAGCTTAGATCTATAGTAAGAGAGTCATTTCATGGCTACATTAATTAGCCCCTGTTTGAGCTGGTGTGTGTATGTTTATTTACTTTAATTATTTTACTTTAAGTGACTTTTACTAAAAGTGATCTGAGGATTTTACACCTAAAGCCAACAGGACAGCAGTAGCGTGTTGAGATGAAGACTGTGAAGGAGAAGAAAAAGGTTACAGAATCAATCTCATGGAGAATCTACTGGCATTTAAAGCACTAAAAAAGGCCAAAGTCGCGTGATGTTTCGCATAAATGAGCTGGATTTCACTCCTGCATCCTTTGTCTTCCATGACAAATGCAGTTTAATTGCTCCTGTGAGTGCCACACTGGGAAGGTTTAAGAAGCCCAGTGTATGTGATGCCCGGAGTTTGTGTTTTGTGCTCCTTGCTTACAACAAATCTCTTAGCAAAATAATCATCCGGCTGATGAAAAATGTAGTCTATTCATGCTAATGGGAATAACATGCTCAACTGAGGGTGAGGCATGAATAATGTGATTCATCTACATGAACCGGAGCAGTCTAGCCACACAACATTAAGAGCACTGAAGGAAATAAATGAGTGTTTTCACAGTGACACCCTCTGATATTAGTCAGCTTATTTGACCTAGTTCATCATTATTAACAGTGCTTACAAGCGTTATAGTGGAGCACTCTGAGGAAAGTTTTTATTTAGGCACTTGCTTCTTTCTCTCTCTTTTATGATATATGCACAAATATGAATGTTATTCATCCTAAGCAACCCATGAACTATGTGTAAGTTTCAGCAGAATGGCAAAAAAGTTAGCCCTGTTGTCATTTCTTCTTTATTTCTAATAACTTGTGCATTTAAGAGTTACTTAAAAACTGTTCCCAAACATTCTTTGAGAATTTTTCTTTTCAGTTTGTTAAAGTTTTTCCACTTAGATTTCACTCTTAGAAATGTAGTCAGACATTTTCCTGTGACACCCGTAACTACAGCCAGTTGCATTTAGTTTGCCCTTACACACTGTTCATAAACCGTGTCTTCACAGGATCCAAATGAAATGCTTTAAACTTTATAAATAGCCTATGAGACAATATTAAATTAAATAATATTTCACAGAGCATGAGAAAGTGTATATTTTTGGGTTTTGTAAAAAAAACCTCTACTATCACACAACATCATGCCCTGTTTAATCTAAATAATAAAAACATTGCAGCTATAATTGTTTAAATATATTTTATTGAAAGTAAAAATGGCGAGATCATGCTGGAACTGTTGGGATTTATTATACATTATAACCATTAAACATCATATCTACTGCTTATTGTATAACTGCAAACTAGTCTGTGTATCCAAAACAGCAATAAGATATCACCTAGCACTGATCTACCCACTCCCTATTCCTCTTCTGAGTTCTATTTTAATCTAATTTAGCTGTCACCTAATTTAATCTCAGAAGTTCAGAATACAGGGATTCTACTGTCTTCATTTTTAGATTATTTAGTTACATTGTTGCTTCTCGCTCTTGCACATCTTGTGTCTGTATCAAGGCACCATCTGACCTCTGTTCTTTATGTGCATCATACATATGATCACTTCTATGTTTGTTTGTTTTTACTATTTCCAGACCAGCAAGTGCCTACCTCTGTGGGAACCTGGGCAGCTGTGGTGGGAACACAGTGTCAAGGTCACCCTCGAACTCTGTCACCACTATCCCATAGAAAATACACACATAGTTTCAAGATTCCCTAAATCCACAATTTTCTGTGATTTGACTCACACGAGTGGATCTAGAATGCATCTCAACAGACGCGGCTCAAAATTAACCTGAAACAGCCTCAATGTACAAAATCTAGTAGCACCTGCAATCGTATAAATTGACTGACCCTCTCAAGTCATCACTTTTCAGGCTAAACGAATGACATTTAGGATATTTTTACTGATGTCAAATGTCAAATAAAGCATGTAAGAGTTAATACATGTGATACAGCTATAACATGATTGGAATCCTTAGGCAACCCTAACAGCACGACGAGCTCATGTTTGTTCTTCTATTGCCATCATGGGCCATCAAGTAAAGATTTATGATAGGAAAATTAAAATGCTATTAATTTAAAATAAAATTTACAGTAGGGCTCGCACTCTCTATCTGCTATAAACTCTAAATACTGCCTAGTGTAACTGTACTGTAATACCGCAACATTTGGCAACCCAGATGTAATCTAATGCATCGCTGTTTCCATTTTATTGTTGCTCCTCTTCTTCCGAAATCAAAGACAGTCATGATGCAATAACTGTAAAATGATACTGGGAGGAAAAGAGAGGGCTCAGAGGAAGATCCAAAATAACACTGTGCAAATAAATCCTAGCAGCGTGGGAGTCTGGCTTTATGTGTGTGTGTTTGTGTGTGTGTGTGTGCTACTGATCATCTAAAAGACAGCATTCAAGAAAACAAATAAGGCAAAATTATGGAGTGTGACAGTGATATATTATGTTTTTTCCTAGTTTTACTTAAACCCTTCAAGACAACTCTGATTTTAGAGACATATGTACTCGCGATTGGACTAAAAGCTTGCCGTTGGTGTTTCAGCACACCCTGATTAAGAAACAGTTCACAAAAATCTAACTTGGTGAAACACTTCATTAAGTTTTCAATTTTTTAATAAAATAGAAATTTTATATGACATACCTGCTGAGAAAAAGGAGATCAGTCAAATGAGTAACTCTGAAGTCAACTATGATGAAACTGGGGTGTCTTTAAATCCTAATCCAAAATTCCTTCATCGTTGTCCAAGGATACTTCAGCTTTCAGTGACCTTTGCAACTTTGTATCTTCATCCCCGTTTCTGGAAGTCGTCTTTCTGCGTTAAGCAGTTCATCATCAGGTAGAATTCCATTTCTGTTTTGTGCGTAAATCTGTGAACGAGATGTACTTGCCCATTCTGAATATCTCCAAATTTTTCAAACACCCTCCTGTCTATTGGCCTCTCCATCTGTGTTTGTAAATCTCACCTGTGTCAGTGTTTTCTTATTTTTCTCTTTTCCTATTTCTCCTTCTTTTTCCATCATTTTTAGTCTCTCTCTTCATTCAGCGGCTCGGGCTTAATACCTTCCTCCCTCACTCTCTAAAGCTCTCTTCAGTTTCATCCCCGGACAGGAAGTCTTAAAATGTGTTTACATTCCCGGGAACATGCATGTGCCCATATACACTATACACACACACACCAGTGTAAAGCACAAGCATGCACACATAAAACATATTCTGTAACAAATGTTGTGCATTTTCTAGGGGTTTTTCTTTCTGATTTTGTGACTTTCTTTCATATAAACAGAGTGCGCAGTGATGGATTCTTATATCAAACATGGCCAAAGTTTCAAAAGCTTAGTCAGTGTTTGAAGTCATTCCTGTGAACCAAAAGCTCAGGCTTCAGACTTGGCTCTCCATGATGTCAAACAGAAGGAGTATCTTTAACATAGTCCTCTCAAGCACAAGAGTTACATACATCTGCTGTTCAAACCCTTTGTTTGAGCTGAGTGGCCAATCAGGAAAGGCAGATGTTTCAGAAAAATGAACTAAGGGCATGCAAAGAGACATAGTGTAAGATACATATAAATTTGGCTCATCTGCACTTTACTACAATGGAAATAAAAAAAATATTGGTGAACTTGTATGAAGGAAAATTAGAGGCTAAATATTGTTTGCTGTTTTTCTTCACTGGATTTTTTAAAAATGTGTGAAAATTTGTGTGGATATGGACACGCACATGTGTGTGTTAGACACATCTACTGTATTTTGTAGACATTTCTTAAATGTGTTGATAAATGTATAAAGACATGATTAGATTGCTTTAAATGTATTTACAAGCAACAATTACATTACAAACTTTGAAAAACTCATGTAATGTAATGTACTCAAATTGATGGATGCTTAATTATTGTCATCATGTCTCCTGTAATGTGCAGCATTTAGCATATCTTATATTTTTTTATCCATAACCTAAATACAGGAAGTAAATACACTGGTCTGACTAAAAATCACATTCAAATGTAAAACTCGGGCTGTCTCTTGATAACTAGTCCTGGTTCAAGCATCCATCAGTCTTGCAGAATGGGACAGGTTTAGGTCTCCTGGTTTCCTGGCAGGAGAATCATCATCACTCATAACTTGTCAGGCTAGCTAGAAAAGATCCGGAATAACGGATGCCAAGAGAAGCGCCATGGATCAACCTGTTAGAACGAGCAGGGTAAGAACAGAATGGAAAGAAGTGCATGGAGCAAGGGCACGGGAACATTTTAGAGAAATACTCAGAGAAAAACATGGAGTAAATATATATGTCTGCACATGTGGGTAAACAGAAGACAGACCGTTACAGTATATAATGTCTTTGTGAATGAAGGCTGTTATAGAGATGGTGCATCAATCTGTGGGTAAGAGGATCTGGAAGGTGTGGTTTATATCATTCTGAACACCGATGATTCGTAACAGATGTTGACATTTTTTGCATTTCTTACATTGGTGCAGCCATCTGCAGCAAAAAAGTAAAGTCTCCTGCCTTCCTTGTTTAACGGGAATGAGGAGATTTTTTAAATTATTCTGTAAACAACTACATGTATCCCTCATGACAACAAGCACAAGAGGAAAACGTGAACTTACTTGTGGAGTCTCTACAGAAACAATAATATCCTTAAAGACAGGAACCAAACTAGCCTTGTACAATTTCCTACCAAGTCCTTAAAGAAAAAATTATACCTGTTTATTTTTGTTTTGAAGGGATTCCCTCACATATCCAAAGTCCCCTGTCTTATCTACAGTCTAATCACCCGTGATGATTGTTTAACCAAATGTCACACTTGAGAAACTTTATGATTTGTCCCAGACTTCATGTTTAACTCTCTGTCAACCTGACAAAATGCAGGTTCACAGCCCTGTCCTCACACCTATGGATGACTAATCTACTAGCACATGGAGAGAAAGTGAGAATGTGATCTGGTTTTGTGCCCTTGGATAAAATAAAAAACTAAAATAAACTCTCACTGTCTTACACTGAATATTTAGCCAGGTAGGCAGTGAGCCTGATCATCATGACTATCAGTCCTTAAACCCTGGTTTGGTAAATGTCTGTGACTAAAGATTGAAGTGTATGAGTATTAATGACTGTGTCTGGATGTATTATTATATCTTTGCAGTTTCTGCTTTTACCTTGCTATCATCCAAACACACATTAAATAGTAACCATTAAAAATAAACTGGTAAAAGAAATAGGAGAGTAAGATTTGAGGTTATTTTGGAAAATACATGATGTATATGACTCTCACTGTAATTTGGGATGCAGGTGAAGTGAAGCATTAACCCATCATCCAAGGATGGAAGTAAATTTGCTTTTCTGAATGCATCACACGATCGTTCTAATCTTGATAAAGGAGCTGAAAGAAGAGCTAAGTGGTGAGTGTCACAGACATCATCATCATCATCTTGATTACAGATTTATACCACTGCCTGGAGGTATTAATATTTGATTACTTCAGAGCCTCAGACAACAGGGTCTTGAATTTAATGACAGGAGCCACTGGCGGTACATACAGGTGTAAAATTACTATGCACTGCTGTACATCGAACACTGTTAAGGGGTGAAAGGAGTGCTTAGGAGAAAGCTGGAAGGAAACTGCAGTAGTTGTCTTTTTCCTCAATGTTCTTTGAGGTATGATTCTCTGAATGGTGAAGTCTCGGTAGGGTGGTAGTTTGAGAAAAAAGTAATCCTTTAATAGAGTAACTTTTATCAGCAGTGTGATCTTATACAGTGGCAATTATGGGAAATGGCCTGTATTTGTATAGTCCCTAAGGACCCCAAAAGCCATTCACACACTGGTGATGGCAAGCTACATTGTAGCCACAGCCTGGGCGAGGCGAGGCTGCTGGACACTGGCGCCACCGGGCCCTCTGACCACCACCAGTAGGCAACGGGTGAAGTGTCTTACCCAAGGACACAATGACCAAGACTGTCCAAGCCGGGGCTCGAACCGGCAACCTTCCGATTACAAGACGAACTCCCAACTCGTGAGCCATGTGAGCCATTAGATACAGTGGGGCAAAAAAGTATTTAGTGAGCCACCGATTGTGCAAGTTCCCCCACCTAAAATGATGACAGAGGTCAGTAATTTGCACCAGAGGTACACTTCAACTGTGAGAGACAGAATGTGAAAAAAAAATCCATGAATTCACATGGTAGGATTTGTAAAGAATTTATTCGTAAATTAGGGTGGAAAATAAGTATTTGGTCACCTCAAACAAGGAAAATCTCTGGCTCTCACAGACCTGTAACGTCTTCTGTAAGAAGCTTTTCTGTCCCCCACTTGTTACCTGTATGAATGGCACCTGTTTGAACTCATCATCTGTATAAAAGACACCTGTCCACAGCCTCAAACAGTCAGACTCCAAACTCCGCCATGACCAAACCCAAAGAGCTTTCGAAGGACACCAGGAAAAGTATTGTAGACCTGCACCAGACTGGGAAGAGTGAATCTACAATAGGCAAGCAGCTTGGTGTGAAAAAATCAACTGTGGGAGCAATCATCAGAAAATGGAAGACATACAAGACCACTGATAATCTCCCTCGATCTGGGGCTCCACGCAAGATCTCATCCCGTGGGGTCAAAATGATCATGAGAACGGTGAGCAAAGATCCCAGAACCACACGGGGGGACCTGGTGAATGACCTGCAGAGAGCTGGGACCAAAGTAACAAAGGTCACCATCAGTAACACACTACAACGGCAGGGAATCAAATCCCGCAGTGCCAGACGTGTTCCGCTGCTGAAGCCAGTGCATGTCCAGGCCCGTCTGAAGTTTGCCAGAGAGCACATGGATGATACAGCAGAGGATTGGGAGAATGTCATGTGGTCAGATGAAACCAAAGTAGAACTTTTTGGTATAAACTCAACTCGCCGTGTTTGGAGGAAGAAGAATACTGAGTTGCATCCCAAGAACACCATACCTACTGTGAAGCATGGGGGTGGAAACATCATGCTATGGGGCTGTTTTTCTGCCAAGGGGACAGGACGACTGATCCGTGTTAAGGACAGAATGAATGGGGCCATGTATCGTGAGATTTTGAGCCAAAACCTCCTTCCATCAGTGAGAACTTTGAAGATGAAACGAGGCTGGGTCTTCCAACATGACAATGATCCAAAACACACCGCCCGGGCAACAAAGGAGTGGCTCCGTAAGAAGCATTTGAAAGTCCTGGAGTGGCCTAGCCAGTCTCCAGACCTCAACCCCATAGAAAATCTGTGGCGGGAGTTGAAAGTCCGTGTTGCTCGGCGACAGCCCCAAAACATCACTGCTCTCGAGAAGATCTGCATGGAGGAGTGGGCCAAAATACCAGCTACTGTGTGTGCAAACCTGGTAAAGACCTATAGTAAACGTTTGACCTCTGTTATTGCCAACAAAGGTTATGTTACAAAGTATTGAGTTGTATTTTTGTTATTGACCAAATACTTATTTTCCACCCTGATTTACGAATAAATTCTTTACAAATCCTACCATGTGGATTCATGGATTTTTTTTTTTTCACATTCTGTCTCTCACAGTTGAAGTGTACCTCTGGTGCAAATTACTGACCTCTGTCATCATTTTAGGTGGGGGAACTTGCATAATCGGTGGCTGACTGAATACTTTTTTGCCCCACTGTATGCCTTCTAATTTGGTAAATGTTAAATTACTGTCTCCTAATCTAATTATTACAAACCTTCAAATTGTACACTAACAGGTGAAAGAGAAATTAGTCACCAACTCGGAGATTGTCTTTTCTCATAGACTTAAATATCTGCCTAGTCTACAGAAATCTAAGGAGATAAGGCAATACAGTTCCACAGTAAATTAGTACAGCTCTGAAACATCGTCTTCCAAAAGCTGCTTCAAGTTCAGATATTTGCAAAAATTTCCACCATTGTGGAAAGTTTAACAGCGAGAAGCTGAGTGAAAGTTATAATTGATCTTAAATGATCTACTTTAAGTTGGGCCTCTAAAATATACACTCACTTTGTTACATACAACCATTCAACTGAAGATGAATGCAAGTATGTATGAGTCAACACACAGCAGCACATTTAGGCTTGACATAGTTAAAACAACCTTAACAAAACTGAAAGCAGATGGGCTACAGCAGCAGCAGATCACAGGCAAGGCAAGGCAAGTTTATTTGTATAGCACAATTCAACAACAAGGTGATTCAAAGTGCTTTACAGAGACATTAGAAACAAGAACAAATAAAAAGCATGATTTAAAATTGATTAAAACAAGCAAATAAACTAACTAACTAATTAACAAACAAACAAACAAACAAACAACAGTATATAAAATCAAAACAGATAAAATCAGAACAGTAGATAAAATCAGTAGTTTAATGTAAGTTTTGAAATTTAAGCTTAAAGTGTGGATTTGGTGCTTTATTCAAATGCAGCTGAGAACAGGTGAGTCTTCAACCTGGATTTAAATAAACTGAGTGTTTCAGCTGATCTGACACTAGGTATCACTCCAGTCACCTAAAAATAGGAAACTGAGGCTGTAATTCAAGTCTGGATTTCCGATTTCCATGTGGATGACAGTCAGAATTTGGGCTTTAACAATATGAAAGCATGGATCCCTCATATTTTGTATTAAAGGTTCAGGCTGCTGGTGGTGTAATGACATGGGATAAATTTTCTCTGCACACTTTGGACGCCTTAGTACAAGGCAAGCACCATTTAAATACCACAGCCTACCTAAGCATTGTTGACTATACAACCAAATTATGAGAACAGTGCACACAGATACCGAAGGCTGCTTTTAGCAGGTAACGCACCCTTGACACAAAGCTCCTGTCACCTCAGACTGTTTTTTAAAAATTACAATCAGTTCACTCATTTGGCCTCCAGTTACCAACAGAGCACCTCTGGATTGTGGAGGAACAGGAGATTCACATCATTGATGTGCAGCTGACAAATCTGTGTCAAAAATCTCTGAGCACCTTGTTGAGTATTTGCCACAAAGAATGAAAGCAGCTCTGAGTGCGAAAAGGAGTCCAAACCAATGCTATCAAGGCTTTTCGAGTGTAAACAGGATGTGCAAAAGAAATTTTTTACAAAGTTAAAATCTCAACTTCCCTTTCTAGCAATATATTTACATATGGCTGCACGGAGGAAAGAAAATACATGAAGGCTATGAGAACGCTGCACTTGTCTTCTTGTTTTCTGTATATTTCACTTTCAATACCAAATATTGTCTATTTACTTTTAATCTTTTTTTTTTACTTTTAAACTAAAATGAGAAAGACCATGTTCATGCCAAAATGGGAAAAAAATCTAAATAACACACACTTCATAAGACTTAAATTAAAACTTTATTTTCAGACACAAAATGTAGTTTGAATTATCATTAGACGTTACTTGGCACTAGTCTGGTGTTTAATACAGCACATTCTGTAATTGTTTTTACCACATTAGTCGTTTTTGTTGTCATACAAAATTTTAAAAAAGTCAGTACAAAAAAAAGTGGTGCCGCAATTGATACATGGCAGCTTCTCAGTTAAAAAACACCCCAAACATACACACACAGACTTTATAACCAATAACCACAATTTGAAAGAGAAAGTTACATTAATAAAATCCTAGAAGTATACATTCTTCTTATGATCCTCCCCTCACAGTAAAACCAAACAGTTTAAGGCCCCTTCGGTCACAAAGTGAAAAATGATTGGATCATAGATCTCTTTCCTAACCAACAACAACCCTTTGAATCATGGTGTCATATTAGCATTTCATAGTGTTCAAGCACAGTGTCTCCACTGTGATTCACATGCTAAAGATAAGTAAACCCTTTATAGAAATAGAGTAAAGAAGACCCTGTGTCTGCTGTTCTCACAGTACCAATAACGACAAACTCACCATAAACATGAATCCCCAAACTAACCATCAGGTTTTTACAAGGCACTGAAATAAAAAAAAAATCCCCTGAGTATGATGCTGTATGCTACATCACCTTTCTCCTTATGTTACAGTAGTGTTTCAAGATGGACATTTAACTATTTCTGCTTTTCCCCCACTGTATTCTCAGCTTTTCCAGCAGGAAGACACAAAAGTCAGTGTGTCTAATGTAAACACACTACAACCACAACACAGTCGATGTGACCCGCTCATCCTGACATGTAGGAGTAGCGGACAATATGTGTTACCAGTGCTTTAGTTTAGTGGTATTTACACTTGAGTAAGAAAGATGTGTTGCAAGTTGTGTGAATATACATGTGTATTAGTCTCCCTCCTGTCTGTAGTGAATGACATAGTAGTCGTGGACGTACATGAGGACAGCAAACGGCTGACCGATAATGATGGAAATCCAAACTGCAGCGTTGCCGTAGTTACCACGCAGGAAACAGCCAACGAACCAGGCTAACGGAAGCTGGTGAGCGAATAAAACATCATTAAAAAAAGCCCACAAGGAGTAATCATGACATATCACTAATGACAGCCCTAATTAACCTAACTCTAATTTATTTAACTTCTTATTTCTTTTTGTTTGTAAATATTAAACCCAGAGAGACAGCCCATGATAGCCGATTATCATTGGTACATCAAACATCCCCCGCTACATTAATAAGGCTATTTATTAAGTTAATTATTTCGGGGTCAAACACTGACAACACCGCAAGATGTCCATCAACAGTTCAAAGAAATATCATAAAAACGTCTGTATTTTGACCCTCTGTATGACTTAGTTATATACAATGATGACATCTGGTCTCCATATAGCTTTGTTTTTCTTTTAGCATTTTTAAACACTGAGCAGGAATTCGCACCCATGTTACATTAAAAATTTCAGTACACGGCAGTTTGTGTCAACTGTAGCTGTATATTTATCGTCTTACCTGTGCCATCATGCCCATAAAAGCCCATAACCTGAACATCCTGAGGGGAACACTCACTAAGTACTGGCAGATAGGGAAACACACAGGGAAAGAAATCAGATCAGAATCATCAATATTCAGCTATAATTTCTAGAAATATGCTTGACAACTTGCACCACACTGATAAAGAGGTACAACACTGTGTACATTGTATTTTGTCCAGGTCAACGTGCGGCCATGTAAGAAAGAATGTTTTTCACAGCACTGTATGCAATCCTGTGAAAAACAAAACACACCCAATGATTCATAACTTGAAGCAGATAATTTCTGTAGGACTTTATCAGTCATGGAGGCATTTTGAGCCACACTTATTTACAACATTGTTTCAGTTCATTGAGGTCTGGACTTTGACACCTTCATTCATTTCTTTTTCAGCCATTCTGTTGTAGATTTGCTGCTGTGCTTGGGACCATTGTCCTGTTGCATGACCCAGACACTGGTCACGGTCAGGTCACTGAATGCAAGCGCTCATGTCCTGTGGCTGCAAAACAAGCCCAAATCATCACCCCTCCACCACTGTGCTTTATATTTAGTATGAAGAGTTTGTGCTGATATGCTGTGTTCTTGTTCTGGTCACTTTGGTCTCATCTGTCTAAACAACATTGTTCCAAAAGTTTTGTGGTCTGAACCACAAAACTTCTGTAATGTCCTGAACATCAGTAAATGCTCCGGATGAGCGAAGAGGAAAAATTTCTGCTCTCATAGAGGTGCTAACACTTCTTTACTAGTTAACCAATCAGTGCATTTGATTAGCAGCACCTGGTTGCTACTTTTTTCCCTTTTTGAATGACAGTGAAAGCTCAGCAGAAAAAGCAGTTCAGGTCTCTATTCTTACCTCATGGAAAAAGGCTGACAAGAAGAAGACAGCTGATTGGCTGAACATTTTGCTGAATCCTCTCCTCAGAAGCGGCTTGTAAAAGTGGCTGCAAGACACAGAAGAACAGATATAAAAATGTGTGAATACCTACATTCAAATCAGAGAGATTATTCTGAGAACAAATTATATTTTTTCAGTAAACTAGAATTTGTTTACCGTGTGTACTACAGTAGACCTGCTGTAATTCTGTCTCTCTAAGAGAAAATACACTTTAGAAAGCACCGCGTTCACTTCATCTTGTTTAATAGAAATGTATTTGCTCCTGTTGCTGTATTTACCACCGCTGCTTATTCAATTATAGCCAGATGAATCCACTTCCTAAATACATCGGTGTGCCTTGTTAAGCGCATCCCGCTGCATCAAATTCACCGCCGTCTCCTGTGCCGAGTCCTATAATTTAATTCCTCCCTTCTAATGTCCTACTGTGTGAATAATTCACTTTACCGTAGACACCACTTGTGCACTGGGATGTTCCAGTTCTGCCAGAAATATGTCACCGACTCCGAATTCCTATAAAAAAAATAAAATAATAATAAAAAGCCATCAAACAGTGTGCTGGATTACAGCCTCTAAATAATGAATTTAAAGCAGCTTGATTAATATTGATAGACATAAGGAAATCTGTTTTCATGAGAAAGGAGGAAATAAAAGCAATTATTCCACAGTCCACTGACTGACACCTATTTACAAATATTAGAAATACACAAACTGATTCATAAGTTTACTGCTTTGATTATACAAATGGCATTGATATAAACCAAATACATTCATGAGAATGCACATAAATCCGCTCTCTTATGCACACATGCAGTTATTAGCGCATGGAGCTACTCTGAAAAAGTGTTTGAGCACAGTCCACCACACCTCATAAAAATCACAAACAACACAGACAAAAACTTACCACCAGTCTTTGTAAAACTGTCTGTCACCAAAGCGCAGCAGCTCAGCTGTGAAGTTCAAAGATGAGTGGAAGAACCAATAGAAAAACATCAGCCAAAGCAAGTGATTAGGAACCTGGAAAGACAAGTTCAAGTCTCGTGAACAAGAACAACACATGACCCTCACCCAACATGCTGCTGCATGCTCAGTATACGCAGTAACTGTTTACAGCTTAAATATAAATTGGCATATGCGCGCACACTACATGCATGTATTTGCTTTAATGATGACTGAGAAGTTGCACTACAGTTGTAGCATGATCTCTGGTCATAAATAAACTGTAGCTTTATACTGCAAGTCCAAAACACTGACAAGTACAAGAACTGGAAATTAACAGTTCTGATCTCTTGCTTCACATTTTTATCAAAACTGGAGCTCTGTTTTGATGTCACGGTGCTTAACGTTATAGTGTTTACGCACAGCCAGTCGCAGGAGTCTCTCAGTCATCCTGGACAGATCCATGTCCTACAGGAGAGAAAACACGAGGCGTGAATTGACAAACACACAGTAAAGGTCGTTACACACCAAGCACATTCCTAAAAAGTGAGAAGAAATTCATGCATTTTTAAATCCGAACTTGTTGCATAACTTCAATTTCATGCAATTATCACGAGAATGCAGCAGCAAGGAGGATTTCCTCCACTGAGCCGACTGATCTGGAACGTTGTCTGAGGTAAAAATAATAATATATTATAGTTTACTATTTACATGTTTTTGTAAATTCAACACTTGTGGGAGCTTTGAGCCTAGAGCGCACTTGTTGCCAAATGCTGTGGTCTGATTGGTCAGATCTGAGCGGAAAATTGAGCTTGGTTGCAAATAAGGTTGAAAATTTGCAAAATTATGCAGCTGGTGTGAACGTTACAGAATTTATTTTTAAGGCACAAAATACTTGAACAGATTTTACACATCTGGTTTAAAACCACTTCACCCTTGTAGCGTCTGTCTCATTTTGCCTGACTTACCTCTAGTGGTTTCATTGAGCTCTGAATGATGGGAATCATCCACTGACAGAAAGAGAAAAAAATACTCAAGCTACTTTAAGACATGAGCTGCAATGTACACATTTTAAACGGTGATGTTTAGGTTTATCCGACTGTACCTGCTGAGTGAGTCCAACTAACAGCTGGGTGAAAAAAAGCTGAGGAGAAAGGCACAAATTGATAGAGTGACATTATTTCAGTGATATAAATGGCCTTTTTTCAGTTCCACTCTTAAAGGATGCACCTGTTTGTGTGACATGTTGGGATTGTGCCCTGTGTTGTTGATCAAACTTGTACATACACTGCATCGTATCCATAACCCAATATTTCTGCAGAAATATGCCACCTTTATACTGTGATCTAGCACTTAAGCACTTTTAGGTGATACTTCTAATCGTCTGAGTGTGTGTCTGTGCTTACTTTGAACACACAGCTACACTAAAGGTGTTTAATGGGTGATGCTGACATGAGATATTTCCTCACCATCTCAAAGAGTCTCCTTAGCAGGAAGCTCATGCGAATGTTTGGAGAGCGGGGGAAGTTGAGCTCATAGCACAGAGTTGGCGCAAAGATGAAGTAGTACATGTCTACAGAGGTGGAGAGAAAGTCAGTGTGTTAACCAGAACATGTGACACAGTAAAACAGAAACAGTGGTGCATCACAGAAACACGATCAACTCACATCCCAGCAAACAGTAATGATAATAAAAGCTCTGAGTACCTCGGAGGGTGAGGTTGCCAGGATAGCACACTTTGCGTTCACCTTCATAGAAACGCTGTTCTGACGGGCCTGTACCAGACATAAATAAAATTTACACCATTCATGTAAGTTTCATCAGAAAGCTGTGATGTCAACTATCTGCCAGTAGATGCCACCATAACAGCACGAGCGATATACTGAAACCTCTTTCTGGGTAGAAACTAAATCACATTAAAAGCCATTTCGAGTATAAAAACAAAATGATAATGTATATTGCTTACTTTCTTATGATGTCAGTGAGTGTAAAATATAAATCTAAATAAGCATGCGTATGTGTGACTTACAAGACAGTGACCTGGACAGTTTCTTTGCCTTCATAGTGCTCAGCTCTCTGCACCACAAGTTGACATCCTTATAGGAGTACAGTTTAAGTAAGATAATGGTGTAAGTACCAAGTACGAATAAACCACCAACTGTCATGGGGAGAGGGAGAAAAAGAGGTAAGGATTAGCACTGTGGATAAACTAATGCAGAAACATGTAATTAGCTCATATGTGATCTAAGAAGAAGATGAGGAGGAAGATATGAGGGGATGCTAACAGTAAGGAAAAATTAGCGAAGAAGAATGGATGAGGACATAAAAACTAAAAGAACAATGCGAGGAAAAACAAAATAATGGGATGTACGTTAGAAGCAGAGCCAGGGACAGGATGGAAAACAGAGCAGAGAGGTAGGAGAGTGAAAAAGGAAAGGAGACAGACAATGAGAGGCTGTCATTTGATCTGGAACAAACAGCTGAATAAATCATCTCAACACAAAGTATAAAAGCAGTCTAACTATGCCAAGGACATTATTACATAGTCACCATGTTGTTGTTGTTTTTTTGAGAGAATGTGCACTCAGAAACCCGTGCCAAAGTTTGTGCTAATTGGCCAATGAGGAAAAGCTGATTTGAAAGGAGATCAATAAACATATTTAGTAAATTGCAAGCGCACGCTTACACCAGCTTGCCTACCAGGGCTTTATCAATAGTCACCATATGCTTGATAGAAAGGGATCAAGCCGGACAGAGAACAAACACGCACACGTATACGTGCACAAACACTCAGAAACGCACAAACAAAAACTGCCTGTTGTGCCAGCAGGGTGAGGAGGAGGTCAGCACACCTGGCAGCAAACCATACCAGATCTTATCCATTAACCATCTGTCTCTCTGGCTCAGTGTGGCTCCTAAACTGCTAGATTTTCTTCAAGACAGTGACTCAAGAGATAGGAATCGTAAAAAAAAAAAAAAAAAAAAAAAAAAGCACACAGAGGCGAGCCTGAGTGGGGAAAAACATGCCAAAACCAGCCCCCTCTCAGATGTGGTGTCGCCTAACGCTGTACTACACTATGCAAAGAAAGCTTTGACAGCTTTATGCATGCAGTTTCTGAGTCGTCGTTTGATAAGCTGAGTAAGAGCGTGCTTTAGAATATTAGAGGGTGGTTTACACCTGCTTATAAAAATACACAATGTATGTGGCACTGCACTTTACACCATCTATGTGGACGTCTGAATATCTGTGTGATTTTTATTTTTCAGTTTTTCAAATTCGCACTGTTATCAGAAACACTGCTGTAAGGACACTCAAACCCAGGTGCACACACTTAAAGCCATGATGCATTAAAGGACCAATCCAAAGCTTTGGAAATAATGAAATGATGTCAGCAGATAACAGTAAAGTTTAGTAGTATGTTACCATATTTGATTGAATATCTATAAATGTGTTCTTTTTCTCCGTCTGTCACACAGACACACAAAATTAGCTGTGTTTTGTAACAGGACGTTGCATTTACATGATAATTGACAATGTGACTATGAAAACATCCCTAATATATGCCCCCAAAACCTAATATCAGTACACACACATATTCGTACATACACACACCTGCCCTCTGTCAATTGTCCTTCCTGTGCGAACAGCAGTGCAGAGAAAACAGACAGACAGATGGACCGACTCCTTTACTTCTACACCTCCCAGTGAGAGAACAGATGAGATGAGGGAGGAGAAGAGGAGAGAAAAAAATAACCCAAAAGGGGAAACAATGACTTTCTGGGATAAAATAAACCAGCCTTACATAGGAAACTCCCAACATGGATGTCCTTTGATTGATTTAAAGTCAGAGGTGTGCTTACTAAAGCTTGAAGAGTAAAGGACTGGTGCTGTGCCAAAACAACTGAACTAAATACATTTATCAAGTCCATGACATAAAACACTCCTACCGTGGAACATTTGTGGATTAAGTGACAAATGTGACCTTGTCGGTGAAATATTTGTCAAGTTCGTTACGTGTTCCAGCTAAAACTCTACACCCCGGTACAGGCTAAGATTTTACCGTAGTATAAACCAGTCAGTCGGCGGAAACAGTGAAATTTGGATAACCACCACCACCATCAAGAAATTTGCGATGACACAGCAAATTATTGTCATCAAGCAATAACATTTCAGTAGATGCAATAATCTATTGTTTTTATACAGAGTAATGCACATTAATGTGATTGTTTCATGGTAAAAGAAAAAAAAAAAAAGGTGCTTAAAGAGTATTTCTCATTAAATTTATGAGGACTTCTGTCTACTTGTCTTTCCTGTAAAAATACGGCGTGCTGTATTCCCAGTTCATCATGGGTCAATCATGTTGCGTGTATGATGAAGACAGAAGGTAGTGAACCTTGAATAACCCTGCACAGCAAGCCACACCCCTTTCCATTCCTTTCCTATCCTTTCTTCTCCTTTCCTCCCCTCTCCTCTCCTCAGAGCCAGCTGGAAACAATCCAGTCATGACCAACTGGTCCATTACCACTAACCGACTCCAATTATGACTCTGTATCAGAGATGCCTTTTACTGCACTGCCGAACTGGCTGCGTGTTTCTGTGAAGGGCAAGGAAGTGGATGTTCTCTTAATCTTTATTACCCTTAAATTATTTTCTACATTGTAAACTACGAGTGAACGGATAATGTTTTGGCTGCATAAGAGATGAGACCATTTTAGTAAATTATTTGTCGCAGTAATGTACAGTTGTTAGGAACAAGATTGCAGGGAGGACAGTTGAATAATAGGGAAACACATTTTACCTGAGGTCATGGAGGGAACCAATAGGACCACTGCTGCAGGGAACGTTAGCAGAACGGCCATGTTAATGAAATGGACCAGAAATCCCACAAGTTCACTGAATGAACCCTGTGTCCAAAAAACAAACAAACATAGGAACAGCAGGAGTTTTTTATCTTAACAATGTATCCATTTCTACAAAACTGCCTCCGTTTTGGTCGCATGCTTTTAGCCTTGGGTATTTACTGGTGACCTAATTCTAAAACACTGCCAATTATTACAGAAACTAAATGTTTTAACCATTTTTTACTTCTCACCCCACCACAGATCACATTTTAAGTTATTCTGGCCTAGTTAAGTTAAAAAACAACAAAAAACTGTTCCAATTCGTGCCAAACAGGCAGAGCATAACTGAATGTGGCCCAAATGTAGATGGTGAAACTAATTTCTCATTTTACCATTTCACATTTGCAGATGCAACTGGGGAGGGTCAGCTCCACAGTCAGCTTTAGAGAACAGTTTTAGGAAAATAATCCCACCCGAGACTTGGGAAAGTGCTCTGAATTCAGCAGTCCGGTTAAAATTCACACTGCTCTCACGTTTTAGTGCAAGCAGGGTTTCTCTCCTCACCTTCGACAGCTGCCTTTCGGTATAGAGAGCCACCAGAATGAACACATTGGACACTGTCGGACAAAATGAACCATGTCAGTGCTGATGCTCAGTGATCATTTTTTCAGCCTGTATTTACACTAGGGAGCTCATGAACTGAAGACATTTTGGCTCCGAAAACACTGGTATTCAGCAGAACTCCATCATTTTAGTCAGTGACTTCTACGTTTTAAAAGCAGTGCTGAGAGAATATACCAATTTCATGTTTTGACTGAAAATTTCCTGAAACCTGAGCAACATGGTGTCTCTCACACACAGACACACACAGACTTTCACATGATTAAATAGCAACACCTGATGAAAGAAATGAACCGGCAATAACAGAGCATATGTGTTTCACAGCATATACCAACTGCTAGACAGCTGAGTGACTAGACCAGTCGATGTGTGTGGAAAAGCTCTCTCTCACACACACACACACACACACACACACACACAAAGAATCACATCATTTTTTTATTCTTTTGTTTCCTGCACAGTATATCCATCTCCATATTCAGTGTCTGCTGCTCTTTTGACAACTTGTATGATGTGGAGGTTATCAAATAAATGAGTGTACTTTAAACTGTTTACTTGAATATGTAAGATCAAAAAGGCCATGGAGCAAATGACTGTGACAGAAAAATCCCAAGTGAATCAATCAAGTAACATAATCAAGAAGATTCTTTAGTGAAGCTTTAGAAAATAAAATAAAATAAAAAAGAAGATATTCTACAGTATGATTTCATATCAACACTTCAGAAAGACAGGTCTAATTTTGGGATGTATGGTACTGTGCAAAAGTCTTGAGCAACACCTCATTTCTTTTTTACTTTGCTTCCAAGGAACTAGACTTCTTGTAATTTTTAAAGTGGTGTTGAGCAATAGTTCTCAAGGCTTTCTGAGAGTCTTTGAAAGTTTTCCTTTGGATACTGTCTGCTTTTTCACTCCTTTTCAGTCCATCAGAGGAAGGTTATTCTTTTTTTGTTTATACCGTAAAAAAGCACCTAACTCAAGGGCTAAACCAGTGTTGTTTCAACATAGAAAAATTAGAAAAATTATATCTTTAGGCCTTTTATTACTTGCAGCCTCTCACAAAAATCACACCATTTGTTCCAATTTTATTAGGTGAAACTATGCAAAATTACAAGGATAACATGGTTTAACAGGCATAACATAATATTTTTGCAGCAACGAGGTGATTCCCAAAGAGCTACCAACCAAAACCTTGGATGATATACAGTGTTTCATATCACTTACATCAGATGAAAATCTACTTCTGTCTCTGCATCTACCTGTATCAATATCTGTTTCAGTATCTAAAAGTTATGTTAAGAAATGGGGAAAAAAAAACATCCAGCAAAGACTTGACAGAGGACCTGCGAGGTACATCTGGACCTTCAGATAATCCATCTGTTTGTTGAAGCCTCAGAAATGGTTTCAGTGGGAGGGTGACCATCAAGAAGACATTTTTAAGGAGGGAAATGGGGAGAAATGGCTGAGGTATGACAAATTACACAAGAACTGGACTGAAAATTGGTGACAATGGGGTTTACGGAGCGATGAGTCCAAATGTAAATTTTCTGGTTCAAATTGTTGTCAGTATGTACAGATCAGGACCAAGGTACATCACTGACTGTCTATAGCAGGGGTAGGCAACTCCAGGCCTCAAGTGCCAGTGTCCTGCAGGTTTTAGATCGCACCCTGGGTTAACACATCTGAATCAAATGATTAGTTCATTACCAGGCCTCTGGAGAACTTCAAGAAATGCTGAGGAGTCATTTAGCCCTTTAAATCAGCTGTGATGGATCATGGACACATCTAAAACGTCCAGGACACCCGAACTCGAGGCCTGGAGTTGCCTACCCCTGGTCTATAGTCATAATACAGAGGAGGCTCTGTCATGGTTTGGGGCTGCATTTCAGCCAGTGGTGGAGACAATGATCCAAAACACAAAATGAAACAATATCAATCATGGACTGGCCTCCTCAGAGCTCAGACCTCAACATTACTGAAGCAGTGTGGGATCATCTTGACAGAAAACTGAATAAAGGGCAGCCAACATCCACAGACGAGCTCTGAATGGACTTCAACAAATCTGGAGAACTATTCCTGAAGACTACTTAAAGAAATGACAAGAAATCTTGTCTAAGAGAGTTCAGGCAATGATGAAGATCACGTTGGTCATGCTAAAATATTGACTTTCAAGCTTGTTAGAATTGTATAAACTCTGTTTTTGGGGGGGTTCATCATGTGATCATCAACAGTGTCACCCTTGATAACTGCCATTACGAATCAATGTCTTTAGTCATTCAGTCACATGGTTGTTTTCGAGTTCGTGGTATACACGGCACATCAAAGACAGGAAGGAGGAAATGCGCTGCAGGCACAGCAGAGTCTATACAGTAAGATTACTGTGCACAAACGAAAGCAATTAATCAGCCTGTAGGCATCACTTCATCAGACCTCACAATACACTCCCATTATACTCATCTTTAAATGCACCTATAGGAAGGAAAAAGAAAAGTATGGAGTCAGGAAACCTGTCTTCTAACTAGGCTGCGTTTAACATAAGGACAACTCACGCTTTCAGCAAATATGCAAAGGAGAGTGTCGCAAAGGATAACACAGCAAATTTTACAAAGTACTGTGAGTGTATCAAGATCATTGGTGCTAAATTATAAAAAAGTTAAACAATTTAATACATTTAAATAAGGATCTTTATTGCTAGGACAGTTTTCTTTGACAATTTTATTATTGCCATCGTTGTCGTTGTATAATAATAAGAACAATTCACAGAATAAGAGACTTTTAAATGCAAAGAAGAGAAACCAGACAAAAGAACATCTGAGAAGAGCCCAAATCTTATTCCCTACTGCTTTTTCTTTTGCAAAGCATCTGTTGAGCCTCTTTGCCAAATACCAACTACTGTATTGTGCCCAAACTGCATGAAACTGGAACAAACAACTCAATTTAGCACCTGTTAGACACACAAACCTTTTATCTGGTGCCTTCAGGTATATATTGTAGAAGCAATGCACTTACTACAGCAAAGTAAAATAACATTTATCACTCACAATAGAGTTTTCTTAATGTCTAACTTTCTTTCCAAAGTTTGCCCATTTTGCTGGTAGGCTTCATGAAGTGTAGACTGTGTTTGTGTGTGTGGGAGTGTGCGTAAGTTACTGCAGTGACTCTCTGAATGCCCTCGGGGGATAGGCTGCTTTACAGTCCATGCCACTGTAAACAGACTCCCATCCTCACCTGCCTCTTACCTATTGTCTGTGCAGTCATTTGCCTTAACTCCATCCATTTCTCTCCTCCTCCCTCCCTTTCCCTTCTCCGGTCCCGAGTTGATGCAGCACTTTACTCCACCACTCTCCTGCTCTTTCTACCCCGTCTCTCTCTGCCTGTTCTTGTCCTGTTTTCCAACCATCTATACAAATTTACTTACTTAACTTGGCTTCCATTAAATCCTTCCTCCTTACTTCTCTTCTTCATCCCTCTCTCTTACTCCCTCCTCCTCTCTGCAGGAGAACACCAGTATGCAGTATATAGGGCAGGTGAGTGTCCCTCTAGAGACACTGAAAGCTGCACTACTGCAGACCTTCACTGCAATATACTATAAAAGTAAGTACTCGGAAAACAAAAAAACTGCATGTGTTCGTCTTATAGCAGGGTAGGCCTTAAAGGAAGTGGCTCTATAATCAGTTTTAAATGTTTTTTCCACCTAGTTTTCTGAAACGTTCTTGCTAGGTCGTTCGCAAATCGCAACGAATTACTGAAACATAAAAGAAAATACAGTACATAAGGCAAAAACAGAGTCTGTATAATTCTAACAAGCTTGAAAGTCAATATTTTGTTTATTCTTTATCATTTTTATTCCTCTCTTAAACAAGAGTCCTTTCAATTTCTTTAAGCAGTCATTCAGGAATAGTTCTCCAGGCTTCTTGAGGACATTCAAAGCTCTTGAACGTTAGCTGCCTTTTGTTTTAAAATTGTTCCGTTGTGTGTTTGACTGCTCTGGCAGTGGGTTTGGAATCATTCTCATGGTGAAAACAATGAAGCTGTTGCCAATCAGACACTTTCACAATGGTACTGCATGGTGGATGATAATCTGGTGGTACGGTACTCTTCTGTATACAGAAATCTATCAAGATCCCCAACACCACTGACTGAATTCAGCCCCAAACAATCACAGAGCCTCTACTGTGTTTTACAGATGGCTGCAGACACTCGCTGTTGTACCTCTCTCCTTACCTTCTCCACACATAGTGATAATAATTTAAGCCAATCCATTAGTTCGTTGCCACTGATTTTCTATCCAGTTCTTGTGCAATGTGGCGTGCCACAGCCTTGTCTCCCAGTTTCTCCTCCTTATGACTGACTTCTTGGCAGACACCCTTCCCGTGAGACCTTTTCTAATAAGCAGTAGATCAATAAACTTAAGGTCCAGATGGATCTATCAGTTTCTGTTTTTGTCCTATAGCTTAAGGGCAAGACTTTCAAACATTGTTCATTTACTGTAGGTAACTTTTTTTGCATGACCTGACATTTACACTTACATATCACACTTTTGTCCCCCACTTGTTTTGGTGATAGGATGTTATTACGTTTCTAAGGATTTTATTTTAAAACTGGTTCTTTGCTAAATTAAAACTTTCCCCAGAACATGTTCAGGTACAAGGAGTGGACTGAAAATGAGTGAAAAAAGTCACCAACCTTCATACAACCTGGAATACTACTGCTTAAGATCACTTAAAATTGGTCATCCTGGTCTTGGTTATACAAGCATTTCGTGCACGTTTTGTAGCTGAGATTTTTATGTTTTTTTAAACCCAGAAATAATATAATCAGTGTAAAATAATATTGAATCATTTCCATTATTTTGAAGTGTTACACAGAAAATATACCTACCAATCACTAGGCAAGCTGCTGGCCAGCTGTAGGGATCATTCAGAAACAAGGAAACCACCTGAACAGGATCGACCAAAACACCGTACCTAAAAAAACAAAACAAAGAACAATGGCCAAAAGAAAAGCCAGGATCCAAATTAAGACAGGTGTGTTTTTACAGATCTGAGCTTCAATGTAAGTAACAACTGATGCAGCAGAAAACTGAGCGCTGGCTCAGTTTTCTGCTTCATATATAATATTTTCCACAGCGGTTATTTTAACTTCTGAGAGGAAAAAAACCCCACAAGTGTAACAAATGACATTATGACGAGATGAGTTACATGAACCTCGTGTCACATTTAAAACACCACCCTCATTAATGTTAAGAATGGCACATTGGGTAAAAGTAGTCCATGAAGCCTTTTGAAATAATAGCTAATAAAACATTCTCACCGTAAGAGGTTTTCTAAGAAGAGGCGCGCGTTGCTCAGTACCTGTAACAAAAAGACAGACAATGATAAATATTTCTTGCACAACAATCCTCCTTACACTGTTCTCCACATGTACATTTATTTCATGGTTCTCATTTTAAAGCCTTCAGCTTTAATTGAATTGCCTCATCGTTCTGTATCACTCTCTCCTCCATGGTCGTCTCCTTCTCTTGCTCCCCTCTTTTGCACTCCTTGCTGTATCCTGTCCGTTTGCTCTCCTCAGCTAAATGGATTGTAATATCTTATTACCAAACACAAAATCTCTGGGTCTGTCAGAATGAAGGAAAAACCTCCTATAATGAACACAATGATTTGTTGGATTAGCGGGGTTCACCACCTGAATCTCCTCGTTTCCTGCTATAATTGGCCCATTCTCCCAAGCACGGGCGAGAAAGAACTGCAAAATGTGCTAAGCTTGACACTAACAGGTCAGTTATTTTATGGTGGATGTACACTATTCGACATCTCTAGAAAATACACATTAGCTAGTTAGCTCATCTGTTCACACTTCATCACAATGCAGTTAGCGTTGCAACGCAAAATAACAAATGTGATCTTCATCGTGTGAACAGTTTCAATGAAGAACTGTTTGAGGTTTCACTAAAAATCTGACCAATACTCTTGGAGAAGCAGCCATTCTTGTGAATGGGGAATAGATGAACAACAGATTCCTGACTATGGCTAAAGCTCATAGGGTTTTTTTTATTGATGAGTGAAAAATTATCTGCCTGAACTATTTAACTTGAACAAAATACTTTAGAGTCTTGTGTGTCTGTGTGTGTGTCTGTGGTAAAGCTGCTGAGCCCCGCCTGAGAGGAAACTCTGCACAAAGAGGAAATGAGTGGACAGAAGCAGCACAACAGTAATGACAGCAAAACGTGACTCTGCATATTTTTTTCCTCTTCACTTGGATGAAATGCAGTGAAAACTCTGCATTTTATCAGGATGAATGTTGGCTGAAACGCTGGTGACATTTTTATACAATCACCATTAGTACAAACAAGGGTCAGCAGAAGTGTCGGAGGTCATGCCCATATATCAGAAGATAAGTTAATCAGGGTCTTAATCCGGACAATCGTTTTGTTTACTATTTAATGCAATATTGAATTATCTCAGTGTATTAGTCTATGACAGTGGATGGTCTGTATCACAAAAGTCCATTACTATCTATACTAATTGCTAAACTGATATTAAGTCATATGCAATAAAATAAGATTTATCTTACTGAAAAAAATCAATAATCAAAAAGTCTAATTACAGGAAGTGTGGTTAGACAGATTGTTCTACTAATAGCTTGGAGGTGTCCACCTGACAGGCCTGTACTGCGAAGCAGGATATCATTGTATACAGGTCAGTTGGGGGCTAACACTGGGTTTTTGTATTATGAAGGTGGTTCCCATCTTACTGGGGTACATCACCGTGGTAACTTATGCTGCAACCCTAACACCATCGGGGCTGCAGCTGAAAGCAAGCTGATAACCAGTTTTCTTTCGACTGCTTATCCTGACTTCCATTTACTTCCATGTACATTGTAATCATAAAAATCATAATTTCATACAATACATCTGTCAAAAACACAAAAACTGACAATTACACCCACACTAAGAGCTGCTGGAATTAAAATTAAAGAAAAAACATGAGTGGGAAATAGAGATGGGAAAGACGCTTGGCTTTATGTCACTGGATACATGTTGGCCAAGTTTGGAAATTCATTGAAATATCAACAAAAATATCATCTTATGTGCTCAAACAACAAAACAAGATTGTCAAATGCTTTTTTTTTAGGATTTTCATGGGAACACATGTTTCCTTTTGTCTGTGTCTTACCAGCATTACCACACACCAGTTGAGGACTCCTCTGTAGTTTTTATAACCACTGGCTGAACTCAGCAGGGACTCCTGTGTCTTGTGACAGTTACTGAAATAAATCAGATGGATACAGTAAATGAGTGAGACAATTAAAAATGAATGTATTTATGTTGCATTGATTTTCATTCGAACTCTAGCTGCAACAATAGGACAAAGTTAAATACACAGTGAGATGCGCTAGGAGCTCTGTGAAGGTTTTTATAGTCCTGCAACAAACATGTCCTGTGTAAAACTAAGTAAAACCCAATCAACAGCTTGTAGAACCACCTTTAGAAACAAGAGCTTTAAGTAATCACTTCCTGTCTGTTTTTATTATTATCTCACATCACTGTGGGGAAATTTTGTCCCACTCTTCTTTACAGCACTGCTTCAATTGCTTGAGGTTTGTAGACATTCATATGTGCACAGATCTCTTTTACCGATGGCTGTAGACACTCACTGTTGTGCATCTCTCCTGACCTCCTCTGTACATACTGGTGATAATTTGAATTTCAAATTTGGATTCATCACTTAATTGAAACTGTTGCCACTGATTTTCAATGGAGTTCTTGTGTAGTTTGGCATTCCTCAGACTTTTATCCTCCCTGTTTCCCTATATTAAAAACTGCTTTTTGACTACACCCTTCCACCCAGGCCATTTCTGATGAGGCTTCAGCAATCAGCAATATAAACGAATATGCGAAACTTTTGCAAACCAAACAGTGTTATATCGGCTGTTTGTGTTACATAACTGGTCTGAGAAGATTAAGTTAATTCACGCCTATTCATAGGGTTCCCCTTTACACAGCCTCCCACGAAACAACCCACATTGTGCATTTTATTTATTGGAGACACATATACCCGATCTTAAAGTTCCTGGAACTCGGCCCAGCAGCACTAAAGAAGAGCGGGAGTGTAAGTATGAATGAATGAGTGACAACTGTGGAAAAATAAACAGGCTCTGGTCCAGATCGTCCCCCCACGACCCTGAACCAAGTCGTTACCGACAATGAATAACAAGGACACGTATCTAGCATTAAGAAACGCTAGATACAACATTAGCCGTTAGCTACGGGCAGCATGTTGTCATATCTTTCCTGAAGGAAAAACAAAAAACTCTTCCCACTTTCCTCAAACTGGGCAACACTTCAGTAAGTTTATCCAGCTCACCTCAACATGTCACTTATATCATTCCTGCGTTTCTTCTTATCGTTCTTCGTTTTATTCCGGCTTATTTCCAGTGAATGGTCATGTTTGTTATGTTCATTTTCAAAGCTAATGTCTGCGGCCACCAAGCTCTGACGATCCCCTTCAAACCTCCTGTTCATCGGCTGGAGAGTCGCAGCTCTCGCCACTGCGAGAGTCGCTCTTCTCCTGTGGGTTAATGCTTCGGCTGGCTTGTAGTCACCCATGATGACAGAGAGACAGCGATGGTATAGAAAAACCAAGTAATAACTCACAGAAGTCCACTTCAACCGTTCACTGCGGATAATAGCATGCTTGTAGCAACGGTGACACCCAGGCGTAGTAGTACAGAGAAGGGGAAGTAAAAGGGTTGCAAAACAATCCGCCCAAAGCTCAGATTTCAGTACAGTTCACACACACACACAGAGGTAGGAGTGTATTCATAACGCTGATGGTGAAAGCACTGTAACTTGTTTGACTGTTGCACACTGTGTGGCAGGTGAGTCAGAGTCTACTCTGAGGGCTTAGGCGGTTCATGGAAGAGGCGTAATGAGCTATTATCCGGGTCCCAAACAGCATGTAAGCATGTTAGAGACAACACAGCGCAGAAATGCGGGGTTTGAGCAATAATAAAGACATGTGATGCATACTAAACGCCAGCAAGACGGAAGACCAGCAAAATAACAAGTTGACAAAATAGTCCATCAGTTCATTCCCATTCACCACTCTCGAGGCTTTATTATTAGAAGATGTTAATTAGAGGATCAGTGTAATTTTCTTGTAGTTCATGTTGGGCAATTAAAAGTTGAGTTCCAAAATAATCAAGTATCAGCTAAAGATGTAAATGAACTTTTATTGCAAGTTTAAGTGCCAAACACGCGGCTGAGGTTGATTAATTTCAAGCCAGGGGTGTCATGTTTTGATGGGCATTTGGATTAAGAGTAGACTAAGCAAGTGTCTAGAAATTCATTTTGAGAAGGGGCTGGCGAGGTGGGACAATAGCATCCACATCTATCTATCTATCTATCTATCTTTAATTATAGTTATTTAGTCTTCTGTTTATTATGGTGATTTTTTGCTTTCTGCTAGCTATGTCTTGCTTGATCCCGTTCTATCCCCATGTTGGTCTGTGCCCTCTTTTAAGTGTATTCAGTTTCTTGCCAGATGTTTCCACTTTGCCCTATTCCCTTTTGTTTAGACAACCGTTTGATTGTCTGTATTCCTTGTTGCGTTGTCCCCTCATACCCGTTGTGTATGTGGTAGCTCTGACCTGGCTCTGTGTTTATTTTTGTGTCTTTGTAAATTAGCAGTAATAAAAGTCAAATGCTTTCATGTCCTGTCTCCTGCATCCTGTACTATGAGTCCAAATCCTTCCTTCAGCACAGCGATACATGCTAAGAGTTAGACTGTATGATGAACAGAAAACAGAGAATCAGCACTGGTTCTGGTAAATGGACTGGTTCTTATATAGTGCTTTTCTACTCTACTTGAGCACTCACTTTATACAACATGCCTCATAAACCGATACATATGAGTACTTTTTTCTACACCTGAGTGCTTTCTAACTAACATTTACACACATTCATACTCCAAAGCTGTGCCTGTATGGTGTCCATCTGTGTGATGAACTAAACTACTTCTGCCAAGGACAGACCCATGTGAAGGCTGAATGCTGAGTTTACCGCTAAAATCATCAATGTCAATGGGGAACTACAACAGTAAAATTAAACAATACTTCAGCGCAGTTGTTTCTGTGGTAAACTAGGATTGAGTAACTTCAAAGAAACACAGCTTGCAACATGTACAAGCTCAGCTGTGAAACCAGAGTGCACAAGACCCCTAATGCAACTTTTAAGAACCAAAGAAAGAGCGAGTGAAAATCAAAGGCATTAACCAATTTAATTGGACCGTGGAGAACAGTTCATTTAACCATGTCTGTGCCATATGGGTGAAAAAAGTGCTGTGATTGACTATAAAATGAAGAAGCACTGAATAAGTGCAGCCATGCTTTCTTTTATTAAATACAGTGGCTAGATGATTCCTTTGGGTGTACAAGGCCTATCCATAGGCATGCCATTGTTTCAAGCTGTGGTTGTTAAAGTGATGAATATCTCTTTTCAGTGATGTGGCACTGATGCCTAATCTAGAACCGGTTTCACGCATTCCCACTGGGAAAAAAATGCCAAAAGGCTGCAACTTGCCACCGACACCACAAAATAGCTGGGCCAGAAGTTGTAGCCACTTATATCAGGGTGCAAGTGATCAAGTGCTTCTGTCCACACTGATTTTTTTATGTCATGGAAACTGCACCAACTTTTCTTGTACCCTGTAAGTTACTGTACTCTTGGTGTAAAAGACTGTTTGAAAGCTTTTTTTTTAATGAGAATGCCCTTTCTGTCTGTTCTAGTTCAGTGTGTTTATCCATACTAAGGTGAGAGCTGATCAGTGGCATTGATTCGGCTTTATCAGTCCTTAAGGTTGTCTTTTAGAGTAATGAGCCCGCCTGCAGTTGTCGGGATAAGAGACCTTGGGGAAAGATCAATAAGAAACTTATGACTAATTGTTTTAACTCTCAAACTCCTGGACGAATTTGTCATAGACCTTTTTTTTTCCCTTGGAGTGACTGTAAAAATATCAAAAGCTGCCCTGTTTGTGGATTATAAGCACAAATCCCCATTGCTTCCACTGAGTGTCTTTCCTAATGACTTGTAATAATCTTCCACGGGGAATGCTCTTTCTAAGGGGACATCTCAACAGTCTTAGAAAGTCCACAGCCTTTTCTATCAGCCTGTCATATAAACCAGTAGAGGGAGTCCAAGGCTTTAATCCCGTCTCTGTACTGTGGTGAGTCAGAAGCTTATTTGAGGGTTCCAGTTTAAGGCTGAGATTTGTGAAAACGTACATGTTAAACTCAGCACTAAAATATCAATTTTATGCTGTGTTAGTGAGTCAAACAGTATTTGTTTATTCAAAATGCATGAATGATTGTAAGAGAGATGATTTTTTTCCCCTTCTTGAAACATCACAAGGAGGGCTTTGTAAGCATGGTGAGAAATATGGAACTTGTTTACCTTGGACCCAATGCCCTCTCTTTCCTGTAGTGCACTGAAGCCACTCTGTTGCGTGCAAGTTGACTAATGCTACACAGATCAAGTTATTTTTGATAACAGCCAGCCATTTAAAATTTAGAGAATAAGAGGTTTTATCCATGAATTATTCATGGTTTCTGTAGGGCCCTGAAAAACTCAGAGCTGAGAGAGGCAGGTAGAAACACAACAAATTTCTCCTCTCAATGACTCTCTTCTTGTTCTTGTCTTGCTATAGAAGCATGATTATTTTTAATCTCTTATCTATCTGAATATGAAAAATAAACCCATGTGCAACATTTTGGACTCCAAAAAAAACCAAACAAGGGCTTTAATGTGCTTCTGGGAGTTGGGGCTCTTTGCAGATTTTTCGTCAACATGAACTTCACTCCTTCATGGGCATTGCACAGGGGAATTATACTGAATCAGAAAAAAGCATTTTCTAAATTGTTGCAAGCAAGTTGGAGGCACACTATAATCTAAAGTGTTGTTTGTTGCTGCTTCAACGTTTCCTTAACTGGACAAGGTAGAATGAGCCTTTCCAAGACCATTAAAGTGCCCCAAAGTAGAAATAGCAGGAAAATGGAGTCCACATGCTCTTGGTTATATCTACCTAGACATGCTCTCTCTTGCATCACATCCATCAAATGTTTACATCAAGCTCTTTAACCATTCTGGTGCTTGCTTAAAGGTACATGGAAAAGGAAGAGTGAAACACTGTGTGACTTGGAGGGGAAAAAAGAAACGGTATAAGGTGATAGGTATGGAGATAGATGATAAATTTAGAGACAAGGGAACAAGAGAGAAAGGAGATGGGTGGATATAAAGAGAGAGAGGAATTTCACTTACTACATACTGTATCTCTCGTTCTCTCTCTCCCTTCATCTGGAGAGGCAGAGGGAGCAAAAGATAGTGTTTGCCTTTGCAGGTTGTAATGAAGCTGTGGAAGGATAGATGACTCACTTTAACACAGGCAGAAGAGAAATACACAATCCAACATCACTCAGCTGACCTGAGAGTGTTTGTGTGTGGGTGCATTTAATATGAGATCCTGTGTATTTGTGGTGGTGATGGTAGGAGTGTGGCCAGATTGTGTGCGTGTGTGTGACAATAGAGACTAATGCTGATTGCATGGGAGACTGAATGGAGTGATAAAGGTGTCATTAGATAGACAGACAAAGATAGAGAGTGGATGTGTTCCACGGTTGGAGTGTGCACATAGCCCTTGTGTGTGTGAGTTGTTTTTTTTTTTTTTTTACCATGCAGTATAACTCTGTGTGCCGATACAACACGGGCATTTTTCTGCGTGTAAGTTCAGTGTTTTTTGCAAGTGCCAGCATAAGCATGCACCTGCAAGTGTGTTTCTGTATGAACGCGCTTGTGTGTCTGTACGAGCGACTGCATCATAGAGAGACAGATAGAGGCGTCACCACGCAGTTAGAGGGCTTGGCGCCACGTCAGCACTTCTGCAGTTCAGCCAAGGACTCGTGCACACTTTGTCCATCCGTCTCCACAATTCTGATGGAGGGAAAGGGAGAGGGGGAGAGAGAGGAAGAGGGAAAAGATGAATGCACTGTCTAATAGATGGCTGGAATCGGGAAGAGAATATGAAATGGGTGGATGAAGGAATGACTGATTCCAAACTTTGTTTGCTCAAATACCTTGCAATAGATCCGCTTGTACCACTGCCAAACAAGCCGCGCCCTTTTCTGACCCAATCATAGTCCAGCTTAATTTTTTTAGCCATTGAAGGATGCTGAGTTACTGAGTACTTAGTTCACCTTTTCCTGTAGAAAAATGAACCCTTCTTGCTGACAGAGTCTTTGCTTTTTGGGGTTTTCTATAGTTTCATAACCTTGCTATGATAGTCAGAACCACAGAGTAAGAGCTCTTGTTCTTTAAAGAAGCCTTCTTCATAGAGTCACAACACACTAACAGTTGTTTCGTCTTTAGATAGCTACTGTATTTTATTCTTAGTACATACTAGCTTATGTTACTATTACTGCAGAAACATGAAATCTCCTACCTGAGAACTGTGACCCTGACTCTTTGGATGTTTATTCAGTTCACTTCAATTTTATTTAAATAGCGGCAAATCACAACAAGGGGCTTTATATTGTAAGATAAAGACCCTGCAATAATACATTTGTGTGAGTTATTGGTAGTGGATGGGATGCAATCCTGATCAGTCTTAGGTGTAACAGGGATTTAAACTGTGTGAAATATCATAACTAATCATAACTGCAAATCCCTCTGAAACGCGGGACAGTAACCTATGCCGTAACCTGATGTGTGCCTTCCTGGATGTAGGCCATATTGTGTAGTTACTCAACCTAGCTTTTTTGCATCTTTACTTTTTTACATCATTATTTAATATTCATTATATTGATGTCCACGATGGATTTTCTATTATTCAACTGTCCTTTGTTACTTATCCCCCCCTCCTTGCTAAAGATGTCCTTTTCCTGTGCGCTTATTCCCACAGAGACAAGAGAAATATAGCAGAGCAATCAACAATATTTGAGGAGCAGATACATGAACATGGATTACATTTTTATTCCACAAAAAGCACACAAAAATGACAGTAAAGTGTCCAGGCCACAACCAGCTACCATGCAGCGACTGCACAGACAGCATGTGAGTACAAAGCTCGCAGTGAAGTACCCAGAGTGATGTTAAAGCTGAGTGTCTGCCAAGCCCAACCGAGCAGCCAAAGCTTGATTTTCAGCAGGTAACAAAAGCAGAGATGGGCAGTCAGCTAGTAGCGGTTTCTACAGTTAAGTGGTCTTTTGGCTTTCTATTAATGCTGAAGCTAAAATAAGAGTTTTGTGTTGATAGGAAATTGTATCAGTGTGCAGTACTGTAGCCTGAGGTTTATGTTGTTATCTGGTAATTAAGTAACAGTGCATCTTAGACCTTAGTGCAGAGTAATGCAAAGGTAATGTGAGGAATTATTTTCTACAGGGAGCAAATAAGTAAAATAACGCATTATGTTTAAAAAAAAAACGTTACAAGCAATGTGTAATGCATTACTTTTCTCAAAATATATTTAATTTTTACCTTTTACCATAATCAGCAGTGCATTTTGATGTTTTGATGAGTACCTGTGTATTTTTGTCTGCAAACACATGCTTCATGTTGACATAGTTGTCACTTTTACTCTGAATCAAGGCCTGTCAGATGCCACGTTCATTCAGCCTTCTGTGTTATGGAAAAAGATTTCAAAATATTGAATCTAAACTCAAAGATAATTATATCATGTGGAAGGTTACCGTCAGAGCAGTTTTCTCCTGTTGTGATATGCATCAAAAACACAAGCAGCAGGAAGAGTTTAATGCCGCCTAACACGGTTTGACTTGCCTATTAAAGGGCACAAGTGGGAGTTAGATTGCGAGAAAAAGCTGAGAGGCACAAGACAGTTTGTTTTCATAAGCATCCATTTTATCTGTGCGTGTGAATGTGAAGCAGACCATGTTTAACAGTTGGCCCGGGGAAATGTCATTCACCACTTGCTACATGAGGTGATGTAAAAGGGAAGTTATTTTAGATGGGACTGATGGAACAGCATTTTATCTGTTTTCTTTGTAGCCTCAGTGTTTGCCCTACTGTGAAACAGGTAATTTTGTTGTTCTTGCCTTAAAAAATATCTTTAGATCAGAACTCATTGGAAGGGCATTAAAGCCTGTTGGGAGCAGCTGGGAGCAATCTTTGGTGAGTTGCAGTTATCAGCAAATTATTCATAGCCTATAATTCATTTACAGAAACACAATATCAAATGTTGGCACCAAAAAAACTGGCTTTTCTTGAATAGGTGCTACTTTTGAATGCCAGAAAAGGTTGGGGACAGACGCATGTTTACAATGGTGTTGCATCACATCTTTTAACAAAATTCTGTCAGCTTTTAAGAACTGAGGAGACCAATTGCTGTAGGTTTGAAATCAAAGTTTTTTTCTCCTGCTGGATTTATCTCTACTCCATATCAAAGTTTAGCTGCTCGATAGTTCAGTCTTGACATATTTTTCATTCAGTAGTGTCTCAAATGTTTTCAGTAGGTGACAGGTCTGTTGTCATCTATTGTATTAATTTGAATTGGTGGAAGTGGCATCAACCCATGTTGAAACAGTCGTCAGAAATGTTACTGAGAGCTTTTTAGTGTCTCCTGCCACAGAATCGTGCCTGTTTTTATTGCAGTGCCACTCGAGGGCCCAAAGGTGCCCAGTGAGTGCACTGAATTTTTTTTACAGTCGGGGACAGATTGCAAGTTGTTACAGAGACCCCTTTAGACCACTAGGTGATTGGTGGAAGGCAGACTGTCTCCAAACAGGTGTGACTGATTCTGGCTGACTGCAGTCACATTCAGATTGATTGGGAAAGGTTTGCAAATAACTGCTGTCTACTTTTTAAACGCAGGCAGAACGTCAACATGTTGCAATCAATCTGAGTCAGTCTGCAACGATGAACGCAGCTCATCTACGATGCATCTCTTTGGAATAGGGGACTCAACTCAGCTGCTTTCCAACTGGCACTTTTCTGACTATATTGGTTATGTCAGTGTTTCCCAACCTTTTGGAGCCACAGCACATATTTCACATTTGAAAAATCGCACCACCAAACAGAAATGTCACAAAAAGCATATTGATAATTTGCTTTTTGTGATGCATCAGGCATAGCAGAATTGGCGCAGTTTGTCCCCAGTATACCTTTTTTGCATTTTTCCGATCACTACTCATGCTAGGGGCTTCATCCGCGTTGGCATTTTCTTCAGGACCCAGATCAGATTGACAACTTTTTCTTTTCAACAATTTATCTATTGCTATTACGCGCTGCGCCGTCTCACAGCTTGACTATTATGTAATTTTTTCTTCATCTTCTTTTGTTTTACTGACAGTTGGCAACCCATTTAATTAGAGAAGGTAGCTGCACTGCCCTCTAATGGAAGAGAATGTAATTGAGAGTACTAATCAGGTGGAACCAGATAATCTTCCGCGGCACACCTGATCATTTCTCGCGGCACATAGTGGTTGGGAAACACTGGGTTATATATTAATACAAAAGCAAGGATACCGCGTGCCTATGTCATGTTGCAACTGCAAATTTCTCTTTTAGATTTATATGTTTTGGCCAGATCCTGAATGTATGTTAGTAGTTAATGCAAATTTCTGTGTATGTAGATTGCAACAGTGATTCATCACAAACAGTTTGCATGCAATTATCAGCTTGATGCCACTCATTCACAACTCATAGCAGACTGACTCCATCTTATTGCTGTTTTGTAGCCCATCTTGATGCAACAAAGTTGCCTTGACTCACAGTCCCTGTGTTCACAATTCACAAGATCACAATTTCATTTCTCACAGTGACAGTAACTTTGGTCATGCCGTGGTCTCTAACCACTGTTTTCCCCAGCACTGTGCATAGTAGGTGATGGAATTCACGTCTTCTTTTGAAGTTTGCTTAGTTGTGTTACTGAACTGTTGCCAGTTAACCTAATTAGCTGTAAGGTGTTCCAGGGTTTCACACAGCATCCCAAGCTTTATCAAAAAGTTTTCTAATAAGGAAAATGCCATTTGTATATCAGTAGGATAAGAGAGCTCCAACACTCCAGCCAGCTTGTATGTGCAGTCTTTGTTTCACATGGCCGTTAAAATATCCCTCCAGTTGGTCTGATTTTTTTGTCACCCCTCTTGTTGCGTGTCAGCAGTAGCTGTTTTATGACTGGAAATGAATAATATTCATCTCACACATGCTACCCAGAAATATGTCAGCATGATGATTTGTTGGAGGTGACACTCTCTGCACTCATTAATTCTTACTCATGAATTTTCAATACAGCATGACATTATGGTATCATAATAAAGTAGGCACAAAAGTCTAAACAGCAAGCAACAGATTTGATTAATTTATGTCATTTTTTTCGATTTTACTTTTAACTGTAGAAGTTTTTAAAACATGCACATCACAAAAGTGTGTTTTTTTTAATCTGTCGCTGTGATCAACACTCTTTTCTGGAAAAATATTCACCAAATTAGATTTAGTATCCATGAATAAAAATACAGTAAGTAAGTATTCTGCAGGTAGACGCAAGCAAATGAATCGTTTTTAATGCAGCTAGACAGCTGGAAAAAAAAGTTTGAGGTGATGAAAACAGATTTGAATTCAAAATGTCAAGATACCCATTTGAGGTTTCAAGAATTTTCATTCAGGGTGGAAAACCAGCTTAAGTCTGTGTGCATATACTCCAGCTCACAGAGACATTTGAGGAATGTATGCACGAATATATTTAACGTGATTTGATAAATGCATGGAAAACTGTGTTAATTTTAGATGCCCCTTTTTAATAGTGTATGAACTTAATTTATATTAAAATGTAAGTTCAGCTTTGAGCTAGTTTAACATTTGCTTCAGAGCTTCTTAGAAACTATCAGGGAACAAACAACACTCCAACGAATTTGTCAACTTGAGATAATTGTCAATGGAAAAGTCATTAGCAACACCAAATTCCACACAACATATTAATTTGTTTGTTTAGGAAAGCAGTAGGAAAACTCCAAATAGCTTCAGCTTAAATAATTTCCCCGAATCTTCATGTTTAAATGTGCTCAGTGTAAAAAATGAGATGTTCATGCTAAATTGAGCCTCTGTAAAGGTATAGCAGTATAACATAGCACCCTTTAGCTCCAGAGCTCTCTCTGATCTCCTGTTACTTCTAAACAGGGCAGTAATACAACTGTTTTCTTACCTTAGAGCGTGCACAAGGGTAAACGGTTGAAATGGGAAAGATGGAGATTTGAAGGGTTACAAGAAGAGAGGCGAGGTGTCCTTTAGTCACGGGGTTATGAAGCATTTTATCACAGCTTTTTTCTGACTCTGCAGCTCCTCTGACATTATCAACTTCGCACTTTGTGACAGCAAAACTCTGTGAAAAAACAGCAACACTGCAGTCTTCAAACAAATGCCTCAAACATTAATACATCCCCAAGCATTTTGTAGCCAAATTATCTTTTTATGCAAATCTGGGATCAATTCTCTTTTGATGAGGGGAAAAGCACCGGTTCAGTCTGGCGGTCTGCTGTTGTTTACATTGTGTTCTAGTTTTTAACAGCTTCATAATCAAAGGCTTTTCTCTTCCTGCACCGTGTTGAACTCTGAGCTGTGATAGAGGAATAAATTGAAGTGCTGAGATTTCAGCATACAATTTTGTTTTATCTCCTGCTCATTATCTTACACACAGATCTACACATGCAGACACAGAGTATGGATGCAGAAGGACATAAAGAGCACAACACAAATGCTGTCTAGAAACACAGTTTTAAACATGTGCATCCTTTCCTTAAGACACTCTAAAGCATTTTGTTCAAGCAGTTCTGATGCAATTTTCCCCAATGTGATGATTTCTCCACACTCAGCTCTTCTGTTATTACACACTTTTAACTACAGACTCCAATTAATTAATCTAGATCTTCAGTTGTTGTCTGCCCTCTTGCCGGCTGGTGATAAATCACATAACCATCCAGTATTCTCCTCTGATGCAGTAAAGGAGGTGGATATTTTGTGACTCTTTCATTATCCATACAGTGAGTAAGCGGTCATGGAGTTAATAAATGGGTTTAGGGCAGCTTTATCTTCCAATAAAGAAGAGCGTAGTGGGTTGTTACTGTGGCTCTAACTGCATTTATTCATTATAGTAACAAACTCTACCTCAAAAAAAATGTCTGCCTACTAAAATTTAATGATTAGTTAATCCCCAGATTGTGTGGTTGTTTAATTTACCCTTAAATTTCTCAAATAACTGTACCAAATGTTTATTTAGTTGTTTTTCTTTTTTGCTGAATTGTTTGTATTTAGATTAGATGAAACTTTATTAATCCTGCAGGGTTCCTGCAGGATTAATAAAGTATGGGGATACTTAATAAAGTATGGGGATTTAGAGGAGAGTAAAAAGGGACATCTGTGACTGATCATCATTGAACAGAAGTCTGAAAATGACATGAAGATGAAGATGTTTCATCTGAGGACCACGTCTAGGGAGGCATCCACACTAGGACTTCAATATTTGGACTTTCTATCTGCTGTTTTAGAACTGAAGAAGTTTTTTGGATGAAATATCTTTATGAAACAAAAAGAAGTGCACTCAAGAAGTGCATAACACACGCTATCAGCTCCCCAACCAATCGGGGCAGATGGCCACCCCCGCCTGAGCCTGGTTCTGCGGCAGGTTTCTTCCTGTTAAAAGGGAGTTTTTCCTTTCCACTGTCACCAAAATGAGCTACATAAACAAAAGTCAACTGTATTAAAACTGAACATTGTCCAAACAGCTCCAATAAACACAAACTCTATTTATGTGTTGTGTTAATAGGGAAAATTCTCATTGCAATAAAAATAATTTAAACAGTCAAGCAATTATCAGACCAGACTTAAACTGGTTCAAAGTTATTATTAGCAATTTTTTCAATAGAATCATTCTAATAAAAAGGCAAAATAGTTCAAATCTTTTCACTGTTGCATATTTTATTTTAATTAATTGTATGTTTTTAAACTTGTTTACAGTTTTACTAAACCGATTCATATTCCACAAATTCAAATCAGCAAATGTCTGGCAACCACATTAAGCTAGTAGCCATATACTACTAACAAGTGAGACAGTGCAAAAAAAGTCAATGTGTACACACATCATATTATATGATATAATACTAATTGTCTACACTATTAACAGCGTGCCATGTAGTTCCATACTTCTCCATATCAGGAACAACAAATGCATCCAGTTTAAGCATGTGATGATTCTGCTGTGTTTGTGTTAATGAAGGCAGAAGATGGTGTTTATTTGGAGCTGCTTAATTAGCAGCAACCGTAATGAAGCCACATGGGACACAGTGTTGGTATCTGGACAGCCAGGATATGATGATTATTTAGACTGGATTTGTCCAAGAAGCCGTTCTTTTGAGTCTCCATACAAGCAAATACACAATACAGAGAAGCACACGGCCTCACACACACACACACAGATACACAAGCTTTCTTCTGCTGCCAGAAAAGGTGCGTGCATGAAATCTTCTATGTGTGTTTTATGTGCGTGTTTGTTTATCCCTTTATATTCAAATGTGTGTCTGTATTGTGTATGTATTTATCTGCACTGTATGTGTGTGTGCACGTGTGCGTGCATGTGTGTTTCAGCTATTTGAAGAAGAGCTACCAGGGACATTGCAGGGATTAGCCTGATTAAGACGGGTTAGTTGATTGTAGTGACAGTATAGCTAACTGTTTTATATCTGCAGGAATTTAATTTCTTTCTGACTTTCATTAGCTTGTGTGGCATTAAATATAACCCAGTTACAAAAGGAAATATAAACCGAATAAAGTAATTATGGTAATATACATTAGATTTTTTTTTTAAATAATAGCCATTGAAAAATTTATGTAAGACCTCAGTCATTTAAATTTGTCCTGGGAGGTGCAGGAAATTAATATGTAAATGGAAGAATCACACTTTATGTCAATGTGGGTGTTCAGAATAATGAGGACTCAAACTGGCATAGGTGCATGTATTATTGCAGAAGAAAAGGAAAGGAGACGAGCAACAGTGAAAATGCAGCTGTATGTTTGCAAGCCCTGTTTTATAGAGAGAAAACATGGAGATTTTCAGTGTGCATTCATGGCTTTCTTTTCTTCTTTGTGTGCTTTTGTGTCTGTAAGCCCAAATAGTTTTGTATATGCGTGCGTTGTCCCAGGGACAATGCTAGTTGTTTGTGTTTTAACGATGCTGGGCAGTAGTTGAGCAGAAACAGCAATAAGACTGACAAAAGTCATGTATTCCTCATCACTCCAGTCATTTCCTCTTTTACTCAGTTCTCTTCCCGTCTCCTCTTCATCCTCCCACTGTCCCCTTCCATTATTGCTTCTCATTTCTCTTATCTCTAACACCTCCCTTCTAAGCCTCACCGATAGAAGCGACAACAATGCTACATGCCCAGTTGTTAAAGGTCTACATCGATGCCTTATTTATAGGTTTGAAAGCATTTTCTTACCTTTTCATTTGTCTCTGTGATTTTTTTTAACCTCTAAGTCATTTACGTTGCAACCACTAATATGTAAGTATATATTAAACCGACAGTTATCCTCTTTAAGGCTCCACTTTCTTTTTCATGTCTGTTTCATTATAGTCTTAAACTACCTGCAGGATAAAACTGCATCGCATTCAAGCTCTATATTGAAAATAATAGCTTGAGTAACATGTTTTAAAGTTCCCTTCAAAGTGTTCAGGTGAACAACGGGGACTCATGAAAACAGCACCCCATCGCTATACATCTCTGTCTGCATAGGGATGATGATTCTCTGCCAGAGTTTATGAGGACTATTTCTTAAAGTGATTTACAGCCCTCTAAAGCACTGCTGTAAAAATCCACAAATCATCAGGGTTTGATTTTATTACAGTCAACGCAGTGCAAACAAAAGTTCACTTCATCACCTGAGGGTGGAGGTATTGAGCTCTACAATGCCTTCTCTCCATCTGTTTCTGCAACCTGAAGAAACTGCGCTACAAGGTTAACATCTGTAGGAGTCAGGAAGAGAGGGAAGGCGGCAGAGGAAAAGTGCAATGAGGAAAAGAGGATGGAGGATAAAAAAATTGGGGAGAATATCAGAAAAGAGCAGAGAAATAGAAAAGAAGGCGAAGATACAATGATATCGGTAGAAAATATCAGGAAAAAAAGCTGAGTAAATGATAATTATATAGAAGAAATAAAATACATAAAAAGTATACATATGCGTTTAAAAAATATGCTGACAATGAAATGGTTGGAAAGAGCTAGAGAGTGAAAAAAGGAAGGACCAGGAAGACTGATGATGGGGATAGAAAAGAGAGCCACAGAAATAAGAGATCAATACTTTACTGCTGGGTGCTGAAACGGTGGTGGCAACTGTCTCCCTGAGTTTCCTTCTTTGCTAGACACACACACTCACACATACATTCACAGACACACACACACTGAGTTGTGTATCCATGAATTGAGAGTACCTTCCACTGGCTGACATCAGTTTCCTGGGGATTTATCCTCACCTTTACCATAACATCTTCTAATTGTAACCTTAACCTAACCTTGTAACACGTGTCTAATGATTTGCTTTCTCTCCCTGTAAGGAAGCCATCATCCCATAATGCGATTGTGTCCCCACAATATGAGTAATACCTGGACCACACACACAGATGCAGACTCAGACTCAGCTCCCACAACCCATTCCCAATAGACGTATGCTGAAGCCAACATACGCAGGCACACAGAAGCTAACTTCAAGCCTGAGTGGCAGAGTGTCTCTAACAGTTAGAATGATAGAAATGCAGGGCGTCTCCTGAATTTTAAGGAATATCTGTTAAGAGTGCTGTTTTAACTGTAGTGAACGAGCATGAAACAGTGTCCTTTACATGCAGCATATGCCAGGACTGGTCAAACGTTATTATATTATACATATATAATATACATTATACATATATTTCTTGAAAAGTGAGCAAAGTCCATGTGGTGAGGTGAAATGAGATGGGAATTTTTTTTCATAAGATAGGCCTTAAAGGAGTAAGTATACATATATATGTAAGTATACATATTCCCTCTGAATGTTCTGATTGAGAATTCAATCCTCATCCTCATCACTTCTCTCCTCTGTCAGTCTCTTTACCAGGAAATATGCTGGTGGTAATGCCCTGGGCAAGAAATGTTTGCAATATTCTTCAAAAAGCACTTTTCTATATGTATTATCCATTTATAAGTGTTTGGGGAGAAACAGTCCAGTCTGAAACTCATAATACAATTTGTGTTGCCAAAGCTGCAAGGTCTCTACATACGATACTGTACTGTATGTCACATTTTCCTCACTGAATTCCTCCTGCATGGGTAGAGTGTCAGTGTAGAGCTTTGTGGCAGCTTATCACAGCAATCTCCACTTACCACCCACCCTTGCAGATTTTTCTTGACGTGACATTGTTGAAGCGTTTCTCCACTTCTTTAGTTTTTGTTCCTACACACAACAATATACTGTTCTTGGATTTATCAGAGGGTCAGACTCCTGTGTACATATTTGAACCATGTCTGCTTTTTTTGACACTCGAGTACCAAAGATAACTGTTCTTAATAAGTGATGCGGTACCATCTTGCAGTTCTGTCCAAAGAGGAATGTCGATGTGTTGATCCACATCTGCTGTCATTGTAGGGACTAATACACTGATCCAATTTTAAAGGTCCTGGTAGGCCCTCTGTGCTGCTGACTCCTAGCTCATCAGCAATTAGGCGAGAGAGTGTTTAAGCTGAGGGAGAGTAGAGCTACTGTGCCAAAGTTGCCAATCTCTTGACAGCGTCTGAACTATGTGTTTGTGGCCTCCTAGTTTTTAGGTAGAAGCATTTATTGCATTAACCTTTTGACTCACTCTTCTGTTTGTGACCAACTTTTTCTTTGAAGTTATAACATTGGCTTTTCTGTGTCTTTAAGCTTTTTGATAAAAAGAAAAAAAAACTTCATTCCCAATTTTGCCTCCCAGTCTACTTTTTCACACAGACACTTTTATTGTTACCTCCTCACATCCTCTGAACTTACTTGGGAATGTAACACTAATCCTATCAAAAAGTCAATCCTACCAGTTAATTGTGTCCCTTCAGTGTGGCTTTGGCGGCGTTATTGATCTTAGACCAGTTTGGAGTTAATCAGAGCCCATTATAGTATCTTAGTTCATCCAATTATTATTTCTTACGAAAAAATGTTTGCTATGAAGAGGGGTTAAAAGAGAAATTAAAATTAATTCTTCACCGTTTATAAGCACACGCTATTCTTGCTATTCCAGTGTGTGGAAAAAAAGCTCTTTAGCAAGAATTCCACAAATATTTTATATCATTAGTTTGTGGAATAACACAAGGCTGCAGTTGTTTTTCCAAGTTAGAGATGTATGGAGATGTCCACATCCTTTTCAAGTAAAAGGTGCTTAAAGCCAAGACGACACAAGAATCAAAACAACCGTATCACTGCACACTGAGAACTGAGTACCGTATTTTTCAGACCATTGTGCGCACTGAATTATTAGACGCACTGTCGATTAACTGGTCTGTTTTCATTAGGGCTGGGTATCGTCACTGATTTCTAGAATCGATTCAATTCCGATTCACAAGGTCCCGAATCGATTCGATCCACGATTCGATTTAATTCGATTCGATTCGATTTGAATCTGGGAAATTTTGACAGTCAGAAATATTTTAATTCAGATCAGTACATTTACATATTTTTGTATCTATTAAAAGGAAGCTGACACACGCAAGACTTTATCAAAGGTGTGAGCGTCACAGCAGAGGCCTTTGTGTCAAAGTAGCTGAAGATAAAACACAGAAAAACATGAAGGTGATTTTTCCTGGCCTGGGATTTTATAAAAATAATCTGCAGTACATCAAAAACGAAAGAAAACCATTAATCAACACATGAACATTACCTCTGAAGTTACAGCGGTTTTATTAGAGACACGGCTAAGCGTTTTGCATTTTACTTACTTTTAACACCCAAAGAGCCACTTGGACCGGGTTTCCACGCAAAAGAAAACACTGGGAGCCGCAAATACTTTTTGACATCTAAAATGAAGAAAACACTGTATATATTGTTTTTTTTTTATCTTTATGCTTTGTGTGAACAACTAAAGTAAGTAAGTAAAGTTTATTTATTAAGCGCTTTTCACAGACAGGCAGTCACAAAGCGCAGTATACAAAGATTAAAATAAACAATACAATCAATAGACATTATACACAATGTAAAAGATTTCACTGTGTGTTATACTTGTATAACTATGCATGTGACAAATAATAAAGAACCTAGAACCTAGAACCTAGATGTAAATAATGTAAAGAATATAAAATACGTAGATCAACAAAAGGTTTGTTTGAACAGAAAAGTTTTTAACTGCTTTTTAAAAGAATCCACAGAGCAACTAAGGTGTGTTGCTTGTGAAATCCATGAAGTGCTACAGAGAAAATTGCATTTTATTTATGTAATTAACACATTTTGAACTCTTAAAGAAATATAACAAAAGGAAAGACACCCAGCTGAACTAAAATGATCCATGTAGCAAACAAAAACTGTTGTGAGCCGCCACCCTTATATCGCCTTTGGGCTTTTGGAGCCTTGACCTGACTTTTAAAAAATAATTGGAAAAAAAACCACTATGCTGCTAAAAAAAAATATAGATATTTTGCAAAATTCTGCCTAAATATGTATTTTACCTAGTTAATGTGTGTGGCGGGGCGTGGTCTGCAGCGCTGCTGCATAATCACGCCTCGCCGCCTTAAAGTCTGTGCTCTCTCTACTGTTGTGTTGTCGGGCTGTGAGCTGAAAAGCTCAACAACTTTTAACTAACTAACAATTAGCTAACTGCAGCCATAACACTTGACAGGATTGAATAGTATCTCACTGCTGTATTTAGAGCTCATGTTATTTACTCATAATCACTACAGAAAACTGTGGCATCATGAGGTTTTTGTAGCTAAGCTAGCAAGCATTTTAATCGATAAGTGATTTGATTTGAGGAGTTTGGGTTGCTAAATGTCAGAGAAAATGTTTCTGAGTGCTTGAAGAGCCTAACAGAGTGTACATTTATTACCAGTGCTGATATATGATAAAAACTATATTTCACGTTTTAAGTAAAAAAAAAAGGACAAAATACTAGTTGGAGATGTTGCCAGTTAATTTGTATTAGAGCACTGTACTACTACCACTACTACTGCTTCTGCTACTACCCCTGCAGTGTTATATATGTGTGACAATGGCTTCTACTTTCCTGTGTCATGTAAATCATAACAGTGGGACTGCTTTAACAACATTAGGATCCCAAAACTGAAGATAAACACATTTCAGCTGTGACTGTATTGCTGTGATTGATTGTATTACTTATTATACCTGTGATTTCCCCACCGTGTTGTGTCAGAATGTTTGCTGTGAAAAACAACTTTGTGATTCTCTTTTTGGGGCTTTTATGTTTGCTGTTGCTTTACTACTGGCCTTCATTGAAAATGTCATTGCTTCATCTGACTTTACAAACCGTGTAGTCTTTCTTCTACTTACTATAAGATACACAAGAACATGAGTGGTCAAACCACTCTATTGATTTGCTGGCAAGGGGGGCCTTGACAGTTCTTGCAGACTAGTTGATCATGGTCTCAACCAAACTGCCCCAAACTCATGCAACACAACATGAAATGTGTAAGACAGGAAGTTATGTTCAGACCCTCAGAGATAGCCCTCTCTGAATCACGTATCTTGCAAACTTCAAAATTGTATTGCCTCTGAATTGGAGAAGGAGCCAGTGTTAATGGTTACAGCTGTTACAGGATTCATAACACAAAGTCTGGGAAGCACAAAACCAGTCTGTTTTGTTATAGGCTTGTACTGCTCCCCTTTGCATCCAAACCTTGATGGGCAAGGAGATATACAGCTGGTTGCTGCATACTGAAAATCAGTGATATAAAAGATTTTACCGAAGAAAAACATACAAGAAAGACACTAAGTGGTGCAAACAAGGCTTAAATGAATGCAGGATACAGTTTTATTTGTTCCCTTGATAGTTTCAAGTTAGAGTACATCACCATTTTGAGCGTTTGTCAGTTTAATCATAACAGTGAAGGAATGTAATCTGTCAAAGACAGTGTAAAAAATGTAAAAAAAAAAAAAAAAAAATATTCCCATATCTGCAATATTATCTCTCACAGCTGTCATGATAAACTTTAATAAGACGTACATCACCGCCTCCGGGCCAGTGCAAAAATGTTATGTTACATATCGCACTTGTAGTTTCTTGGGCTTGCTGAATGGTAAACCTTCACCGCTGTCTTCTTTTTAATACAGCCTTGTGTAATATCTGGTGTATCTCAGCTTATGTGAGCATCTAGGCTGAGAGCATCTGTGCATGGTTTTATATGAACCGGCATTGTTTTGGTGTTTTTGGTCAGGCAAAACAGGAAAATGAGCTGAAAAAGTAGCTTAAGGCAAAATGGGATGTTGATTCGGGGAGCCATCTGATTCAATGTTCATGTAAAAAATATTGCTTAATGTAGCTTTAATGATCTTGGCTGCAACAATAGTAGACTCCATTTTTCACTTATTTCCTGAACTGAACAAGCTGTTGAGCTCCTGCATTAATTTTCAGTATGTATTTGTTCCTCATCTCCCCACTGCACGTCTATTATTTTGCTCCCTTTTCTCTTTAAACATAACGACCCTTGAGAAAGGCTTGCTACCCTCCCCGAGACAACATTTTCTGCTGCAGCCTTATCAATTAAAAAAGACAAAATAACGTACACCACCCGCAGTTATTTGCTGTTTCGTAATTCCACGCCATTTATCAATACAAGCTTCTTGCGGGGTGCATTTACATAAACCTGTACAGCGCTGCTTTATCATTTAATTGGTCCCAAGTGAGAGAGACACCTTAACATGCAAATAATACCGAAACTGTGAATTAGAAGCAGGGAACACGGAGAAGCTATTGAATGCACAAGTGGCTGACAACTGTGGTACTCTTGCTTCAAGAGTTTTCAATTTTCTTCAAGTCAGCAGGAAGCCAGAAGTCTGCTATGTGAGAAAAGGTGTGTGTGTCTGTGTGTCCGTGTGTTTTTTTCCTCGTGGTGTTGATGATTCCTGCCAAATTCGTACAAATGTTTCATCAGCTGGAGACAGCTTGACAACAAAGAGCAGAAACAACAGTCACGATGAAAAGGAGCAACATGCTAAAGTTAAATAAATACTTGGCTTTACGTTTAATTTGCAGTTAATTTGCAACTAGCTAAAGCAGATAGCTCTTCTGATTGTTATATATATATATTTACAGTTACCTTCCCACCAGCCAGAGCTTCTGAATGTGATAGTGTGATGATGATACTAAAAAATAACCTCAAGTTTTCCAGAACTTGAACAGAAATAAGACACATATGCTGTCTAAAAACCTGTTGTTATATCACAGAAAGCAAACTTCACAACGTTTCATATGCAGCCTAAGGTCATGATCACCTTTTGCTACATGCTTTCACTGCAGTGCGCCTAATGACTGTATTTCCGCTCCGTGCAACCTGTGACTTGCTATCCCTGAAATGACAGTGACTGGTAGGGTCTAGGTTGGATGACTTTGTTGTTTACTCTCGAGGGAAAAGTCCATTTATCATACTGAGAGTCGAAGCTGTGAGTGGGAGTAGTTTGATGACACGAGCTGCTGCACCGTAGAGAACTGCTGCTGTATGTGTGCTGCTGACAGGATGTGCAAAATATGTCTAAAATTAACGATTTTGCTGAAATAAATTTGTGGATTTATTTTTTAAGTTGGCGGTATGTGTCACATGAATGCCAGGATGTAAGGTCTCCCAGCATGATGATCAATATTAAATGAATATTCCCTGTCCAGTTAGCTTGGTGTTTCTGGAAGTTGCTGGCTATTGCCAGGTGAAATCTGTCACCTTCAATTTGCATGAAAGTTGCACACTTTTCTGCGAACTCTTGCTAACTAGCAGTAGTGAACTTCAAAAAGTGCAATGGAGACTGTTAATGGTGGATGTTCACATTTGAAATAAAAGTTGTGCCACACCACTGCAACCAATACTTTTTTAAAAGGCACAACTGTTACTTATTTACTTCTTTGGTTGGCTTTCCTAATAGCACCCTCAAACCAAAGGTTCAGGGAAGACATGTTTTTCACTAGCGACCAGTGGTCGGAATTGCATCACTAGCTGGTCACTAGGTCTGCATGACTGAGGCTTGCTGAGCAACCTCCAGCAACCACTCGAAACCTTGCCAGGCTTTACGCATTTCTCCTAACAACCTGTGGTTACCAAGTGGTTTCAAGCCGGCCTCCAGTCCTGTGTGACTGTGTCCGGCTTTTCCTGTTGAAGTTTTATTCCTGCATTTTTTGTTTCTCAAGCATTTTTCAGACATTTAGCATAGAAAGCAAAATAAAAAGTGTCAGAGAGAGGAAACAACATTGTGCGACATTTTTCTTATTCTTCTTTGTCACATTTTGTTGCTCAGATTAGCTGTAGATATGTCAAATTGTATCCAGGAACATTTTGCGTTGTATCTCTTAATAATGCCCCTTGGAAATTGAAACTGAACGGGGAACACTGGTCTATTGATGCCTCGGTATTATTTAGCATATGTAGGATAAGGAAGGACTTTATTTATCCGAGAACTTTAGGGAAAGCCAGTTTCTGAGGTATAATGAAATACTTGTAGTTCAGGAATTAGTAATTATAGCTAATAGATTCTGCATTGGCTTTTTAGTCCTAACAAAACAAGTTAGAATACCTCAGCTGATGGCAGCTGCCTTGCAAACAGAGGCTAAACTAGGCAGCAACTTAGTTTTACAGAGTGAAAAACGCTGTGGGTTAAGAGCCTGTGAAGAGTGATTTACAATGGTAAGGGTTTAACAGTAACTCTGATTACATATGTGGACAAGGACGTGCTGACTAAGTTCTTTGGTGCTCTGGCTGATTGGTCCCTTTGGACAAACGGATTCACTGAGTGGCCTACAGCATGCAGCGGGCAGCATGCAGGAAGTCCTCATAAAGAGAGCGGGTGTTCAATCTTCAAGCTCCCCAGACAACTGCATCCTGACTTCTGCTGAGCCTCATCTATTTCTACAGGCGTTGCTTTCTCTTCCTGTCTCTTTTTGTTCTTGTTTGTTTTACTGTTTAGGCTCACTCTTCTCTCTTTTCCACCCTCTGTCTTTCTCCTCTTAAATTGTCTTTTTGTATTTCTTTCTGCCTCCATAACATTCTCTCTTCTTCTCTCTAACACTGTCTCGGACCTCACACTGTCTTATATCTTCTTTTCCTTATCTCCCTGCAGTCTCCGTCTGCACTGCTGTCCCTTCTCTTTTCCTCACTGCTCTCTTTCTTTTCCCTAAAGCAACTCTCACAAAATTGTCTTCTGTGTGAAATGAGACAGCAGAGATTGACTAGCTGTATTAGAGTGAGAGAGAGACCCTGGAACGAGGTTGTAAAAATTAGTCCTCCATGGGGAAATACCCACAGCTGTATTAAGATCTCCCTGTCTTTTAAACGGCTCCCATTCTCCAGCTAATTGTTTTGAAGCCAGGCCTGCAGATCCCCAGCGAGATCTGGCATTACTCATTGAATTAGCCTGGAGTTACAGAAATATCTCTTTTATCAATCTTGGAGAGAGAAATATGTCCCTCCTCCCCCCTTTTCTCCCTCAATCTGTTTGCAGCGCCTCTGAATTTCTCCCTTCTTTTCCTGTCTCATGAAAGCATTTCTGCTTAATTCATTTCACTGAGCAACGGGAAAAAAGGACAATGTGACAGTGATTGTGAGGATTCACATCATGTCACATTTCTTAATCCACTGAACATTATGCATTGCTCCTAATACTGCAGGATCAAAATATGCTTACTCAGAACATATTATATCAGGAGGTAAAGACCCTAAATGGCAGATACCTTCCCTCCTTTCAGACAGTTTGTTATCTGTACCTGACAATTTATTAACGGGGTTATAGCTTCCCACTGAGGCTGGGGTTTGAAGGAGACTTTGACTGAAGTTAAAGCCCAAGCACTGCAAGCAATATACTGAAATGTGTCATTTGTAGCTGCTAATCTGAGGCCTGTACGATGCACTGCAGGTGGCAGATTTGAAGGGCCACCAGCTGCTGTATTTTAACACAATACCAGGTACCACCACAGAAAACTTTAAATAGACAGACTTTTGTAACCATTTTTGCATACTGATTTGACTGTTTTGACGTCAGTCATAAAATGTCTCGCAAACTACACATGTGATTTGTCCTTTTTCCAATGTTCAAGGACATTTCCCTGCTTTTACTTAGTTAAAACCAGGCCTCCTTGCTAGAATAGGTTGCAGCCTTTCTTGTGACGTGTGACTCATTGGGGATAGATGCAACCAGCTGTGGCCGGTATCATCCTTTGGAGAAAGTAATTTTTGAAATCATATTTTTCAAACACTAAGCTTTTTTCCTTGAGGACAGCGCAGACTGGGGACAAAGCGGCCGTGCTAGCTTAGTTTGCAGCCATCAGTTAGCATGTGACCTAGCTCAAAGAGCTGTCTGTAGTGTGTAATATAGTTATAGTTTGCCAAATAAAAAGCTACTACATTGCTTTACAGACACAACAGATGTACTTACTTTATAAAAAAAAATGACAGGACACCTGCATGGATCCTTGTAATCACAGTCTGATGACAAAATTCACAGCAGTGGACCTGTCATACTTACAGACACATAAACTGTAACAGTCTTGTAAAAGTACATTTGAGATTAGAATAAGTGTTCGTACATGACACCAAAAGTTTTCTGTTTTTACAGGTTAACATTTACACAACAGTGGCTACATGTTTATGCTGACACAGCCTACATGGTAAATGGGCCTGATTGTCATATAGCGCTTTAAACAACATGCCACAGTCAGCCATTCACACCACCACTTTCTTCTATGCTTTTAAGTACTTTCTAACTAACATTCACACAACTTGGTGTTAGTATCTTGCCCAAGGATATTTGGCATGCAGACTGGGGGAGGCAGGGGTGGAACCACTACCTTCTGGTAGTGATCAGTAGATGACCTGCTCGAGATCCTGAGCTTCAGCCACCCAAAAAAAAGAACAACTGCTTCGCGCCAGCCAGGAGTCGAACCTAGAATCTTCTGATCCGTAGTCAGACGCTTTATCCATTGCGCCACTGGCCCCATGCCTCACATCTAAACAAACATTTGTCCAGCCAACCATTACAGAATTATTTTTGTTTAGACAGCTATGATTTGCCATTTGGGGGAATACTTACTTAATTACCCCTGTGAATTTATAAGTTGGCTCACTTCACTTTCGAGAAATGAGCAGTCCAGTCTAGTACAGGTCTGTCTCACGTTTGCCACTGGACAATAAATAATACAGAGAGGGCTTGGGGGAAAGTGCTGTGGTCAGATGAAACCAAAAACAAGCTCTTTTGCAACAACTCAACCTGACATGTTTAAAGGAATTGAAATGCTGATTATGACCCAAAGATCACCATCTCAGCACAGAGGTGGAAACATTATGCTTTGGGTTGCTCAATCCTGGAGGAAGCTGAACCTTCAAGTTTCCAAGCGGCAATGAAGAAACCTAAAAAATTTAAAGAGAGCATGTCATTCACTCAATGACATGCAGATCAGTTTATAACTTTTCTGTTCTTTTCCCCCCTGAATCTCTCTCCATTAAGAAGCTACTATTAAAAAGTTAATTTCTTTGAAAGTGAGCAAACTTATTAATCCAGCAGTGGATCAAACTATTATTTACCCAATTGTACATTCCCTCCTGTCATAGGTAAAGAGAGGGTTGGCATTATTGACCAATGCTTAGCTTCCTGTTCCTTAAGTGGCTGCATAACATCTTAGAGCCAGTTGTTGTATTTTAATAAAATATGAACAATTACTCTAACTGGTATTTACTAGTCAGGGCAGCAATGTTTAATAATCGATTCAACTTACTGTGCAAGCCCCAAAGGTTTGCTAATTAAGTGGTTGCCATTCATTTGCTGCTGTAGGTGCATGTTTATTTTATTCATTTAATTATTCAAACGTGTAATTTTGAGGAGTATCAAAAAATGGTTTGTGCTCCAGGACTGCGAATAATAACAGTTTGTGGTGCACCGCAAGGAAATAAACGACTGTAGTAACAAACATTTAAAATAGGAACATATATCACTGTATCTGAAGAAGTGGTAGCAACCAGCAGGCAGACTATTGGTTGAGCAAGTGTCCATGCTATGGTGCTACTGTTAGGCTACTGAATTGGCCAAAGTTCATCCTAACCCCACACTTTGGATTTCCTGCCTCATATATGTATATGATATAAGCTATGTAGTTTTCCTATAACCATAGTAACCAGCCATTAAAACCACGACTGTCCATGATTTTAGCTACTGTGGAGTTTTTATTTATTTTCCACATAACATCTATTACTTTGACTCTGATGTATTTTCTGTTCACTCTTTAGGTGAAGGATCTTTAAAAACTTACAGCCTTTCACCACTCTGTCTTACTCCAACCAGCCATTAACAGTTAATTAGCATGCACAACATGAGCACTAATCAAGATTTCATTATGTAGGTATATTACCAAAGGTATTTCTCAACTCCAACCTATTTACACATATGTTGTTTACACCAATACAATATGTGCTTCTAATTTAAAAAAGGCTTAACAGACACTCTCTTAATGGTAATGTATGAGATCACCCTGACACAGAGAACATGGATGTCTTGAAGGACGTTTAAGTACGGAGTTTAGTACCAATGCAACCATTTAATAACAATTTGCTCAAATAGGACTTTTCTCATCTATTTTGAAAACCATTAGCCCTGGGTTTTAATGCTGTGCATGTAAAACCAAAAACCTGAGGACGGAAGACTAGTCTCATTCAACCTCACTGTAAAATTAGAATTGGGGGCCTCGTTGAAGACCCTTGTGAAAACAACCACCAACAACCTTGAATACTGGTAGTGTATGGAGAAGTCAAACAAAGGTGAGTATTTACATCAGTAAGTGGCTCTGGTGCCAAGAAAACAGCAGAAATGAAGTAAATTGTTGCTTTCTGAACACAAGTCAATTTCAGCAACTTGCCAACAACCTTGACAAGTTGGTATATTTATATCGTAAGTCAAAGGCAGTGTTTACAATGTGACTCTAAGCCAAGGGGACTTTGGAGTAAAGTGTTGCCATCCGTTTATATGTAAGTCAAATTAAGCCAAGTTAGTTTGACTGATATGGATATTACTGGGCTGGATATTACCATAGAAGCAGGTTTTTCCATATTCATGCTGATTATTTTGGTCTCTTCACACAAAGCAAGATAAAATACTGCCTGCTGAACAGTTAGGAACCAATCATCAGCTTTGATGTGAAGCCTGGCAGACAGCGAGGGTGAGAGCAGCGAGAGAGGAGGAAGCACAGCGAGTTTAGGCAATAAAGAGTCGAGAGGAAAAAAGTGGTACACAGATGAAGGGAAATAGAAAGTCACAGAAACATGTGTGCATACTTGAGAGGGCCCCAGTCACAGAGTAAGACAGAGCATCCGTTTTGGTCAAGATGAGATGGTTGAATGTGTGTGGACGGCATCCAGGAAGTATCTGGAGTGAATTGGAAGAGCTTTCCATCCTTTGAGAGCGTCTCTTTTAATCATGGCCGTTGGGGCTGTGGGAACCGTCACCACCACAGAGAGGACACTGTTAATTAGACAGCATGTTACTGCACATCCCTGTAGAGTCAACACCCTACATGGCAAGATTATACTCGGTTTCTGTCTCACACACACAAACAAATCTAACAGTAGTGCTTGCGGTCTCCGACCTCTTTGTAGATGCATAAACATGCAAATGTACAAATTGGACAGAGCTGGTTTCATGCACGCACACAAAGAGGGGGTTGGCTCATTTTCTCAACTGGTTTCAATGCAACAAATGTTTCCTGTTCAAGAATTTTTGGGGGTATTTTCTATTGCCACATTGCATAATATTTCATTTTGGCAAAATAAACCAGCATTTGAGACAGCAGCTATGTGACCTTATTTTAATGTCTTTTCTTGCTGTTGAAAACACACCAGCCTCTACTACACCTGCTCACACAAATGTCTAATTAGTCAGTCACATACCAGCAGCTCACTGCACCAAGTCAAGAAATGTGCTAAAGATCAAGCCAATTGTTAGAATGGTAAAGAAAAGCAATTTACGTGACTTTGAGTGTGACATGGTTGATGGCTCCAGATAAGCGAGTCTATTTCAGAAACTGCTGATCTCCTGGGAGTTTGCAACACAGCCATCTCTAGGGTTTACAGGGAATGGAAATATTACACTAATGGCAGAGGTCAGAGGAGAATGACCAGACTGCTTTGAGCTGACAGGAAGGAAGCTGACAGTAACTAAAATAACCACTTGTTACAACCAAGGTATGAAGAATCGGATCTCTGAATGCAAAAAACGTGGAACATTGTCCCAGATCATCAGCAGAAGACCACTCCTACAGTGAGATCCCTGCACTCAAATGTCCTCCGAAGTCACCAGATCTCAATCCAATAGAGCACCTTTGACACATAGTGGTATTATTTTAAAAAATCAAATCAAATCAAATTCCTAAATGCTTCTACTTGATTGGAAGCTGTAGGGAATAAACTCATATTCAGCCTTATCTAGCTAGTATTTCACTTTATTACATTGGTAATAAAGTGAAATACTGAGGTTGGAACTCTACTCATACTATTTCTGCTCTGACTTTGTATTGACATCTGGAAACTCTTAAGGGTCATACAAAGTCTTTACCCAAGGAAGTTGAAATTTGTTTCTACTGTTACTGTGTTATTGTTTTTTGGATTATTATATATTGCTTAATTTGAGCAGTCACAAACTTGCAGGGTCTCAGCTCCCTGTCAGAGCACATACCCGCTGACATACATTTCTTGAAGTCCTTTGCTCACGTGTTATATGTTATACTCAATGGAGTAGCAACAATAGACAATAGTAACAGCTGTCAGTGACTGCTCCATTCAGCATCTCTCTCTGTCCACTCTGCAGTGTAGCTTTTTGCCATCTGTGTGTGAATTATGAGGCACTTTGAATTAAAAAAAGAAAATTCTAAGAAGAAATCATCTGCAAAACAACAGGTGTCAAAAATTATGATCGTAGAAATGAAAAACATCTTTGCAGTTTGTTGAAGCTGACAAACATTATGACCTCTCCGTGGTGTTAACTGCAAAATGTGATTTATGTAAGGTGTTCATTTTCCTAAACACACAAAAAAACACATAAACGTCTGATTTTTCTTCCCCTCCTTGTTTCGTCTCTATTTCAGCAAGTTGATCTTTTCCATACTCTGCATCTGTTTTTCTCTCTCGCCTCCATCTTCTCGTGAGGTACACACATACTCCTCCTCTCTCAGCTGCTGTGATGAAGCCATCACTGTCTGTCTGCATCCTAAATCAGCTGTCTGAACACTGCTTAGCTAAGGCTCAGTGAATTACATTCATCTACTGCAGTAATTCACATCGTTACTTTTGTCTTTCTATCTCACCATCTTTCCATGTGTATGTGTGTGTGTGTTCTCTTCCATTACTTTGCCTCGAAACGTCTTTTGCAGCAGAACAGTTTATTTATAGGGCCAATTAAATCTGGAGGAGACTCAGTGGGCTTTGGTGGAAAACATCTAAAAAAGCAGAATACTTTTACATGTCTTAATCTTGGAGGTCTGCAAGAGATATAAACTGCTTGTCATGTCGGGTAGATAGGTTGTATTTTTGATCTTGGAGAAATAAGAAAAAGAGAGAAAGAAAAATTGAAGAAGGCAAAGACAACCTGAGATGGTGATGGAGTGAATCTTTTCTTAATTTTGCAAAAGTCTGGAGTCCCTGGAGAGCAGACAGAAGGTAAATGACATCTGCTGGAAAGAAAAAAATGAGAGGAGGAGAGGAGTGAGATTATCCAGCGAAAAATAGAGAGAGACAGAAGAGAGGGCTTAAAAAATACTAAGTACACAGCTCGACTGCTCTTACACAGCCAAAATCTCCTTTTATCTTAATGTGGCTTAAATCTTTGCAGCAGAGGACATGATGTCAGTTCAGGTTAGACGTTCAAGAAGCATCTTTTCTATCCTATGAATCTGAGAAGACTGACACCTGTTTGCCAAGCATACAGTACTAACGCACAAATCAAGATGATGAGCATCTCAGGCAATAAAAGGAAGCTCAGGCTTTTCAGAGAATTATCACTGACTGCGCCTTTATGAACCTGAAACAGCTGTTCATGCTGTGCATTACCATAAAGGCCACATCAGCAAAAACAAGCTTTTCTCCTCTTAGATTAACCAACCACTCAAGTAACAAAGTATTGGACAAGAAAAACTGCAAAAAGTGCTTAAAACATTTTTAGTGAAAGGTAATAAATGTTCTGATTCAGCATCGTCGAAAAAAATCAAAATAACAACAGAAAATCCAGAAATGCCAACACTTCAGCCAGGTTTAATTCATGGTGCAGATTTTTGTGATGTGGTCAGTCCGGGTGCTTTTGTTATACCTGCAACCATGGCACCATGTACTGCTACACCTTTAAATCTTATAAGTCTATGTTAGCCAGGTGAAGCGCATCGTCATCACGATCCTTGTCATTAATAATTGAGAGGTTCTTCCAACAACTGCTCACATATACGTCTCTGTTTTCAGAATGAAGGGCAATGATGGAAGCCTACTAAAAACATTATAGTAATTGCTTACTTTAGAGTAAACCACATAATAGTAGCTTTATACCAATGTATTATGAAAAAGTTTTTCAATATTAATTCTATGGACAGATCTATATGATTATCTTTGGGGTGCTTAAGTCCACACAAGAAGTGGAACAAGTGAAATAATCCCTCACAAGGTAAAGTGTGCTGGTCTAGACTTAAACTTTTCTCACCTTCATGTGATTGAAGTTCTAGTGACAGTACAAGTTACTTGACATGGTAATTAATACATTAGAGGGTTGCCTGGGCAACCTGACCAACCATCAGTGACAAAACGATGCGTTAGGACAGCCCTTCAGGTAGGCCTGATTTAGTTAACGTCTTTCTTTCAAAATTCTTTGCAAAATGTTTTAAATTGTAATTCTTTGTGTTGTCTACCAACCCAACTTGCTGCCACCATGTCCCTGACACATTAACTGCTAGTCTGTCAATGTGTACGTTTCATAAATAGTAAAGAAGTATCATGTTTTTTGGAGCCAATTATGAAATACCACCGATGGACAGCAAACTGTGGTGCAGTGCTACACATGCTACTGCTACACAGCATCATTTACTTATCTGCTGTTGTGAAGTTTTACAAAGTTTAGAGTATTTTGATTACATTGTCTTCGTAATTTCCTATAATCTGTTTACAAAGACATTTATTACAAAGACACTTATCTCTAGTTTTATTTATGGTTTCTTAATTATAATTTGCTAAAGTTAAGATGTGCATCCTATTGTTTGCAGAGTTCACACTTTACCAAAAGAAATAACAGCAACTTGTCTTATTAGACATTTTGTCCTGTTTTGCAGAATAATACAGATTTTTCCATTAGAACCCCTTTTTCTTTTAAAAAGGTGCGGTAGTCATCCTTAAACAGTTTAGTTTTTCTTGTATTGTCTTGATGCAGGTTTTTCTTGTAGTCTTTAGCCAGGGAATATTATTGTTGGAATAAATGTCCAATTTCTACTTCTATTCCCACCGTGCACAACCTGGAATAGTCTTTCAGGTTGTGCTTGCCATCAGTACATCAGTGTTGTTTAGGGACAGAGCTGAAGAGAAACTATTGCCCTCAAAGCCAACAGCAGCTCCAGAGCCAGACCCTGACAACATGACTGATGCTAGCTGGCAGCTGGCTACACACTCCTACTGTTAGAGAGACATGAAGATAGAGAGAGACAGCAGGAAGAGATGAATGATTTGGGTCAGTGTCAGAACAGGATTGATTTGGATCAGAACCAAAACCACTGATGGCTTATTGAGACAGAGAGATTGATGGAGCGACAGAGAAAGAATGAGTAATGGATTTTAGATACAGAATGTCAAGCTGCCAGTTGGCTTCTATTGGGTGAAGGAGGTCATTGGAGGGGGAGAGGGAATGTATAGCATGATACACATACACATCCTTCCTCTATCCTTGGATGCTAGTCATATTTAGACCTGATGCTATTTAAGCACCACAATATACTGCATAATTAATTCGCTTTTATTGCTTGCCATGATTAGGATATTGCATTGTGTGCACAATAGAGAATGGCAGAAAGGTTTTGCGAGATGGTATGTAAGAACATATTATCACGTGCACTCCAACTGCTGGTCCTACACATACATGGTAGGTGTCTCATCCCACTGATCCACAGGGTATCCCTGCTATTGTTTGACTATTGTCTATTCTGCATTGTTCTCTGTAGTGGCCAAATGCCCAGGGCCACTGAACACAACACTGGACACAATGGACAGACACAGAGAGGAGCTGGGTCTTGGCAAAAAGGAGCTGCCCACAGTCTCACAAACACACACACACATAAACACATGGTATGCAAATGCACATGTACGCCTGCAAGTACTGTGCATGAGCACGCTTTCATGGGTACAAACACACACATACATACACACTCACAGATGCTCCAAGGCACAAAGCTGGCATAACAATGCCAAGGCAGAGAGGGCCAGACTCATATACAAGCCCCTATAGGGTTTGAGGGAATACACACACACACACACACACACACACACACACACACACACACACACACACACACACACACACACACACACACACACACACACACACACACATCCCAGAGGCAGAGGGGGACACATAAAAGACAGACACAAGAGAGAGAATGACAAAAAAAAGATTTTGATGTGGGAAAAAAGAGGAAGAATGATATCAGCTCCATTGAGAGCAAGCAGCGATGTCTGATGGGACAGTATTCTTCCAATATGTTGACTACTGTTGCTCAGAAAGTGTCAGGACAGAAAACACTGGTGTCAAGTGAATTAAGTCATGAAAGAAAGGAAAGTTGTACCCTCGTGGGACATGTCTGAGTGTCCTGTCTGATAGGAAGCTGTAAAAGAAGGCAAGCTGTACAAAAAACATTTCTTAGTGCTACCAGTTTCTGACACTGGAGGTGTGCCTGAATGCCCGCCTCCATTTTTTGCAGGAGAATCAACAGTGGCACCCACAGTTGTGTCCATTCAGGTGCTGTAAGAGCTTATTGCATATATCAAAGTCAAATTACATTTTAAAGATAAACAACTGCCCTCCCTCGCATAGATGAGCTAGACATGAATAAATGTGATAGGCAGGTGAATGAGTAATACTGGCCAACAGCCTCAGCAGGTGATCTCACTATGTAAAATAACTTTTGTCACGACAGCTGGCGTATACAAACATGTCTGACACTGGTTGGTCTGTTGGTCTGGCATAATTCAAGGTGGCACCAACCCCCTTTTTTAAAACATTATTATAACAGGGAGAAAATGTAAAGAGACATGTATGCTACAGTGACAACTGGTGAGATCTTGTCTGTCCTTTGAGGATTAAAAATGTGCAGAGATCAGCGTGTACAGCTCTGTGACTGTGTCCCTACACATGTCTGATGAGTGGAAATACAAGAGATATCACTTAATAAACCTCTTTTTTTGCATTCTTGAAGAATACCATACGTCTCTGCTCACGTCCAAAATGAGTAATGAATAATTAAAGTAAATGCAAGGCTGAACTGAACAGTGTGACTGATGTGTAATTGCATGGCATCTGTAACACAAAGTGTGCGACTTGCGCTTGTTTTTGTGCGACAGAGGAAGTACTCACATGTGTAGTCAGGTGTGCACTCGTCAAGGAAACTGGCAGCGCTAAGATAGATGCTCACACAAGGGAAACACAGAGAGATGCATTAAAGATGTGTTGTGGATATGCAACAAATGTGAAACGCCAATTTTCACCAGGCTGGATCGCTGTTCCCCATCATCAATCATCAGAAAGGACACCGGGAAATTTATTAGCCGAGATACAGACTGAGGCATTAAAGTAAGAGTCTGAACAGAAAGCAAAGCTTTTGGCTTCACTTTATCATGTAGTTGTAACCGTATGATTTATTTCCTAAAACAAGGTGTCATTGAGGGTTTTACTTTATATTCTGTCATATGCTGTATACACTGTTTGTTGTGTGTCAGGGAAACCCTGAGAGGCAAAAAGCTGAGACAACAGACAACTCTAAGTGCCAGGCCCAGATTTATTTCTTTTACCGTGGCTCTGTATGATATCTGATGATGCGAGAGCTGACATCATTTCTTATATATACCAAACATGGTTATGTCATAAGGTCCACCCACCTGCTGGTCCTTGTGTTTATTTGGGGCAGTCAGTCTAAAGGATGTTGGCTTAATGGGAGTCACAAGGACCTAAAACAGCTTTTTTCCAGTGTTACAAAGTACAAAGTAACCAAGTACTGTTATCACATTTTTTGTTGTCACAGTTATGTTATTATTTTGGTCAGATAGAAAAAGAAATACGCTGCCTGTTTTTTCTTGTGTGTGCTAAATCAGCTGACTTCATTTGAGGGAGGAGGAAATTCTTGCAGCAGACTACAACTCTTGAGGAATGGACACATAAGCATTGCTGTTAATTTTATTTTATTGCATTATAGTGCTAACAGAACATCGGCTCTTTGCAGACATCTGCACAGACAGCATGCTAACACAAAACTAGAGAAGAACCCAGTGAAGCTGAGTGTATGCCGACCCCAGCATAACAGCCAGACCCTGATCTTTTTCAACAAGCAGTGATGAGTAGTCAGGGTTGTAGCATTGTCGACTCCATTGCATGTTTCTACAGTGGAATCACTGCGGTGATCACTCTGAAGTCTCTTCCTGCTGGTTCTTTTTTCTTTGTGATGTTAGCTTTGTGTTTAAACTTTAACACTAAAAGAAAGTGTGTGTGTGTGTGTGTGTGTGTGTGTGTGTGTGTGTGTGTGTGTGTGTGTGTGTGTGTGTGTGTGTGTGTGTGTGTGTGTGTGTGTGTGTAGGATAAGGATTCATGTTGGTATGTGGGACTGTAACCAGACAATTCATTTATATGACAGTTCGTTTCAGGCTTATGTAACAAGTATTGCAATGGTAATCTAAACAGTATTGTAATTAACTACTCTCTCCAGGAAGCAATTACATAACATAATAAATCACTTAAAGAAAAGAAGAACAACGTAATGTGTAATACATTACTTTTATTGAGTAAAGACCCCAACACTGCTTAGACCTAGGATGAACTGAAGGGCTGCACTAACACCAGTATAATATAAATAAGCGTTATTTTATGCTCAGGCAAAGGGACTCTGGTGAAGTCTAGAAATGGAAATATGAAGTTGTAAGTGGAAGAGGCTGCCTTTATACTATTGAGTAAGGTTTGCAGTGAAACCTTTTAATGGTTCACTGGATGAATGGTGATTGTGTTAAGGAGTGCCCAAGCTAAGTTCGTAAAGTTATTATTACATACCTGTCGGTCCATTTTCTTCCACTTATTTTTACGGTTTATGAAGAGCTTGGACCCAAAATGCAGACCCCGAGACCTGAACCATTATTCAGGTCAGGAAGCAAATCCAGGTAGCTGAAAAAACGCAGGGCTCAAGAGTAATCCAAACCTGAAAACAAGTCGCAGGTGAACAGAATCGATTAACAAAGCAAAATTGAAGATAATGCACTTGAAATGAGAGACTATCAAAATAAAGCAGGAAGCCTAAATACTGAGATGGCGATTAAGACACACACTTGACAAACCAAAGTAAAGATAAGGAAAAATTGGACTAAACATGGGAGACCTAACAGAAACACAGACTAGCCATGAAGAATATAGGAGGAAAAGAAAATCAGCAGGAGAATGAAAACTACTGAAAACAGAAAATATCAAACTGAAGACTAAAAACACTGGGTACAAAACCCAGGATCATGACACGTATCCAATTCAGGGTTGTGGGGGGGATGAAAGCCTATCCCAGCTTTCATAGGGGGAGAGGTAGGTACACCCTGGACAGGTTTCCAATTGTTTGCATGGTAAAGTAAACTGTATTAAAATAAATAGACAATTTAACAAATCTCTGAAGCCTCAAATTCAGAGTAATGGTAAATGGACTGATTCTTATATAGGGCTTTTCTACTCTCTCAGAACACTCAAAGCACTGTATACAACGTGCCTCATTCATACAAGCACTTCCTTCTATACTTAAGTGCAATCTAAGCATTCACACACATTAACATTCCGATGGACGCATTGGAGAACAGCTTGGGGTTAGTATCTTGCCCAAGGATACTTAGCATGCAGACTGGGGAAGCCAAGGATCGAACCACCAACCTTCCAGTCAGTAGCTGATCTGCTCTACCACCTGAGCTACAGCCACCTCGAAGTCAAATCTAATATTTAGGGGAGAGCTCTGTTCAAGTGTTATAATATTTATTTAATTATTTAGATACACATTTTGAGTAGCTTCAGAAAGTGGTTTGAGTTCCAGGGCTAAAAATGAATGTTTTCAGTAGCATAATTAACAGTGTGCTACAGTACAGAGAATATCCCTCTTGATGTCGTCCTACAGTTTGCACACTCCCCTGCCTGACATTCATTATTACTATCTAATAACTGCGGGAACCAGCCATGCAAACGATAATGTGCCTACGAGGATAACCACTTCCTGTGGTTATTTATTTATTTTTTTCCTGCTACGAAGCAAACTCTCAAAGCTGCCTCGACTATTTTCAGACTAACGTCTAGTCGACCCAATGCACTCCCGTATTTTTCCAAATAAGGATTAGAACGGCTTCAAATATAAACCCAGGGATGTTGAATAGAGAAACTAAAGCGCAATTCACCTCCAACATTTGATGCTGGCCTTCACCAGACCACCGGCCATCTGTGTGCTTATGAACATTTCTTGCTCCCAGTCCATCATCTATCTGCTCAGAGAAGCTGAGAATTTGAGAGACTTTTCCCAAAGATAAAACTAACATACTGAAAGACAACAAGCTTGAGGCCAGGGCTTCAAAAGATAGTGTCAGAGAAGAAATGTGTGTGCGAGTGTCAGTACCTTATGTATTTGTTTAAACCACCAGACAACACAGTAAAAAAGGACACAAGAAGACATACTTTCTGTCACTTAAAGGAAATGTGCATGCATTTGTGCAATTCCTTTTAGGGTAGCATCTCTCAGTGGAATAGTGAAACATCATTAGTATATTCTCATGTTTTATTATTCATTTTTTTTCTTTGCATATGAAACACAAACTTGTCTGCATTTTTTCCAAAGAGTCCAGAGTGAACGTCTGCGTGATCGTCTTTTGTTGCGTCTTTTTCTACCTGTCTGCATTGCTGCTCGCTGGTCTTTCTGCCTCTGAATCTGTCCGTCTGTCTCTCTCCTCCTCTTTTTTCCTCTGCCTGTCTGCCTGTTAGCGACAGCAGCTGTGCAGGGATACATCTAGCAGGAAATTCTCTCTCTTGAATAGCTGTCTTCGTGCCTGACAGCAGAGAAGCTGAGAGCTGAAGAATCAGGAAGCAGCTTTTATCTTGTCTGTCTCCTGCCTTTTGCTCCCAACTCCCAACTCTGCTTCTGAGAGAAGAAGGGGGTGTGGGGGGTACAGAGCGATAAAAGCAGGACAGAGTGGGGAAATGATATTACACAGTGAGAAATGAAGGAAAGAGAAAGCGAGACAGAAAGCTGATGCTGGAGTCTCTCTAAGAAAATGCTCTTTCTTCCTCCCTCTGTCTTTCTCTCACTCTCTGTTTTTCTGGCTGTTTTGATGTATTCAGACAAACCCACAGTGCTTCGATGGTGAAACAGACGTGCAGACACAACACAACAGATGAAGAGTGTCAGCTGGTGGTTAGAGGCTCGCACATGCTGCTTGTGTCTTTCTTTCTTCTTTCTTCTTCTTACACTCTCCCTCCTTGCCGACTTTGCCATTGGAGCGAACAAGGATCAATCATCTCCGAAACACTTGATTGGCAATGGCAAATTAACACATGTGTACACTGGACTCTTTAACGCAGAGCATCTCCAGACCTTATTCAGGCTGTAAAGAAACCTCTTCTCAAGTGGTCTTACAACACTTGACTTATTATTTAATCATGCTGTAGTAGTGTGGCGCGGAAACACATTAAGTCGAGCTTCTGTTGTATTGCAAATGGTTGCATGAGTGCATTTATCCTGGAGAGTCATAGTTTATAGCGGGACATTACTTATTCAATGCATTTACAGTGGGCACGATGCTCGGGAGACCACATAAGCTGTTTTTCAAAACAGGATGTTTTGCCATTTTGAAAATTTGAATAATCACTCAATTCGACAGCGATTGACAGCTACAGTGTTGGCCAAAGATGACATTTGGTCATTGGCACAAGTCTCACAAAATGTCATTGCAGCTTGACTGAAAGCATGGATCCATGTAGCCCCATATTAGATTTAGGCAGTATTTGTAGTACGGTTCTAGTAGGCCTTATTCACTGAAAGGGAAATTCACTTCATGGATGTCTAGATAACAAATCTGCAGCATCTGCTTGATGCTCGATTATGTCAGAATTGAAAATCTTTGAAAAATGTTTTCCACACTGGCAACATGCATCTAATAAAGTGGCCACTGAGTGTAGTTGAAGTGCATGGATCCATGATTTTCTATTGGAAAAAAACCCCAAACATTCTCCTCTGTCGCTCTCTGACTTTGTCAAATATTCTATATTTTTGCTTGTTTAAAACAAATAGAATAGAATAGAATAATCCTTTAATTGTCCCACAAGGGGAAATTTGGTTGTAACAGCAGCCAAAAAGACACATATACAAACAAACAGTACACAGGACATGGAAAAGAAACATACATAATTTTTCTTACATATTTACATTAAGGACAGTGGTTACTATATACAGAGAGTACTGTACAGTTATTAAATTAAATAAAAATCAAACCTGCCGTCTTCTGTTTGGCATCAGATTTAAACAATTAACACTTTGTATGATTCCATTCACAAATGTTTACTGTGTACTACAAGATGCTGCTTGTTGTGGGTATTTGTTGCTACATTTATGGGCTGTTCAGAATGACATATACTGTAGTTATGTAGAGCAAAGTGGCTTCATAATGCCAAGCTCAGATTTAGAGCCTCTGTAATCTACAGTCAGCACCTCTGTCAGACACTTAATGGTTTTACTACACTCTGGTATAGCTGCAAATGGCTGCATTATTATATTCGCTACACACACACACACACACACACACACACACAGATATGCACGTATGCAAGAACACACTCACACATGCACAGACTCAGTACAATAATGACCTTGACTAAGTAGCTCTCCAAATTCTAAGTGACTTTTAGAGCTCTTTGCTTCACTGCGTTTGCCTCTGCCACATTCTCTCTCCACACAATATCTCCCCGTACAATATCTTTCACAGTGGCTTGTGTGTGTTGTTTTATGCAAACACAAGTTTTATTCAAGCATTGCTTGGACAAAACAGAAAGCAGGTGAGATCTCATGGTGTATCCTCTAAAGAAGCTGCTCACAGGCAAAAATGTTTGACTCACTAACAATAAATTTGAAAAATAGCAGATTTTTTTTAATTTGCTTGATAACTGAAAGGCTGCTGGCTTCATTCTTCAATCCCCTATGGGGTTTGGGTTAGCCAGGGCTTCCAGCAGAAAACTGTGCTAAATCAAAGACGTGGAGCTAAACACTGTAGCAACCCCGTGCAACAAGGGATCAGCTGAAAATAGCTTTTATTTAATCATTAGAAATTAAAAGGTGCTGAGCCATGTAAAAAAAATAATAGAATACGCACAGTATGCATGCAGAAAGAGCTGGGCTATATAGACACTCCTGTAACACTGCTTCTAGTTTTAAGTGTTAAATCTGTGAGAGAAAAAAAACTGTGAACATGAGTCTGAAATATGTTTTTTGCCTCTATAATTTCCATCCTTTTGCTATACCCAGGTCACCAAAAATAGTATAAATATTTGCCAAGTAGCTCAGTGCTTAACTGCAAAAGAATAAACAATACACAATAAAATAAAAACAATTTATTGTTCTTATGTGATAAGATTTTCTGAGCTCAACCTGTAATTAAGTTGCATTTGAAAATAGAACTTTGAAAATAGGTGTTTTTTTCAGCAACGTTTAGCATGTAAGGTGTTGTATCAACAATGCAGATATATCTGACCTGTGATTGGTCAGGCTCTATTTTGTGGATTATGACATACACACCTTATGGACCAAAATACAGGGACATCTACATAATACACCAATGACCTTAACCATGGAAAACCGTGCCATGAAGCTCCTGGCAGACAGTATTTGTGCTAAAGTGAATGAGGTTTGGAACTCTGCAGTTATGGAGTCAGTAGAGCGCTGGCGACGTTTATGCATACTTCAGGACTCGATGACCCTGATCAGTACCTTTTTTCCTAAGCACTTCCACTTTGCAGTTATTAATGCCACTTAAGGTGATCATGGAACATCAAGGAGGGGGAGAAATGTCACAAATCAACTTGTGACATTGTATTAAATTGCAATGCTTGAATCTTTAGAATGACCCATTCTTTCACAAATGTTTCCAAAGACACACTGCATGATGAGGTGATCGATTTTTTTTAAACCTGTGGGACTGAAAGCACCCAAATTAAAAGATTAAGAGGCGTGGCTCAATTTTCTTGTCCATATAGTGTCTTTGCTACAAGAGTAAAAGCACAAAAGTGTAGGGTTGTGTTTTGAGGCAGGGGCACATGTGTCGGTGTGTCCATCTGTGCATGCGCATGTGTGCATCAGCATGTACTCTTTGTGCATCTGTTCATTTACTGTGCCTCCCTATGTCATTGTATGGGTGTGTGATTATGTCTTTTGCATGTATGTATGTGTATGTGTGTGAGTGTGTGTGTAGGTGTGTGTGTACATGCGTGCCTACATCAGGGTCACCGGTAATTTGAAGTGTGAACGCTTGGGTTCTCCGCAGCTTGATGATTTCCTCTGTCAGCAAACTGTGAGCTGGAAAATAGACTCATATTATGATGAGATTAATTTTAACGGTCAAGGATTCCAGATCTTTCCAACAAAGTCACTGAAGATTAGGGGGTTCAATGCTGCTTTTCTCTGTTCTCTGCTGTGCTAAATTTCCTTGTCCTCGCTTCTCCTCATCTCTCCTCTCCTCAGATTAACTTCAGGAGACAAATAACCCCCCCTAAAAAAAGTGCAGGCCAGCTTTATTAAGTGTCAGCACCAGTTCAGAACCTTCTTTTGGCATTAGATGAAAGAGGGGTATTTAAATGAATTATACACACTGATTCTTGAAGGTTTGTGGCAGGCAATTTACTGTAAATCATCATAAAATGTCAAAAAAAAAGAAGCATGTCTTATTTTGCACCTGATGTGGTTGTGATAGTTGTTGCTATTTTATTTGGCATGCCAGTGGGAGATGTTAGCAGAATGCATGTGTAATTACTGTGGGTAGATGGCTCATTGTGAGCACAGTGCCAGTGTTGGCTCTGTTCAGTAGCTTCTCACAGTAAATGTTTAGAGCTGAGGCCCATATATTTCTGGTTCTCAATCTGCTATTTTAATGTAACTTAAAATTCTAGTAGAAATGAATGTGTAGTGCAAAAACAAGGGGATAATAGTTGCCCAATACCACAGCTGAATCTTACAATTTGTAATTTGTGTGTGTTGGACAGATGTTGTTCAGCTTGTTGTCAAGTATAAATAAAAACAGAATAAAAAGATTTGCAAATCTTATAAACCAACATTTTATTTACAGTACAATGCAGAAAACAGCTCCAACGTTTGACATTTTGCTGTTTCATGAAAAATGTTGCTTCATTTTGAATTTGATGACAGCATCACATCTCAAAACAGTTGGGATGGGAGCAACTAGGTTGCAAAGACTGGAAAAGTAAGTGGTGCTTGAAAGAAACAGCTGGAGGAACATTTTGCTACTTGATTGGATTGGAAACAGGTCAGTAACATGATTTAATATAAAAAGAGCATCTTAGAGAGGCAGAGTTTCTCAGAAGTAGAGATGAAAAGAGGTTCACCAATCTGCACAAGACTGCGTCTACAAATTGCAGATTTCAGAATAATGTTCCTCAATGTAAAACATCTACAGTACACACTATCATCAAAAGATTCAGAGAATCTGGAGAAACCTCTGTGCACAAGGGAAAAGGCCAAAATTCAATATTGCAATAATCAGTATTCTGGCCCTCAGGCTGCACCGCATTAAAACCGGCATGATTCTGTCCTCACAATCATTTCATGGGCTCAACACAGTTCACCGTGACCTCACCATGAGTTTACAATGAGTAGGTTAAAGCTATATCATGCTAAGAGGAAGCCATAAGTAAACATTTATTTATTTAGACAGGTTTTAGAGCAGCATATGCTTGTAGCCAAATAATATGTTTTTCAGGTAAACCATATACTGCATCTATTACAACAACACGGCTTCATAGTAGAAGAGTCAGGGTGCTAAAACTGATCCGGCCAGCCCAGGGGTTTTTTTTACCAACTGAAAACATTCAGAGTATCATGAAAAAAAAAATGCCAAAGAAGAACCAGAACTGTTGAGCCGCTATCCTGTAACAGACAAGAACAGGACAGCATTCCTCACCGAAAAGACCAACAACTGGTCTTCTCAGTTTCCAGATGTTTGCAGACTGCTGTTCAAAATGAACTTATTGCTTCTCTTTAAACATGGGACATGTTTTCTATTTCTACTGCAAGTAAAATATGGCTTTATAAGATTTGCAAATCATTGCAATTTGTGAAATTTACAGTTTATAAATTATGCCAACTTTTTGGAATTGGACATTGTGGAGATCAGGGAAATCATTTTACTGCTATTGGTAATAATCATCATCATTACCATTGCACTAATAATATAATCTACAGTATTGATATTGCATTCAGATGTTTAAACAGTGTGTGTGTTTCAGAAAGCCACAGGCTAACAGGAAATTGCAGGTTTGCAGAGTGTGCCTTTTGCAGAACCAAAACCGAAAGCAGTCTAAGTGCAGGTTATTCTGAGGATGAGGATGTACAGGGAGTGCAGAATTATTAGGCAAGTTGTATTTTTGAGGAATAATTTTATTATTGAACAACAACCATGTTCTCAATGAACCAAAAAAACTCATTAATATCAAAGCTGAATGTTTCTGGAAGTAGTTTTTAGTTTGTTTTTAGTTTTAGCTATTTTAGGGGGATATCTGTGTGTGCAGGTGACTATTACTGTGCATAATTATTAGGCAACTTAACAAAAAACAAATATATACCCATTTCAATTATTTTTACCAGTGAGACCAATATAACATCTCCACATTCACAAATATACATTTCTGACATTCAAAAACAAAACAAAAACAAATCAGCGACCAATATAGCCACCTTTCTTTGCAAGGACACTCAAAAGCCTGCCATCCATGGATTCTGTCAGTGTTTTGATCTGTTCACCATCAACATTGCGTGCAGCAGCAACCACAGCCTCCCAGACACTGTTCAGAGAGGTGTACTGTTTTCCCTCCTTGTAAATCTCACATTTGATGATGGACCACAGGTTCTCAATGGGGTTCAGATCAGGTGAACAAGGAGGCCATGTCATTAGTTTTTCTTCTTTTATACCCTTTCTTGCCAGCCACGCTGTGGAGTACTTGGACGCGTGTGATGGAGCATTGTCCTGCATGAAAATCATGTTTTTCTTGAAGGATGCAGACTTCTTCCTGTACCACTGCTTGAAGAAGGTGTCTTCCAGGAACTGGCAGTAGGACTGGGAGTTGAGCTCGACTCCATCCTCAACCCGAAAGGCCCCACAAGCTCATCTTTGATGATACCAGCCCAAACCAGTACTCCACCTCCACCTTGCTGGCGTCTGAGTCGGACTGGAGCTCTCTGCCCTTTACCAATCCAGCCATGGGCCCATCCATCTGGCCCATCAAGACTCACTCTCGTTTCATCAGTCCATAAAACCTTAGAAAAATCAGTCTTGAGATATTTCTTGGCCCAGTCTTGACGTTTCAGCTTGTGTGTCTTGTTCAGTGGTGGTCGTCTTTCAGCCTTTCTTACCTTGGCCATGTCTCTGAGTATTGCACACCTTGTGCTTTTGGGCACTCCAGTGATGTTGCAGCTCTGAAATATGGCCAAACTGGTGGCAAGTGGCATGTTGGCAGCTGCACGCTTGACTTTTCTCAGTTCATGGGCAGTTATTTTGCGCCTTGGTTTTTCCACACGCTTCTTGCGACCCTGTTGACTATTTTGAATGAAACTCTTGATTGTTCGATGATCACGCTTCAGAAGCTTTGCAATCTTGAGACTGCTGCATCCCTCTGCAAGATATCTCACTATTTTTGACTTTTCTGAGCCTGTCAAGTCCTTCTTTTGACCCATTTTGCCAAATGAAAGGACGTTGCCTAATAATTATGCACACCTGATATAGGGTGTTGATGTCATTAGACCACACCCCTTCTCATTACAGAGATGCACATCACCTAATATGCTTAATTGGTAGTAGGCTTTCGAGCCTATACAGCTTGGAGTAAGACAACATGCATGAAGAGGATGATGTGGACAAAATACTCATTTGCCTAATAATTCTGCACTCCCTGTATGGATGAGCCTCTGTTCTGATGAAAAGGTTGACAGGAAACATCTGCCATGAAGATAGAGACAATGTTCCTTTTCAAACTGTGTTAAAAGTCATTGTGGTTTTGAATTGACGTATGCATATATTGTATCTGATGACGCATGAGGGGGCGTCATTAAATTCAAACCCTGATGTTATAAAAAATCTGTTTACGCTTTGATTGGTCGGAGATCAGCCCTGTCTGCCCCCACGCGTGTATTTCATTAAAATCAATTGTTTGACCAAGCTCTTGTTGGACCATGGTTATTTGTACTCTCCTTCCTCAATAATTGAACCTTAACAACATGTACATAGACTCGAAGTTTATGGAAACAGAATGGACTGCCATTTAAATTGTGCTTTTCTAGTCTTGCTTACCACTCAAAGTGCTTTAGACTGCGGTCACATTTTATCATACCTTTATATATGAATAAAACACTGTATACCTTAAGCCCTTTATCTACCTTTATACAGTGGTAAAGCCACCTTAGCTATCAGATTTATCCAGAGAGCAGCTGCCCCTAACCTCCAAGACCCCTCTCCATCAATTCTAATGGAAGACTGCACCCTAATATCAGAACATATTGATTTTCCTTGCCTGGTAAATCTGGTCCTAAACGTTTAATGTTTCATGCTGACAGAGTGGTGTATTCTAACTGGTACAAAGAAGCTCCTTTCATCCTTTCAGCTCTGCAACATTAACAAAGTAGCTCATGACTTTTGTGGTGTGTTTATCATCGTTTACAGTAAATTTCAATTATGTGTGAGAAAAAAGCTTTCTGACAGTTATTCCATAAGAATCCAAAACTGCAACTGATTTTAACGATCTCTCTTTATGCTGGTCACCTGAGGGCTCAGAGCTGGCTCTTGATTTTGCAACGTCTAAGCCTGGAGGTGGGTCAGGTCCAGAGTGCTACCAGGAGCACGCTTTAATATTCAAAACATTGTGCGGCATGATTATTCCCTAATGTGGACTTTTATGAAGTTCCTGAGGCATCTGTAAGAGACGATTCAGCAGAAATAACCTGAACTGTGGCACGTACTGGTGAGCCAGTGTGTGCTGGCACACAGTGCGCTGAAAATGCAGGAGTGTTTTTGGCCACACCTCCCTGCAAGTTCCTCCATTTTCTGAAAGTGTTGCTCTTTTGACACACTGATGATCCTTTGCAGGGGGACATATGCAGGGAAAGAACAGGACTTCCATTGAACAATTTAATAATATTTTGGAAGTTATCTAGAGAAGACAAGACGATGACCATGAAGAGTAGATTCAAACTAGATATGATCCTTGATTTAATGGGCCAGTGACCACACCTTGTGTAGCTGAAATATAATGTAGCGAGATACAGGTAACTGCTTTAAAATGGCATCATATTCTGTTTTTTGTTTAAATGGGATTTCTTTGTAATATCAACTTTACATGTGCTGCTTTTGTATTGAACCATGTCCACCAGAAGTGGACATATTGCACATGTGGGGGTTCCCAGCCAGAGCTGCATGGACCCCACACTGGTAAGACGCACTACATGTAAATTCTAATTTTTATTATTTTTGGAAAATAGACAGAAAAAAGACAGATCACTAGAAGGAACCGAACGTAACTTATTAATGTACAGAATTTGATTTAAGGTATTTGGCAGTTTGACCTCGATGGCCCAGCACAGCAGAATGGAGTCCCAGGGGTGATAGGGACTGTGGCAGGACTCCCCTGGAGTCTACATGCTGGTGGTGGAGATAAAGATGGAGGCTTGAATGGAGCCTGAGTGATGAGAGGCAGTGATGGGGAGGAGGTGGGTTGTACGTTGCACGAAGGCAACTGCAAGGAAGAATGACAGATTCACAGTGAGATTTAAAGTATGGGGCATAAAGGTTGGTTGGCCTGAAGAAGGCTGGCAGAAAGCTGATTGGACTAAACCCGTGATGTCACAAATAGCTTGACAGCGTGGGAAAGTGGAAGTGATGTAAAGATTAGATTAGCCACCAACACCTGGGAAGCAGACAGATGAGTGACTACAGACTCCCTTGTTGAACTTGTACATAAGCTTCATTTATCTTAGTTGGGATTTAAATATTTTAAGTAATTATCAGATTCATTTGTTTTTTGTGTCTGCCTTTAATCATACTTGTTGTCTTTTTAACCTGCTTTTGAATTTGATTTTGAAACGGTATTTATAGGGAACCACACCAAAGCTTTGATCATTTTTATGTTTTTTATATTGTTGCATGGACCCCACACTGGGATGGGAAGAGAGGCCTACTGCCGCGCATCCACCGATTTTGCTCCTGCATTTTTGTCTTTTGGAAAATAAACCCATCTTTGCAATACCAACCAGTTGGTATCTAGAAGTGGTTTTAATATACTGAAATGGAGAAATTAATCCAGACTCTGATTGGTCATTAAATATAGTTTTAACTCTATAATCTAAAGGAGAAATACTTTGTTTTTAGCAATCTTAGTGATAGTAATTTGACCGCAATCTGTGTGGGACTGAGAAGTTTAGGTCATTCAACTCAAACACCTTTAATTGTGGAACCTAACATATCTGCTCGTACAACTAAAGCTCTGAATTTTTTTTATCATCTGCTCTAACAAACAGGATATATCCAAGTAACTTATTGGGATATGGATAGAGCTAGCATGTTCATCCTATTGTGAGAGAAGAGGGGGGGGGGGGTTGGTATTTGTCTTCCCTTTGCTGATATTCTGGATAAAGCAGATTAAAGACATCTCAGAAAATCTGAGAGAACAATCTGTCAAGATTTAACAAAAAACACCATCGCCGAAAAGGAGAACTTCAAACAGAATCAAAACTGTAGATGGTGGTGGAGAGATGCAAACACTTCACCCCAGGCTGTGCCTGTCTCTCTACCTGCTTGTCCCTCTCTCTCCCTCTCTCTCTGTCTTCTGACTGTCTGTCAATCTGTCCACCTTTCACTCTACCTGCTTTACAGGAGCATCCGCCCTGCATCACCAATGCTGCAGCAACTGCAGTCAGTTTTCATGTTGTTCATCCTGCAAATTGGAGATCAGCTGTCACACTGGCATTAAAAACTTGTTTCTCATTCAGATACTCCAACACAACAATTCCCATATCGCAGCAGCATGCAACACAAATAAAAATATCTTTAAACAGTTGTTTGACATTGGATCACATATAAGGTTTGATTATCATCAGTGTATCTGCTAAGTGTGTGTGTGTGTGTGTGTGTGCGTGCATATGTGTGTTTGTGTAACTGACAGTTAACTGGCGGACAAGCTGTCACAGCTCTCTGCTCTGCCATTCCCTATGGACTGATTATTATAGAGCTGTTATGTCTCTCTCACTCTCACTCTGTGTCTCTCTCTCAAACACACACACACACACACACACACACACACACACACACACACACACACACACACACACACACACACACACACACACACACACACACACACACGCACATCATTGTGAATGTGATACTGAGTGCTGTGTAATACTGTACATCACACTCTGAGCTCTCATCACAGCCATTTTAATTAGAACTGTGGAGAAATGTGTGTTTGTGTGTGTGTTTATGTGGCCTACTCAAACTTGTACTAATCAAGTTTGTTGCTGACAATAGGGAAGACAACTTTTATATGGGCATCTGTTGGGGACATGCTTGTACAAAGTCTACATTTTGGCCTTATACTACATTTCTAACAAGTTTAGAGCAGAGCCCCATTCTGGAGTATAAGGCCAGACACTTCGTAAACTATCAACAAACAGCAAAAAGCATTATTTTTTTAACAGATGATAATGGTTCTATTGCTTACTCAGGGGATCCTTTTACAAGAACCTAATGTAAGTATTGTTTTTTTTGTCACTGCCTATTGACACTTGACATCAAACATACCCATAATTAATTTTATAACCTGCAGCTATTGTTGCTATGCTGTGACACTGCTAAAACATTTTGTTGGAGGGAGTTGAGCGAGAATAGTAACTAAGCACTGAATCTTGATTGGTTGTATCCCCGGGCAGTTCACCTCTGAAATTTCAGCTTTTTAGAGGTGCCCACGGTGAGTAGCTGTGAATTAATGTGAATAGGCCTCCTGCAGTATATGCAAAGGATATAGTGCTAACAAGCTGCAGGAACAGAACCAGCCTGAGTTTTAGACTTGCTTTAAGTAAATGTTAAATGCGTTAAATAATTTACAGTCACCAAATGATGATGGCTGTAAAATTAAGATTAACAAATGAAATGTAGCTATAGGTAGCATAGCTAACGTCAAACTCTCACCGGCCTCTGATAAATGTCAAGTTTACTAGAACTGAGTTGGACCTGATTTTGCCTTGAGAACTGCATTAACTCTTCATGGCATAGGTTCAACAAGGTGAAAACATTCCTCAGAGAGTTGGGTCCAGCTTGACATGATAGCTTCACACAGTTGCTGCAGATTTGTACAGATCTGTACACCCATCTTGCAAATCTCTCATTTCACAACATCCCAAATGTGCTCAATTGGACTGAGATCTGGAGGCTAGTTTGAGACTATTTAAATTTTGTGACATGGTGTGTTATTTTGTTGAAACGATCAGGCGATGGGTCATAAACATTTATGATTAGTATAGCTATAAGTATGAGTATGATTTAAATGATAGTTGGTGCTATCATGAAAGTGCCAAGAACATATCCCCTACACCGTTACACCAGCAGCAGCCTGACTGTTTAAACAAGGCAGGATGGATCCATGCTTTCATGTTGTTTACCCCAAATTCTGACTCTGCCATGTGAATGCCACATCAGAAACTGAGACCCATCAGACCAGGCAGCATTTTCCAGTCTTCTCTCGTGCAATTTTGGTGAGCTCATCTGAATTGTAGCATCAGTTTCCTGTTCTTAGCTGACAGGAGTGGAATCTGGTGTGATTTTCTGCTGCTGTTGCCCCTCTGTTTTAAAGTTTAACATTCACAGTTTAGCATTCAGAAATACTTTCTTGAATACTGCAGTTGTAATAAGTGGTTATTTGAGTTACTGTCAGCTTCCTAGCAGCTCAAAGCAGTCTCACCGTTCTATTTGAGGCTCTATATAAATAAAACTGCATTGAAAAGGGAAAAGAAATGGGCAGTCGGTGTGTTATACCATAAATGCCAACATATTCTTGGTCTTAAGAGAAATACTTAGAAGCACAAACTAGTTGGCCAAGTAAATTTTGGCTACCTAACTGTACTACACTCCCAGCAGTGACCAGTTAAAAAGTTACTCCATTGAAACTGTACAGTTTGAGAATATTGTCCAACACTTTGTCAGTGCAAAATGTTAAGTGTAGCAGAAATACATTCGAAGTAAAATCAGCTGTAGCTGTTTTTGATAGCAGGTACCAACAGGTGTTGTACTCAGCAAATCGGCAAAAGTTGTCATTTTTAAAACATCCCAGGGTCCTCGGTTAACTGTAAAAATATGCAGATATGAAACATATTAATAGAATCCTGTTTCTTGGCTGCGTGTACTGGTTCTTTGCCCTACTAAGCTGCTTTGCGTAAGTTTTTGTTTAATCTTTGAATTTCTTAAATTCACTATTTATTTTTTGTTTAGTAGAGTATTTCTCGGATCCTCTATGAATGTTTGCCTTTCAACATTAAAAACCAAAAAGCTAAGCAAATGAGGATTAGGAGAAATCAACCGAGCTATAACCTGAAGTTTTCTTACAGATCACTTATACAAATAATTTTGTTTCACATAGTTTATGATAAAATAGTACCTTTTACCTTTTCTTTGCAAAACATCTCTTGGCAGGGGTAATGTTTGAAATGTAGTGTAACAGATTTCTATTTAGACACCTTACATCTTTCGCTGCCTCGTTCAGTCTCCAGCATCAGAAGCCAGAGCACAGCCTTGCATGTTGCGCTATGTGTCTGTAATTCCCACTGACAACTGTGTTAATGGATGACAATAGCAGAGAGCAGAGTGCCATATGTCTGAGCCTGGGGCAGCACGGAGAATGGCAGGGCATACAAAGACGAACAGGGGGGGACCAAAAAAGAGGGGCTTAGATGGGAGCTAGAGGAGGATTGAGGGGTTCACAGGAGAAAAGGATGTGAAATGGGGAATCCCATGAAAAAGGGAAAAAGAGGAGAAAAAATGGAAGGAGTAAATGCAAAAATGGAAGGGAAGCAATCAGACAGGATGCATAGAAGAAGAGGCTGTAGTAAGTAAAGACAGAAGATTCAGATAAAGAACAACTGATGAGGAGGAATTTAAACAAAGAGAGAGGAAGAAATTACAGTACTTCAGGAACAGGAAGAATGGAAAAACTTACCCTGTCCTGTTTTCATGTGTTTCACATTCTTATCCTTACTATTTCCCCCGTGTCCTCTTAATCTGATTCTTAATACCAATGATCAAACTGGGAATTAGTTCAGTTCTGGCTGCAGGATTAAGACCTACCATAGAACCAAGTCCGCCAGAGTTATCCTTATATTTTTACATGCTGTAGTGCCATTTTTGAGAGAATTTCAAGTTGCTATACATCAATACAACCGTTATAGTATGCATTAAGTCCATAATAACTACATAAATTGCAAAAAAGTGCAATAAACTACAAAAAATTTAAAATCGTTTTTGTTTTGTTTTTTTACTAGTTAGAGAGATTTAAGAGGTTTATCCCTCAAAACTGTAAATACAAAAAAGTTGCACAAAATAGTTTCTAACAACAGGAAATTTATTTTGAGTGTCTTCATAGTTTTATTTTTGAGATACAACAATTTTTATCTCCTGCTGGAAAAACGAAAATAAATGGCCTGTAATTGTATAGCGCTTTACCAGTCCCTAAGGACCCCAAGGCGCTTTACACATCCACCCATTCACACACAGGTGATGGCAAGCTACATTGTAGCCACAGCCACCCTTGGACACACTGACAGAGGCGAGGCTGCCAGACACTGGTGCCACCGGGCCCTCTGACCACCACCAGTAGGCAACAGGTGAAGTGTCTTGCCCAAGGACACAACGAGCGAGACTATCCAAGCCGGGGCTCAAACCGGCAACCTTCCGATTACAAGGAGAACTCCCAACTTTTGAGCCACGATCGCCCCATAAATATTATAATGCAAATTTGCAAAAAAAACCCCAGCATGTGCATCAAAATAAACTATGTCCAGCAGTGCAATTTGAGTTCTAAGCATCCTAGAAACTATTCAGAAAAGCATGAAGTCAAACATGACTTCTAAAAACACCAGTATAGGCTTTCAAGGCCCCGAAGGTAAAAAACTACATTTTCCGCGAAAATGATGCCACTTCCAGTTTCGGGCAGGTAATGGTGGACATGCGATAGTTTGCGCTGACGTCTATTCCAACTTAAGAAGTGTTATGAACAGCTGATCAGATCGGCAAAGCGTGTTTTTGTTGCTGCAAGTGCTTTTTATGCTGTTTCTCCAAAGCTATTAGTGGAAGGAAACTGTGACCTAGGACAAGCTGATGGCATAAGATGTAAGTACAACTCCTCCAGTTTCATGTGCAAACAAAAGTATTGTGCTAGCTTACGTGGTTCCGGTTCTACAGGGATTTTAAAATAATTGCAAAAGGGAGTGTACCCGCTCAGACCGGTTTTAAATCATCATCATCATCATCATCATCAACTTTATTTATAAAGCACTTTAAAACAACCACAGCTGACACAAAGTGCTGTACATTGGAACTGTAAAATAAAATTACATGAGATATAAATAAAAAACAAATAAAAGAAGAGTGAAATCATTAATTAAATAACTACTGCATTAAAAAAGAAACTAAGTCTCACTGAGGTTAAAAGCCAAGGAATAAAAGTGGTTAAGGAGTTGATTGTTGAAGCTAATACTACTATTGTATCATTGAAGCTTCCAGACTTGAGTGCTGTTGTAGTGTTGTCATTCATGGATTCCAGTGTGAAACATTGTTACTTGTGAACATGTCCCCTTTAGATGAACAAGTGTTTCATAATAGTTTGCAGAAGGTTTGTTGGACATTCTAACTTTTGCAGTTTGTGTCATTTATTTAATAAAATAAAATGTCTTTCTCATTTTTATTCAGTTATACTTTAATGGACATTCCCTTTCAGTGGTTGCTTTCACTGTAACACATTTACCTATGAAATTATAGCAACATCCTGGCAGATAATTTTCTAGAATACATTTGCAACAACAGGTTCGTACTGTGAAGCAGTTGTGCCACCATACTGCTCTCACAGTGTTCCTACTATATTCTCATTACTGTGATGTATTAAGTAGCATGTTTAAAATAACCATCACGGCACTCCTGCTGGTGCTGATCTGATCAAAACTAAACAACCACCTACTCAGTTTTCTAAAGAAATTTTAGACCAACTTTTTATACATTTTTTAATTTATGCAGTTTACATTTGTTTTTTATGTTGACTGCCTGCTAAATGATATAGTGGGATCTGATAAAATGTGATTTGACATAGATGAGTTACAGGTAGACAGAGCAAGGCTTAAAGTTAAAGTTATTACATCTTAAATGGCAACAGTTTGCAATTTTTTTACACAAAAAAATATAGTATTTAAAGAGCGTCAAAGTACTTTATACATGACTGCATGTAATATTAAATCACGTGGTGGCATTACAAATTATAGTATCACACTAGTCTAAAATAGATTTAGATTTGAATATGTTCTTTTTCTGAATAACTGTCGATTGCAGTTTTAGTGGTGTCAGTTTGTGATGACTTCTGAGAAGAAGCTGAGTTGCCAGAGCTCCACTTGTAGTGTTCGTGAAATCTAAACTTTCTCTCTCCGTTCCATCCCTTTTCATGTCTCTCCTTTCATCTTCCCATCCTTTCCTCTTTCAACTTCCTGTGTTAGTTTAGTCCTGCAGCATCCAATTGCACACAAACTCACATATTCACATACACTTGTCTCTATCTCCTCACATACAGCTCCAAATTATGGAGTTAACCGATCCATTAACAGGAAGGAGAGAGAGAGCCAGCATGTCAAATATCAGACAGGACAGCTTGAGAGAAGTGGAGAGGACAAAAGAGGAGAGGAGGGGAGGAGAAGAGGAGAGGAGGGGACCTCTTATTGAAATGGAAATAGAACAGGCCAATTAAAGCATTTCACTGGGAGCTTGTTTGCATCTCCAGCTCAGCACTCACAGATTATATATACAGCACATTATGGAGTAATGAATATGAATAAATTGAACTCCTCAATTATCATGCCACCACTGGGTCTCAATTAATACAATGTACTTCTTAGTCATAATCTAAATAAATATATTTTTCACTCACCATATAAAAGCATTCACCTTTAAATCCCATCTCATTGAGACTAAAAGCTGATACAGCACAGGCCTTGTTTATCCATTTAACCATATTTAAGTACACTACATAGGCCAGCTAATGATAATATATACTAAAAGACTTATTATTTAAAATCCACGTGGAAGCAAGGATACATGGAAGCCATAATATGAATTAATTCAAATGCATGAGGTTATTTATAATGCGCTCTATGTGAATATACCTTTGGAGTCATTACTTACTGGTAATGAGTCTTAATCCTCAGTTATTTTAGACATCGGAAGTTAAACTGCTGCTTAACCATTGCAAACACTGGAAATACTTTTCTGGCTGAAGCAGAAAACCCAACCTTTTTTTTTTTAAATCCATCTTAAATCCATGTGGAATATTTGGACTCCACTATTCTCGCCGATCTATTCAGAGTTAAAAATCTCTCTGTTACTGTGGATCACTGTAACAGAGAGCTCTGTAGCAGGTATTTCAGGTTTTTGCTAGGACAAAACACAGAATCCAAGTGCCTTCTCCACTGCTAAACAATGATGCTCCACTTTCCTGTCCACACTCAAACATGAAGTTAAGATTATGATCCTCAGCTCTGCTACCTGAGCGCTTGCTGAGCAAGCCTGGTCCAGCCTTTAATTCACTGCAGCATACCTCCACTGCTGGGATAGCAAATAGTGCCGTTGCCCTTTTCACCTCACCCTTTATTTTAGACATTAAAGGTCAGGAAGTATCTGAAGACCTAATTTACAGTCAGAAAAAGTATCCGTCTTACTTACACTATCAAAAATAAATAAATAAATGCACATGGATAAATTTACACATGACATTTGTAAAGTTCTCAGCAAACAGTGTATCTCTTTCTCCTCTCCCTCAAATGCGCTCTGTGAGCCTGCCACTGCCCTTTGGAGTGATGAAACTATGAGTTTCATGACTGCAAACAAGCTTGAAACTTGTGCAAAAGCATCCAGAATCACTGAACTCTGCTGCCCAGTAGAATCAGCCAGAAGCTCAGCCTTTGAATCGGGTGGTTATATTGCCTTCGCTGCAACAAAAATAAAAGGAATCTTGGGACTTGTTGCATTGAAGGCACATTCCAACACTTTGCTAATCAGAGTTTAAGACAGCCAGTGCTTTCTAGTTTGTTTTTGCAGACTGAGACAAATGAGCCAGACCTTGAAAACTATCTGGCAGTGACCAGCAAGGGAAATTAACTTTGAGGGGTTTTACAGAAGATATTTCCTCCGAATGAAGAAACTGCACCTTAAAAAAAAGCACTATAAATATCTGCATTTTCAAGTGGCACAAGTTAAAACTGCTTGTATATGTGATAGACGATGTGGTGGCTCAGTGCTTAACCGCTTAACAGAAATGTCTGGGCTCTTTCACCGAGGAAGTTTCAGCTTTTTCTCTGTGACACTTTGTTGTGATCCAGCTTTTACTTGGAGGATTTGCAATGTCACATTTACTTTAGATTCAAGGGTGTCTGTTTGTGTACTATAATACTGTGATAAACTGGCAAGCAGTCTAGTGTGGACCAAGCTTTTTAATAGATCCAAGCCTCTGGAACCCAACAAATATGCTATGCTATGTAATAGATGCACGTATAGAAATGCTCCCTCAAACACATATTGCATATGGTTTCTTGCTTGGATAACTGTGCTTGTAGTTCATCTTTTTTTTCAGTGATAAATTTTTGTGTCATGCTACCGCTGCTTTTTCAAATTTGCCCTAACGCAATAGTATCTTAGAAAGGTTATGATCTTGTTTCAATAAATTCTTAATAGACTTGTAACTGAACAAACACGAAGAGAGCACATAGCAGGGTTTGTTTAGGTCCTGATGCTAACAAAGATCCCAACAAACACCAGTTTGAAATAGATAAACAAAGCTTTCTGGCACTTGTAGAAGTGATAATTGAAATTGTTAACATTCGTTATGACAACTCTTAATTGGGGCTCAAATGAACAGTGACAATGCGTGAAATGGCATATAAACTGAGCCGCTCTTACAGACTCTAATGCAGCCTTGAGTTTCTGTTAGTGCTGAGACCTCTGCTCTCTGTCTCCCACTTTGACAGCCTCTTAGATGAATGCTCCCTGCTTTGTGGAGCTGACTTTGTTGTTTTCCCAGGCAGCCATGTGCAACTAGGCTAATGAGTACATTTAGCTGGAAAATGCTGAGGTAACAATTTCATCAGTTGGTGTGTGTGCGTGAATGAGTGTGTGCACAAAGGAATGGATGTGCGTGCATGTGTGAGTGTGTGCGCGCGCGCGCATATCATCTGTTTATTAAGGTCACAGCGAGAGGCTGAAGTTTGATATGAAAAAACTAATTAGAGACTTATCCTGCTCTTTGCATCACACCTTTCCACTCACAACAACCTCGTCTTCCATGTATCCGTGTCTCTCTGACTCATTTGTGCTATATGTCTGTATCTGTCTCACCTCCCCACTGTCACTTTGCAGCTCCCTCTCACCTTCTTAAACTGTCTAATGTAATCCCTCCATAACATCCTTTCTTTCATGCCTCAGTTCATTTAACCGTTCATGTGAGATTTTATTTATCGTCTTCTTAACAGATATAGTGCAGTTCTGAAGGATAAGGGGGATCCAAAAAGATGCTAAATAAGTGGTCACTGAGTGTATAAAGATAAATAGTTAATGTTGGATGCCTCAAATGATTTAAGGGGCTTATTTGTTGTTGTTTATGTTGTTGTCTGACAATCCATCCACGATTCTCAGTAGTTTGAGTTCAGCTTTTTGCAAACCAAAGTTCTGCAACTATTCTTGTTCCACAGCGAGAACAAAAAAAGTTTATTTGCAGCAGTGTTGAGTAGTTACACCCTGAAGATTTAATTCCCTCCCTGTAGTAATATATTGCTTTCAAGTCTTATACAGATTATATTTTGGGGCATTTTGTATGCAGTAGCTTGAGTTAGGCAGCTCTTTTTTTAAAAAAATGACTAAACCTAAAGAAATAAAATGTAAGTATAGCAGTGACTTTGTCTCCCCCTCCCCCAGTGAGCTTTTTTTGTCCTCCATAAGTCTCCTTAAATTTAAACCATAAATTAACGATTTTGAATAGAAGAAGTCTTTGCAGGCTAACTTGATGTCCAGATGTTAACTTATTTAACAGAAGAGTTTCGCTGTATATCGAGGCTGAGTATCATTAGGCATTTAACGGACCCTGCTGAGAGAGAGAGAGAAAAAACTTAATTGAAACGTTGCTGGTTTCTTTCATTAGACTCAAAGGGTAAAGGTAAATAGTTTAATGGTTTAATAGTAAATAGTTATAAATAGTTTGTTCTGATTGTTCTGTGAGTGTAGTAGTGGTAGACGGGAAAAATAGGAACTTAGATGACTTTTCTGTCATATTCTGCTTCAGAGTTATGCTAATCCCTCTGTTTTTATATAAATAATGATAAATAATTGATGACAAAAATATGAATGAGGGTGAAATATATAAAAAATTAGAGTAGGAGGTTGGAGAACAACTATAAAAGAGGAAAAAATAGATTGTTATTTCTTGTTTAGCATAAATGAGACCAGTTCTGTACTTTTCCTCGTCCTAGTAAGTCTGCATGTCTGTTCTGCTGATGCCTGTCCTCTGAGCATCTGTTCTGTACTGCAGTAATGTTGCTTCTCCATTTGTGCTACACTTTCACAAACTACAACTTTTCGCAGGGTCACTGAATGCAAGGATATAAGTTACACTACCAAGCACAGCTTTTTGTTTCTCATCATTTATAATTAGCATGTCCTGTAGTATGTGTTAAAACAATTTACTGTGCATATTAATTTCATATTCCTGAGCGTCGGTAGTTTTAAACTTATCCACTATAATATTATTCCTAATACAAATGTAGATCAGTTGTTTTGCAAATGGTAGCATCTTGTCTCACAAGGATTTGTGTAGGCAGTCGCCATCAACAGGGGTCACTGCATTTGATAGGAAGAAAGCTGAGCAATTACATGGCAGTTTGTGCTCAGCAAACCATGAAAATGCCATATCATATCATGCAAACAGAAGGAACAGATGCTGTTTTACCCCAGAAGAACCACTTCTTTGAGACGTATGATTGAGTGTTACTTTGCATCACTGACCCCTTGTACACAAAAAATGTTGTAACAATTGAAACAGAGGTTTAAGTGTGATTTTTCAGGTGATGGGACCCCAGCTTCTGATGTAGCTGTGCAAAGACTCCATTAGAAATAAATCAGATAGTATTTTTTGTTGTAAGCTCCAACAGATTCTCTTTAAAGATGGGCTGTGGTCTGCTGACCTGGTCTTTGTGGATTTACAGCTAACTTAAAGTTACACTTAAGCCCATAATGGCTGCTTTCTAACTTCCAGCCACTATAAAAGTGAAATTTAGCAAGTGTTACTCAAGAATACCATCAGCTGAAAATAAAATTGATGACTTCAAGTACTTAGCTACCATATTGAAATTAGTTTGAGCAGTTATGTGTTGTGAAATTGGACATTGAACACTGGAGGTGTACGGTACATATTGTACTCAGAAAGAAATGAACACAAATAGACTCCAACTTTTTATCATCATCATCCATTGAAAACTGTTTCTAGTACTCAACTGAAGTATGTACATCAACCAACTAAACTAAAAGAACATGCTCCTGGATTGTTGTCTCGATGTGGCATTATTAATCAAAAGCTGCCAAAAATAAAGGAACTAAAAGACTAAACACTGCATATACAATGGTTGTCATCACTGCTGATTCAGCAATAATTTGTATAATTTTTCAAACCCCTTGACGTGAATATTTTTATCTTTTCTGCCTGCGTTCACGTTCATTCTTGCTTTGTTCCAGTATGAGGCAGATTTGGGGTGAAAAGCTTGTTCGTCATTTATTTGGTCTAAAAATTAAAAGACAGCGTAGCTGCTGTATACGGTTTGAAAAGACATCAATCAGTTAAATAAGGATTCTCACATCCACTGCAACCCACATCATTTTTGCGTTGTTAGTTTTGTCAGCCATTCCCCATCTCCAGTCTTTCCTTTCCATCTTGTCCCACCCTCTATTTTCTACACTATTCCTCTTTCGTCTCATTTCTACTGCTCTAATCGGATACTTGTATCTCTCTTGTGTGCATTTGAGGAGGAGGGAGGGCCAGCTATAGTAATAAGACCATTAATCATTGTGAATAATTCACAGAAAAATCAGCCAACCTTGTTGAATTTGACAACCGCTACATTGGCTCTATATGCTGGAACATAATATATGGTCAGATAAGAAGCTTTGCATGTGACCCATGAGGTATTTTTCCAGGATTCTGTTCATTTTTATTGGCCTTTGCCTGAATGTATTAGGTTTCTCATTCAAATATATGCATTTGTCACTGCTTTTTCCCACAAAGTGTTAATATTCTGTACACGCTGAATATTAATCAGAGCAACATGGCTCCTAGCTAGTTAGTTCCCTCCTTAGCAAACATATCATATGCAACCATAGGGTGGATGCAGCAATTTATGTAGGATCTCAGAAAGTGGGAACCTTTTTATATATGTATATATATATATTTTTTGCTTAAAGTCAACCTTAATCAGGCCTGTGAAGGAGATGCTTTGTTGTTCATATAGCATCTTTCTTCATATGGAAACTGATACATAAGAGAAAAAACTGTTTAAATTTTTAGGCTGTTAGCAGCTGCTTTGGTAAATTCATGAACGATCTTCAAGAATTTACCAACTGTATTAAGGTCCCAGTCACATAGGCCTAGAAAAAAGTTGGCAACTGCTTAGTAACCACAGGTTGCAAGGGAAAAATGTGTATTCCCCAACTGGTTGGCAAGTGGTTGCCGGGGGTTTCTTGCTGGTACCAGGTGAAATTCGTCACAAAGAGTTATACTTTGCTATATTAGGAATACCCGTCTTTTTTGCCGAGGTTGGCTGTAATTTGTGTAAAAGATACCATCTTTCCTGCAAACATTCACTAATTACTCGCTAAGCAGTAGTAGAGCAGGAGCAAAGCTGAAACAGAACCTTCAGTGTAAAAGTTGCACAATTTGAAACATGTTACTTTCACAAATAATGGACAAATTTTAGTCTGAAGCTGAATTTTCTACATTTACATCATACATATTCAGTTTTTCAAATTTCACTTTCTTGAGTTAGCTAGTGATCGTTTGGAGACAAGTTGGTACCTCCCATGCAATCTACGAGAGACCTTAGCAATCTGCCAGCAACCAAAGGAATCAAAAGGACATTACTTGTGCAGCACCCTCTTTGGGAGTGATTTTGCCTACAGCCATGGTCAGGGAATAAACATTTTTCCCTAGCAACTGGAGGATGCCAGGCATTCCCAAAGGCCTAAGAAAATCCCTAAAAGAAACAAAACGCTGCTTGTGCTGTATAATTTCTTCAGTCTATAGCTCTTAAAGCTTAATGGCTAGTTTTGTGCTATGCTCTTCATCAAACATTCATAAAAGGCCACGTCCACCCTCCCCCAATATTTATCAGTCATTAACAAAGTGGCTGTGGGCCCTCCCCAGAGTTTGACAGCACTGTGTTAGACTAACAGGTAGTGATTAGAGATTAACAGAATAGTATCATTACCCCATACAATCATTAAGGTCATCATAAAGGCTGTTTTTCCTGGTTTTGATTTATAGAGGAGTGTAACTGCCCTCCAGATGACGGTCGGTATTGGCAAACTTGCTATTGATTTACATAATCGTAGCAGAGCCCACCCACTGCAGCCCTCAGAGGCAGTTGAGCAGATGCTCCTCATCCACATTAAATGTGTTTAATGAAAGCAAATAATGTTTTTTAGACATCCAAACCGTGGTGTTGGTTTAAAACTTTGTGTGTGTGTGAGGAGAAATGAAAAGCAAATGTAGAGACCATACTAACTTTTCTTCTGGTTTAAGCCATGAATGGAATCACAGATTGTTTCAGAGGGCTTTTTTTCTGGTCAGTACCCACATGAATGCAGTTTTAATGAGTTTGGCTTCTAGACAGAGATGTTTCAAACCCCCTGATGTAGGGGATTAATAACCTTAGAGAGAGGAGCTGCAATAATAAGAATAGAATATTTCTGGAAAGTAAGAGTGTGTGTGTGTGTGTGTGTGTGTGTGTGTGTGTGTGTGTGTGTGTGTGTGTGTGTGTGTGTGTGTGGCAGCAGGTTTAAGTACTAAGAGCATATAGCTGTTTATTGTTTTTTATGTGTGTGTGTGTGTGTGTGTGTGTGTGTGTGTGTGTGTGTGTGTGTGTGTGTGTGTGTGTGTGTGTGTGTCTGCTATGCACTTCTGATAATATTATTGTTGCTCGGGAAAGGGCAATGTCACGCATGTATACAGACACACACACACACACACACAGCTCAGTAATGTTACACATGAAGGGTGTCAGTAATAGGATTCTGGTCAGGCCAGTGTGACCACGCTGTACTGAACTAAGGTCATTGATACCGTATCAGGAGCTGGGAGAGAGTGAATTTGGGCAGAGGAGGGGGCAAAACTGAAAGGGTGAGAGAGGAAAACAAAGGACCACACTGGCAGGAAAAGACTGAGATTGACGAAAAGAAAGAAAGGCTGGCCGTTTTGATGAAACTGTCATTTAACTGTGAGCTTTTCCAGGGGACTCTATATTTTTTTTTAACAGAAAAAACACTGCGCCTCTCAGCTATCACCTATTACACACAATTTCTTTTGCCTCTCTTTTTATTCTCTCGTCTTTTTTCTATTCTGTCTTCTCAACTCCTCTTCTTTTGTCCCCATGCTCCCCCTACACTGTTTTCTCACACTGCTGCTTCTGTCTCTCCTCATCTTCCAACCTCTTCTCTTCTCTTCTCTTCTCTTCTCTTCTCTTCTCTTCTCTTCTCTTCTCTTCTCTTCTCTTCTCTTCTCTTCTCTCCTCTCCTCTCCTCTCCTCTCCTCTCCTCTCCTCTCCTCTCCTCTCCTCTCCTCTCCTCTCCTCTCCTCTCCTCTCCTCTTCTCTTCTCTTCTCTTCTCACTCCTCTCCTCTTCTCTCCCCTCACACCTCCTTAGCCAGGTCTATTTTCTGCCTGTCAGGCAGTTTGCAGACAAGGACTGTTTTCTACCCTGGTGAGACTCTTTTCACCGTGTGTGCATGTGTCTGTGTACACATATTGTACAAGTGGCCTTTTGATTTATGTTTACATTTGTGTCCGACTGTGCACGTATGTGTTTGAGAGACGAAAACTGACCATATTTTGTGAGCGACCATTTGCTTCCTGTGCTGTATACCTACATTTGTGTATGTGTGTGTGTGTGTGTGTGTGTGTGTGTGTGTGTGTGTGTGTGTGTGTGTTCTCCTGTTGTGACAGTGTTGAAATCCAAGCTGACATCCCCTTCTCCCTGCAGTAGCATATGCCCCTCAGCAAGACCACTGGGAGACTACAGAGAGAGAGAAAGAGGGAGGGGGATAGAGAAGCAAGGGGTGAGAGTTAGGGAGGGCAAAAATAGAGAGAGCAGGGCAGATGATGGGTAATGAGTTGCAAGGGAGGGAGGAGGATGGATGGAAAATGAGATGGGATGGAAGGAAAGTGAAAGGGGAAATAGCCAAAGAGGAAGAGAGAGGAATAGGAAGAGAGCCACTGACTGAGACCAAGACAGAGGGAGAGAAAGCACCCCCACTGCGTTCCTTTTCAGTCCTGCTAGCGTTGGCATGTGTTAAATGTAAAGCTGCTGGCTGACTCACCATGCTACCAGCTGATATTCAGCACTCTCTACTGCTCTTGTCTGACAGAGAGACAGAGGGAGAGAGAAAGGCTAGCAGCTTAGATTCAACACTGTCTAGTTCGACAGCGGGGAACAAAACTGAGGCAGAGGCCACCAGCAAATTACCGAAACTATGTCCTTTGCTTAGCCATCTGAAAAGTTTGGTTTTTTAAAAAGATATTGTCCAGTTCATGAACACTGTTGAAATGCTGCAATCCTCTGAATTGAAAGGACTAAATTACTTGTGTCACTGACCAGATCAGTAGCTTTATGCCAGCAAGTCCTCTAAACTAAGAAGCTTTTATTACAGCCTTGGGAAGGATGGCTCCTCTTCTCAGAGCCATTGAAAGCTTTTTCAATAAGGAGAAATCATTTGAAAGATGCAACTGTGATTTTCTGAAATAAGGAATTTTAATTATACACTATCTGGCCATTAGACATGGATGAAACTATACATCAGAGGAGATTCTAACAGTGGTAGGAAGTAGGACAGGACCCCCCAGAGTCTAGACACTGGTGGTGCCAGAGAGGAAGCAGGTGGAGACTTGGATGAGGATCTTTATCTAGCCAGGATTAGGTGGAGATGGTGGGGAGGTGGGTCGCATGAATGGGAGTCCAAAAGGCAGAGTGACAAAAGAACACTGAGATTTAAAGAAAACAGAATAGAGGCTCACTGGTTTGTGGAGGGTGGGCAAAAAAGGACTGGGCCAGACTGATGATGACAGAAATGAGTCTGACAGTGTGGGAAAGCGGAAGTGAGGTGCAGTATAGAATTACAGGCAGATGAATGAACACAGATCCTCCTTATTGAACTTACATGTAACATTTATTTAGAATCACTTAATTTGAATTTTAAAAAAACTTAAACTAAGGGAAAATGTGTGTTTGGGGTGTGAAAAACCTTAAGGTAATATTATTAATATGTGTTTCTCCCAGATTCTTATTCTGTATTGGCTCCTTGCTAAATTTAACATTTAATTTAAAATCCTTTTCACATTTCTGAATGTTTATGACCCATCATAGTGTTAAATTATCCCAGCAGAGCACTTCACTCTCAGACTGCAGGCTTATTTGTGGGCGCTAGAGTACAATAGGAGGCAGAGACTTCAGCTATGAGGTTCCTCTCCTGTGGAACAAGCTAGAAGTTTGGATTTTGATTTCAAGCTTAGACTTAAAACTATAAACTGTTTGATAAAGCTGTTATTAAGCTTGGGTTAGGTGATCCTGAGTCATCACTTAGCTATGTTGCTAGCCTCAGGCTGATGCACTGAGCATTTCTTTTCTACTCCCCTTGTTTTCATTCCTCATGTTTTTATATAACACTGTTGCATATCATACATCAACCGTTGTCTCCACTCTCCTGTAGTTTGTGTTCTGTCATTTTGTCTGTGGTATCGTTACACTCCTCTTCTCTGTTGTATCTTTTGGTCATGTGTTTCAGGACTACATAACAGTGATCACGCCGTCCTTTAAATCTCAGCAGTAGGACACACTGTCAGCCTGCAGTGTGTCCTACATAATGGTGCTGTTGGGTTAGTTCAATAATATAAGATGTAGCATTTCAGATTAAAATGAGCTTTTGAGAGTGATTCCCCCTCTCACTGCAGAATTTTTTGTCTCTGGCTCTTCTTTCTGTTTTTTTGTTTTTTTTTGTTTGTTTGTTTGTTTTATTAGATGAAATTTTATTATCATACAAATAAGCTCTACCTTTGCTCAAAAGTCCAGTAAGTACATTCTGCTGAATTTTGTCTTTTTAACACAACATACATTATTGAATGAATGTTCAGCCAGTGGTCATTACACTTTATGTGTCCCATTATGTGGTTGTGTTAGGCCTCAGTAACACAGGCCTAGAGACCTGTCAGCACCTCCTGTGGGAACCTCTGGTTACCAGGTGAACAATTGTATTGCCCAATCACTGGAGAGCAGTTGATGGAGGTTTATGGATGGATGGTTAATAATGATAATAGCGCTTTTCTAGACACCCAAAGCGCTTTACAATTCCACTATTCATTCACACACTGGTGGAGGCAAACCACAGTTGTAGCCACAGCTATCCTGGGGCAGACTGACAGAAGTGAAGCTTCCATATCGCACCATCAGCCCCTCTGGCCAACACCAGTAGGCGGTAGGGTAGGTGAAGTGTCTTGCCCAAGTACACAATGACCAAGACAGACAAAGCTGGGAATCAAACCGGCAACCTTCCGCTTACAAGATGAGCTTCCCAACCCCCAGAACCACGGTCGCCCCTAAATGAGCGGTTAATGAGTGGAACTGGTTGAAGACAATTCCTCTATTTTGGTGGCTAGCAGGCTGCTGTAGTCACCCATGGATAGCATGCTAACTAACCCCTGAGCAATAGTGAAACTTGAAAAAGTTGTGACTAACAACTTAAGTCAAAGCCTTTCAAAAGGTGCAACTCTTATACAACATCTCGGAGAATGGTTGGCAAGTGTTTGCAGGAAATTCGGTGTATTCCAAACTACGGTTGACTGCGGCAAGTGACCAAAGCAATTGCTTTTCACTGCTGCACCATATACCTCTTTGAATGAATTTTGCCTGGTAACAGCAATCAATCCTCCAACCAATCAGAAAAACACATTTTCCCCAGCATCTGGCGCTCACTAGGGGGTCACTTACCAGTTTCTGGTATGCATGACTGGGGTGTTAGAAATTCATATAACAGTTACTACCAGCAGCCTCTAGCAATCCTCGAGGTCAGGAAATATTTATTTTTCCAAAGTGACCAGTGGTTGCCAGCCAGTTGCCAAACTGTCTCTAAGCCTGTGTGACTGGGACCTAAATATTTTGAAAGAGCCATCCCACAATTGAAAATTGTATTTTATTTGATTGTGTACAAGTCTTTGACTGTCTTGTAGAGTAAAAAATCTAAAATGTCTCTTGGGCATGTTTGAAGGATCATAATAAAGCTGTGTGAAAGGAGAAAGGAAGAGAAAAAAAGGTATGTGCGTGGGGATGTGGGGGCTGGGTTTATAGTCACTTTGCATGAAACTCAGATTAATATCGTTGGTTCAGTTCCCACTGGAGACATCCTTGTGAAAGAAGAACAGGATGCTTTTCTGGTATGTTAAGGCTATTTTTATGAAAATCATTTACAATATACAGTACTACATCAGGAAAGGAGACTTATGGGGGAGATGAGTTACTTATCAATCACGTATCACAGTTTTTAAGACATCATATATCAGTGCTTTTCATATTTTTATATACAGCTGTGACTGAGTGTGTGTTTGCTTTTTCAGTCTCCACACTGATGTTGGCCTGACAGAAGCCAAGGGCTTTGTTTAAGGGCATCTCTACATTAGGTAATTTCGCTTTGGCCAATGATTTTTATTACAAGCTCGTCATCTAGATAGTGCAAACCCCAAATTCATTTTTTTAGAAAATGTTTCTGCACCAAGAAAGCTTGCAGGATTTAAAATGTATTCTATTTCTTTATCCAGCAACAGTGGGATTTTTATATCAGCAATAGACAGAATTTAGAAATTTTAGAGGATCTTTTTTTTCTGCAGGCAAAACCATTTTAATAAAGTACAATTTAATGTTGCAGTGAAATGTCTTTGGTGGGGGTGAAGAAAAGGAGGTTTGAAGGAGAGAAAGATTCTGAGGGGGCTGGTTTACAGTGTACATAATTATATAGTGTGCATATGTGCATGAAGGTGATCCAGTCATGTTGTAATGTATTCTGTGGCCTTGGACAGGTTACATGAATAGTACGGAAACTGAATTTGATTTTAATTGGATTAGAAACATCCCCCAATAATAATAACAACTGTAAGTGTATCAGCAACTTAAAAATCCAAAAATATGTGGTTCTTAAACCTCTGTCGTCTCTCACCTCCTCCTCTCGTCCGCCTGTTCCGTTTTAGTTGTTTCAGCACATCAACACACTTTTCACTACAGTACCTGCTGATCGGGAGCCTTGATGACCGTACTGAAATCTAAAATGATTTCCTTTGCAATTTTTTCTCCAACATCAGTAAAATGCCATAATGATAGTGTATGCAGTTTTCTGGGGCTGATTGTGTAGGCAAGCTAACAAAATTACTCTGCTGTGCCTATACCGTGATTGATGATGAAACGGTACAGCTGCAGAAGACAATATGAGAGTGATACCATGGGAACAGACATTAAAATGGTGATATTGTATCTTGAGAAGAATTTTTAAAGATGTAATTTTACTCAAATAATTAAAAAAAACAACAACTTCCCATTCAGATACTATTTGATACTAAAAAATTAAATCTGATTAAATACGCATTTGCAATGGTATCAGTACCAATAATGTCGTCTTTGCATCCTCTGGATGAACTTCACACAGCTTCACCACTGTAGGCAGCGAGCCAGAAAGCCCCTCCCTTCACTAGCAGCTGAACACATGAAGAGTAGCACAACGAACTTGGGGAAACATTTTAAAAGCTGACAGCCCATAAGTATTGAACATCTATCATAAATGTCATGGTTAGCTGTTTAACTATTAGCAGTTACTCACATTAGCTACTTGTTAATTTTACATTAAGATAGCAGCTGGCACTTATGGCTGCAAAAACACTGGATTTCCAATACTGAAACGGTAACACCGATGTAAGAGCTACACAGCAAAGGTTAACAGTCCCGCGTGTCTGTAACATTAACCAGCAGTCTTAATCTAACAGGATAACACACTTATTTGTGGCTAAAGAGCATTGAGCTTCTCTTAACCTCCCAGACTGAAGCAGAGGACAAACAGAAACAGCAGCAGCCTATTTTGACAACTATATGAAAATAAGTGAGTGACGATAAGTGACCAGAGGCTCAGGAAATAAACAGAGTACATATTTGCACAGACAATATTATCCTAACCTTTACTTAGAAAACATTTATGTCTCCTAGTTTTTCTCAAAAGTAGTTTCACGCTTCATATTTTCCAGGGTATTGGTATTAAGTTTGAAAACCACAAACTTGGGATCGCCTTTGCCATGATTGTCATGACTGAATACTGGGCTTTCTCAAAGGATCGGCTGCTATTTATAGATTTATATATATAAACACCCAGCACGCCCCTGCGGGCGGTTTATCCTTCAAGCTCGGGTCCTCTACCAGAGGCCTGGGAGCTTGAGGGTCCTGCGCAGTATCTTAGCTGTTCCCAGGACTGCGCTCTTCTGGACAGAGATCTCTGATGTTATTCCCGGGATCTGCTGGAGCTACTCGCCTAGCTTGGGAGTCACCGCACCTAGTGCTCCGATTACCACGGGGACCACCGTTACCTTCACCCTCCACATCCTCTCGAGCTCTTCTCTGAGCCCTTGGTATTTCTCCAGCTTCTCGTGTTCCTTCTTCCTGATATTGCTGTCATTCGGAACCGCTACATCGATCACTACGGCCATCTTCTTCTGTTTGTCTACCACCACTATGTCCGGTTGGTTAGCCACCACCATTTTGTCCGTCTGTATCTGGAAGTCCCACAGGATCTTAGCTCGGTCATTCTCCACCACCCTTGGGGGCATCTCCCATTTTGACCTCGGGACTTCCAGGTTATACTCGGCACAGATGTTCCTGTACACTATGGTTATGGTTATGGCGTTCCATGTATGCCTTGCCTGCTGGCATTTTGCACCCTGCTGTTATGTGCTGGATTGTCTCTGGGGCATCTTTACACAGCCTGCACCTGGGGTCTTGCCTGGTGTGATAGACCCCAGCCTCTATGGATCTTGTGCTCAGAGCTTGTTCTTGTGCTGCCATGATTAGTGCCTCTGTGCTGTCTTTCAGTCCAGCTTTGTCCAGCCACTGGTAGGATTTCTGGATATCAGCCACCTCCTCTATCTGCCGGTGGTACATACCGTGCAGGGGCCTGTCCTTCCATGATGGTTCCTCGTCTCCCTCCTCTTTCTTGGGTTTCTGCTGCCTGAGGTATTCACTGAGCACTCGGTCAGTTGGGGCCATCTTCCCAATGTATTCTTGGATGTTCGTTGTCTCATCCTGGACTGTGGTGCTGACACTCACCAGTCCCCGGCCCCCTTCCTTCCGCT